>NC_139224.1:147035064-147465064 GCF_055691185.1 Crinia signifera
GGGAAAGTTGTTTACGGCTATGGAGGGCAGGAACATGACGCCGCGACGCGTAACAAGTGTGCGCGGGTGGGGGGGGTTTCAGACAGGGCGGAAGTGTCCTATAGAAGGTGGCCGCAGCGGCGGTATGGTATGATTTATTTTATAACCGCTGCGCTGACCGCTCAGCAGTGCGGCAGGCGCAGCGGGACTGGGGGGGGCGGCGCGGCCGCCAGTGGGTGCCCAAGAATTTCCGTGGGTGCTCAAGCCCTTGAGCACCCACAGAATCGGCGCCTATGATTACTGTCCATAACTAACTCTGCTCTCATGCACCGCACCAGGTTTTGAAGCTTTTCATTTGTCAATACCTGCAAAAATACAAAATAGAAATGGAATTGTTGGATAAAAAAAACATAGGGATGTGGTTGGCTTCCCAACATTAGGTCCCTATGAGGTCCAATTGACAGTCACCGAGATGGTCAGCAGACTGAATGTGACATCACTCCTGTGACCTCAGCAGAATGTGACTATCCATCAGAACTGCTCCAGATGAGTAGCAGACTCAATAGTAAGCCACTTTAAAATAAGAACATTAACATCGTTCAGCATTCAATGTAGACTATTTTTGAATTTTAAAAAAAATTGACAATTAATTTAAACATTTAAACCAGACTGTTTGAACTGCAAAGGGTTAATAAATCTGCCCCTATGTGTCTTGCTAAATCCTAATTTTATTACAAAAAATACAAAATACATATAAAATTATAAATTAAAATTGGCAGCAAAAAACCCACTCCTGTCTCAATGTAAGCCTTAAGACCATACCATTATTTATAAGGAGCTAGTGTTGATAAAATCTGGAGTAATTATTGCACTTGCTATATTTTTATTTATTATGTAATAACAGTTATTTATATAGTGCACACATATTCCGCAGCGCTTTACAGAGATTATTTGAACATTCACATTTATTTATTAACAGTTTCTTATATAGCTCACACATATTCCGTAGCGCTGTACAGAGAATATTTGAACATTCACATCAGTCCCTGCCCCAGTGGAGCTTACAATCTATATTCCCTACCACATGTACACGCACACAGATATTCTAGGGTTAATTTTTGTTTATTTTTGGATTGTGGGAGGAAACTGGAGTACCTGGAGGAAACCCAGACAAGCACAGGGACAATATATAAATTGTAGGGTGTGGATTGTATTGTCGACCCCACTTAGGTCGACAGTCATTAGGTCGACACTGTTGGGTCGACAGGTGGCAAAGTCGGCAAGTGTCTAGGTCGACATGGGTGAAGGTCAACAGGTGACAAGGTGGCCATGGGTTTAGGTCGACACAGCGTTAGGTCGACATGGGTTAGGTTGACAGGTCGACATGTTTTTATTTTTACTGTTTTTTTACAGCCCCTCGTATCGCTCGTTTTGCTCGCCATGCTTCGGGCATGGTGGCTCGCTGCACTCAGCACACAATTTTATTCTCCCACCATGCCCTAGTGGATGGTAGGGCATGAAATACCGCCAGTCGGCACATGTCGGCTAAAAAAAACAGTAAAAAAACCATGTCGACCTTCCGACCTGTCGACCTAACCCCATGTCGGAATAAGAAGGGTTTCGTTTGCGAAGGGCAAACTAAAAGACAAATGTGCCTTTTTGGGCGCACTCTTTTTAGTATTATTGTTATGATATGATTATTTATTTAATACATAACTTTATTAGACTCTACACCTAAAATATTCTTGAGGCAATGTGAGTTACTCTATTATACAGTAAAATCCGTATTATACCTCTACTATCAAAACACAATCAGATTTATTTCAATTAGATGGAATTGTGTGGACTTAGTACTTATCTTATGTTGTCTTTAATTTTTCTTCCACAGACATTATCTTCATAAATACCATATTGGCTTCCTTAGTCTCTCACAATAACCATCTACCAAATATGCATATCATTATATCTGCACAACCATATGTTGTTACTGTTTTTTTATATAAGACAATGTCAACCTTGGGTACATGTTAGGACCCTGGTGGGAATCAAACACGTTGGGTGACATTTAATAGGATGCGATTTTATCGCACTTTTCAAAATCGCACCATATCACCGCACATCGCACTTATTTAATTCACATTTTTCTCTTGTAAACCGCATATTTATTGAGATGCGAATTCCCGGCAAAAAAGCGCGATAAAGTACGATATAGTGCAATTTTTAGTCATGAAAATGTGCGATTTTCAGTCATGTGCGATTTGTGTAAAAAAAAAGTGGGAAAAAAATGGCGTGGGGTCCCCCCTCATGAGCATAACCAGCCCCGGGCTCAAGGAACCGGTCCTGGTTGCACAGATAGCAATGATCTGTGCATGTCTCTGACCAATTCGCTCATCAGAACCTGGTCTGAAAAAAGTGCGATTTATAGACACCTCAAAAGTGTGATTTCCGTTTGCGCACGCCATCAAATAAGCGATTTGTATACTTTTCTGTGCGAAAACATCTGGATGCGAAAAAAATGCGATCTTTTTTTACGCACATTTAGAAAGTGTGATTTTTCGCACAAAAAATGCGATACACGGCCCTTTGCACACCCTATTAAATGGATGATTTGAGAAAAAAATGCGATAACGCCATTTTGTTTACTAATTATCACAAAAAAAATCAGACTCTATTAAATGTCACCCATGATGTCAGTGCTGTGAGACAGCAATGCTAACCACTAAAATAATGCTATAAAGACATAGAAATGCCTTAATTTGGCTATTTATAGTGATATTAAAATTGTACCTTCAATACAATAATGGTGAGATTTAATAGCGCGAGAGATTCAGAAAGTGAGAGACTTGGGAAGAAATCTCCAGTTTTTTTTAAAGCGGCAAATCATTTAAACTTCAAAACCAAACTTGTTTTGCAGTGTGAATGATTGCCGCTTTAAAAAAACTGGAGATTTCTTCCCAAATCTCACTTTCTGAATCTCTCATCCTATTAAATCTCACCCTAAATATTGATTTTACGATGGGTAACTGTGGATAAAAAAATAAGGTGGATTTGGGAAACGTAAGTATGAATATTATTTAGATGGTGTGAGATTCCTTTGCTGTTTGGTGGATAAGTAATGTTTTGACGTACAGAATTGTTAACAATGACAAGGGATGGGAGCCATTGATGCTGTAAAAGGAGCAGGAGACAATGCTATCTTAACTCCAAAACCCGTTAAGTAAACCGCTCATGCTTTCTGAACTGCCGGGGCTATTTAAGTAACGTTATGATAAGCTAAGCTGGACCCAGAACCTGCGTTTAACCTCACAGTATCTAAATCAACACTTCCTCTCTGGCAGACTTAGCCTGCGGTCCCCACATCTCTATGCTTGTACATGACTGACAAATCCTAGGTGGGTAAACTAACTTAACCTTCATTTAGGGAACTTGTGAAGCGAAGGCTAAAATGTGTCTTGTGAAAGTAATTACTGTGAGTTTTACAGGAGAGGATATTGCTTAGAGGAGCAAAGCATTGCAAATGAGTCCGAATTGATCCCGCTGTAATGTTCCCATTTATATGCATCACTCACTCTCAGCTGTAGGTCACAGACACTTTGAACTACTCAAAGACCCAGGTTTGTTAAGCCAGGTCTCAAAGCCACGGCAAAAATGATATTTTAGAAAAGTAAATATTGTCATGTGAGGCATTAGGAGGAGAAAAGCTGTTTATTTTAAGACTTATTCTTTACACTAGGCAACTGTTTCCTATTACAAACACCTCTCCGCACCCGGCTGGATGTGTGCGAGCACGAATACAAATGGAGCTTCAGAAGATCTATTATATATATATATATATATATATAGATAGATAGATAGATAGATAGATAGATAGATAGATAGATAGACAGGAGCAAAAATGCACACTCTTATCCAGGAGGGGTGGTTTCTCAAACCATTTAAAAAAAATATATATATATATATATATAACACAGAAGGAAATCCAGGCACTCTCGAACAGAACACAACAACTCCGGTGCCTTTCTGTCCCCACAGCAGGGTCCGGCACAGCCTCCTATAGTGCACGTGCTTGGGTGCCTCCAGCGGGGGAGTAGATACAACGAAAGAGAAGTGGCACTCCAAAGACTTCAAAACACTAATTTAATCAAGCAAAAGCAGCAACTTTTCAATGCCAGCTAGGGCATTATCTTCAAGGCTCATATATATATATATAATATTTGTCTGCTACCAACACCTACAGTATCTTATGCTACGGAAAGATCGCCTATCCCGGGATCGGGATCAGTGAGATCCCGAATTTTCAGACGCTGCCCATAAGACATGCTGCGTGTATGTGCAGCGTGATGTTAGAGGTCATGCTGCGCACTGGTCGTCCCCATCACCACATCTGCCGGTCCACATCCGCATGGTCTCTACCAGCGCGTCCCCTTCTCCTTCTGCCTTTTTGCCTCCACTCGGCCTTCTTGTCTGCTGTGGTAAGCCGCAAAAGGACTGCTTCTAAGCAAGTCAGGAGGCCATTCCCGAGGTGCCAGGAATCCCAGGATTGACAGTTTTTCAATCCCAAATCCCGAGACTGCAAAAATGGCACCATCACTGGAAAAGAAAGGGATTTTATAAAAAAAATTATGATCCTATCATACCTGGGATAGATGGACTTCCTAAGGTCCATAAAAATGTGGAGGATGGTCATCGGCGGCCAATTGTAGCAGGGATCTGTTCGATACCATCGAATCTGTCCTGCTGTAAGTGATAGATTTTCACCTTTAACCTATTGCCTATAACTTACATAGTTACATAGTAGTTAAGGCTGAATAAAGACGAGCGTCCATCAAGTTCAACCATCGTTATTAAAGTTCATGATCTATTTGCTTCATCCCTTATATAATTGAAATCTGATTTAATTATATACAGATTTAAATTGTTATTTGTACCCCTGGATGTTTTTGCCCAATACATGATTGTCCAACCTTATTTTAAAATAAATTATTGTCTCTGCCGACACCACCTCTCCGCGAACAGAGTTCCACCATTTTACTGCCCTGACCGTAAAAAAGTTTTTTCTTTTAAGGGTTTGAAATCTTCTTTTCTCTAGTCTAAACGCATGCCCATGTGTCCTAGAGTCCTTCCTCAAAGCAAAGAGGGTGCCTGACAGTCCCTTATATTGGCCCCTGATATATTTATACACGTTAAGCATGTCTCCCCTTAAAGGTCTCTTTTCTAGTGTAAACAATCCCAAATTGTCCAATCTGTCTTCATAACTCAATTTATCCACTCCTTTTATTAGCTTTGTTGCTCTTTTTTGGACTTTTTCCAGTTTCATGGTGTCTTTTTTGTAGTGAGGGCAAATCATATTTAAAGGATACCACCAAAACTTTGTTAGAACTAGAAAAGATCAATTTGGAGGATGATGATTTATTAGTCACAGGAGATGTAGGGTCAATATATGTACAATAATTAAGCACGACAGAGGTTTGGAGGCTGTCTAACATTTTCTTAAGAACTCACTACTAGTAACATGAATTTATCTTGGAAGGGAAAGAATTCATAGTGAAAAACAGTTATTTGTAATCCTTAAGGATGGTTTCTTTCTTCAGCATTCTGGGACTGCGATGGGCATGAAATTTGAAAATATATGAATGACTTCTGACTATGTTTGGGGCGTGTTTGGTGCGGGTTTCGTGTCCTACCATCGGTACCTAGATATTGTCATTCTGATTTGGAATAGGAGAAAAAGAGAACTTGGATAGGTTTTGTGAACACCTAGATCAGAATGATGGTGTTCAAATTAACGATTGATGTGAGTGACACTTCAGTCAATTTTTTGGACTTGAAAGTTTATAAAAAACCAACAGAGGACAATTTCCTCATCAAACTAGCTGGGTTCTATACCAGCCCACCAATTCCAGAGAATAAAAAATACTGTTCCAATAACCCGGTTTTTGAGGAACAGATCATTGAAGTTCAAAAAAAAAATTCATAAACAAGGGTTACAGAGAAAATAACTTACAGATTGCCCTAAATAAAGTCCAAGATGTGGAGCGAGAAGATCTCTTGAAAGGGCAAAAGGTAAAAAAAAAAACAGATTAAACGTGATTTCACAGTCATTTGTCACGGTGTGTAACGATAAATATAAAGTCATAAATAAACATTGGAAAATACCAATGTCTCATCCCATCTTAAGGCAAATACTACTGTACCTGAAAAAACGTTGATGATTTCTAAAAGGGCACCAAACCCCAGTAAACATTCAAGGGAGTGATTTTGGGTAATGAACTCCCTTGTACGTTCTTACAGGGATTGTGATGGTGGAGATCTGCACCTATATATAAGCGAATATGCACATGTGCAGCTCTTCACTACATGTGGGGGGGGGGGGGTTGGGCTGCAGCTTTCACCTCATCATCAGAGTTGAAGTGTTGACCTTTAAGGTGCTCTTTCATCTTTGGGAAGAGGGTTGCAGCACCTGCAGTTCAAGGAGGTTCTGCCACACTAGTCGTGCAGCCCGGGTGCCGGACGGCTCCCCGACAGTCGGGATTCCGACAGTCAATACTCCGACGTCGGAATCCCGACTGCTCCCTCGTGGGGGTCCACGACCACCATAAAGGGAGAATAAAATAGGTGCCCGCAGCGTGGCGAGCGTAGCGTGGTGAGCGCAGCGTGGCGAGCGCAGCGTGGCGAGCGCAGCGAGCCCGCAAGGGGCTTCATTGCGCTCCCCACGCTGTGCAGTCGGAATTCCGATGTCTGAGTAATGACTGTCGGAATCCCGACTGTCGGTTAATTATACCACACCCGTGCAGCCCTGTCCTTGCGCTCTATGACTTTCACCTCTTCCCAAAGATGAAATACTACTTCAACACTGACAACGAAGTGAAAGCTGCTGTTCGGTCCTGATGTTGACAACAACCACCAGCTTTCTTCACCAAAGAGTTTTAGCACACATGCATGGAAAGGGATGGGGACTACGTTCAAAAGTGAATAGTGCATTACATAGAGGATAAACTGAACGTACAAAAAAAAGGGTTTCAAATCTGTTCTCACATAAAAAAGTTATAGCCATGGAGGCATCACTCTTCAATCCAGCATCGTAAGAATGTTTAGTGACCCGATGTGTTCTGTCACTTTAACGTTACCCTGAAATGGGCATTTGACATAAAACTGTGGGAATATGTAAATCGGACTTCTAAGACCATGAAAGGTGACCATGTGACCACCTCCACCTGAGCCTTGATGAAGATCCCTAGTGGATTTTAATGCGGCGGCGGGCAGAAGGTGGACTATATTTTATTCTAATTTTATTCTACATATCTTAAGTCAAATGCCAAACTGAAATCGGACACCAACCTCCACATCATCTGAGAAGCGGTTCCTAATAAAAGTACCTCCCTCTTAAGGAACGGACATGCCGCATAACCGCTGGTTCAGTATCAGTATCAGTTGGGAGCAAAATCATTCTTAGCCCTATGGAACTTACAGCAGTGGCTACACCATTTCAATACGGCCCTGAGAGTCCTTTTAATCTCCGGGATCCAGGTGGTCTAGCAGGGAGGCACAAGCAGATGTCAATAAATTCAATTGTTTCCTCCGTTTCCAGACATACTACTTTTCCCCGCTAAGTACGGGCATTTAACATATCTGCTAGTCACCTACAGTACTGTTATACAGGCGCATTTGCCACCGTTTGAAACTTGAAGGTTCGGTGTACCATATCAGGTGTGATATGAGAAAGCCATAGTACACATCAGAGTTTATACTATATGATTAACAGTATATTATTATTAAATTCATAATAATAATCAGATTCAACGGTACTTATATGTTAGTTGGGGGCCCATTAAGCTATTTGCTTAGTTTTCCGCATCCCCTGTACTAACTATAGTGGGCGCCCAACTAACATATAAGTACCGATTGAACTTCTTATTTATTCACCACCTTCTAGAAAGGACTGGGAAAGCCCCATCCCATGGGCCATAAACGGCCCCCGTAGACAGGCTGAGTGCCCCGCCCACCCACCCCGCTGCTTGGTAGGGAGTCAAGTACGGAGGAGTTCTCGCGAGAGCTAGTGACCTCTCGCAAGAACTCCTCCGCTGCCTCTTAAACAACAGCAGACGGAAACTGGGTGTGCTATTCAGCTGCAGACGAGCAATTTGTAAGTGGATTTTTTATATATGGCCCCCGGAGGATTTTTCACCATTACAAACGGCTCTTGGCCCCGAAAAGGTTCCCCGCCCCTGTTCTAGAAGATAATAGAATCTAATTGGTTGCCCATAGCAACATCCCATCTTCAATAGACCTCCCATCTTAGTAAATTTACCCCTAAAAGGACAGAAGGGGGTCTCAGGTGTGAAAATGGGGCTGCAGTCAACTGTAAATATCCTGTAAGGCAAATAAATGAGATTGTGTGAATGACGCAACATTGCGATTCAGGAAAAATATCTACGGTTGGCAGAAAAATAAACGTCTGATTTATCTGTTTTCCTACATTTTCTTTAATGATTTTAATAAAAATAAATGGCTTCTAAATGGTCTTTTGGTCTTTGAACCTCTAGCCGTCCTCTCAGCTATACAAATATACTCGACCATAGTCAGTTTGACAAGACAACCAATCCTTCAGGTTAAGATTAGCAAACAGATGTAAAACACATTATTTAGAACTAACATACTTCTTTGAATGGAAGCAATAAAAACTAAATCAAAGGTGAATGTGAGTTTGGCTATATTGATAATCTGCTGTTCAGGGCAACTCTCTACAATTATTATTTATCTATAAGTAATATAGTCTTTAATAATATTCGGATCACACAGCTTAGGGGGTTATTCAGACCTGCAAAATTGCAGGCCGGAGTATAATCGATTGACTGTGCATGCAGGGCCCATATTACACATGCATGCAGCCATCCTGCAATATAATCCTGCTACTTTTTCGTTTGTTGGCCATATGAAAGTCGATTGACAGGACGCCGGCGTTTGGGCTGATAACTGGCAGTTTTCTAGCAGTGTCAGAGAAAACGCAGTTGTGTTTAAGCTTTTAAAGGGAAGTCGTGTGATGTCAGCTCCAGCCCTGGACAGCCTGTTTCTATCACAGCCACCGAGTAAGTCCTGGGCTACACACTGACTGCACACAGTAAGAAAATCATTAGATGGTGGGTGATTGCAAATTGATTTGCAGCTAAGGTACTTGTGTAATAGCGCGGCGCCCGTTACGTAGTTAGCGTAGCATTCCTGACAAAATACATGTAAAGTGTTCTGCGGTGGCTCACTGCGCACGCCACACTTTATAAAACCAACTCTACGCCGATTTAAAACACATGCAATTGATAATTTGACAGCTCATATAACCGGCATCATTTGAGTGGTAATTTTCAGACAGGTTAGGTGCATACAATCGATTGTGAGATGACCAGTTGTATGCAGCAGCTGGATTGTACAACAGATTGTATGACGGATTGTGAGTACATTGTGTGTCCAAAAACCATCAAGGACTGCTGGGGAGTTGAATAATTTATTTAAGCAGGTCTTTCTGATGTATGGCCACCTTAAGGGGGTATTCAATCCCGGGTCCCAACTGTCAGTATGCCCCAACAGTCTGGATCCTGGCTCGTTTTCGTTCTGCTCTCCAGTTTATTGGCAGGTGTGACCACAATCACAGCTGTGGATTGTCGAGGTCCGTCACGTTCTGTTGATCTCCCTCTTCAATGCTGTCTGGAACGACAGCATTGAATAGGCACCTGCCCCTATTTCCCCTGTCGGAAATAGCGGCAAGGATTGATTACCCCCCTAAGAACAAATGATATCAAGCGATATGAGGGTGTGCTCCACAATGTGCTGATGAGCCAAGTAGCTGCTAATACAATATACTGGGGGGAGGAACTCCCCCCAGTCAAAGAATACAAATAGCATTAAAGATGGCTTAAGTAAGAGAAGGAAAAGCACATAAGGGAAGAGGGCCCTGCTCATTAGAACTTAAAATTCAAATGGTTGGGTTTATTTATTTCTTCCAACAAGACATTATTTAACTACTGTTAGATTCAGGGGCGTAAATAAATATTCGTAGGCCCCATAGCAAAGATTCGTAAGGGCACCCTATTGAGCAACTGATGGTGACAAATGTATTATAAACATAGTACTTAGACCAGGGGTTCCCAATCTTTTTCGAATCACGGCACCATAGAGAATCAGAATTTTTCAACGGCACCCCTAGGCCCAACAAAAAAATATATAAAAGTACAATAAGTAGATTGTGTTTATATGTGCTTTTAAGGTTCAGTTATGTGTTAAAAGGCATGATTTGCTTCTGTTTGTACACATATACCCCTTTCAGATAGAAAAGTCTGAAAATCCCGGCAAATACACAGCATTTCAAGTGCCGTGTCAATTTACCGGGAGCAGCCTGACCCCCCTTCACACAGAAGAACAAATTACCGGGTTGAAAATTTCTACCTGGTAATTTGCTGAATAACACGGGTATTTCTTCTGTGTGAAAGGGTCAACACGGGTCATAAATCCCGTGTCCTCGACCCTGGTCAATTCCCGGGTCGGAGACACGGGATTTACGACACGGGTGTGCCCTTTCACACAGAAAAAGGACCCGTGTATTTAATGAAATTCCCGGGTGGAACTGCTTCACCCGGGTATTTCATTTTCTGTGTGAAAGGGGTATTAGTTTATTATTGGCAGCCACCAGCACTGCATTGCATTCGGTACACAATGCTCTGCTCCTGGACATACCTGGTAATGTATGATTGTCATCACCTGTGTTGAAACACCCTTCTCATTAATTACCTCGTTCCACACAGGTGATGGCAATCATACATTACCTTTGAAGTCCAGGAGCAGAGCATTGTGTACCGAATGCAATGGGTCATGTAGAAGGGTATGTAAATAATTGATCATAAATAATTTGAATTGTCCTGGACCACCAACCTGGGGCACCCCTGCAAGTGTCCCGAGGCACCCCAGGGAGCCACGGCACAACTTATTCTAGCAGGGAACAAATAATATTAAGCTATTTGTAATAAGGACAGATTAGAACCATCTCTCCCACTCATGTTATGTTGTGCATAGTGCAACATGAAAAAAATCCGCTCTGACCACGTTTAGCTTAATCCATGTACAAGGCTAAACGGAGCAGGATTTTTGGTGAAAAACAGAAAAGTTTATTTAAATGAAATATTACTGTATATTCATTTAGGGTGAGATGTCAGATTCTCCATGCAACACTGTTGCCCCTTTTCAGGTTTTCCTATCCTCTCCACAAACATAATTTGTGGTAAATTCTCCATGTATGAGTTTGGCTAATAACCCAGATGTAGTGATGTAAAACTGAGCACATTTTGTGATTCCTATGCAGCACTTTGTAAATTAGGTAAATAAGTGTTACTGAAGTGGTGAATGCAGTTTGGTTTAATGACTTGCAAATCAGCTGGAAATAATGTTTAGCTTGCTGCCTTGTCGCCATCTAGTGGAAGAAAAGTGTATTGCTTTAGAACAATTGCGAAATAGAATCTACAGTGCACTGTGCACACTTTCTTTTCTTTTGCATTTAATGTAATATTATTTTTATTAATATTATTATTACTACTATTATAAATAATAATAATTTTTTTTTTTTTTGTATCCAATGTATATAGTGCTTTATAAAATAAAGACATTGTAGCATAAACAGTGAACAAACCTTGGTATACAAAGCACGTATACATAGATTTTTCAGCTGCAGTATGCCTGTATTCCATACATGCTATGGTATTGTGGTAGTAAATAGCAGAAGATGTAGGTCACCCACTCAATTAGCATCGTGTATATAGTAATGCTTATTGTACCAGGCATTATGATTGCATTTTGACATTTGCACTAAACCAATTAAAGTGATCGTCATGTAGCTGCTATCTGTCTAGTGCATGCTTCATAATGAAAGCAAAGCAGGCTTACACAGGGCAAGGTTTCACTCTGGCTGGTTGGCGATTACCTGATCGTAGGGCTCTGCAAACTAGCATCCCAGCTATCAGGTCTGGGTAATCCCATGTATCAGAGCATTTACTAAGATGTCCTTTGTGCATTGAGGCTACTGATCACGGTATCCGGACTATTTGTCTACAACAAAAAGATAGACAACCAATAGGTCGACACCATTAGCTAGACAAGCAAAAAGGTCGACATTCAAAAAGGTCGACATGCCAAAAAGGTCGGCGCTGCCATAAGGTCGACAGTGTCTAGGTCGACAGTCAAAAGGTCAACATGGGGTTTTCCACTGTTTTTTGAGCCGACGTGTGCTGACAGGCGGTATTTCATGCCCTACCATCCACTAGGGCGAGGTGTGAGAATAAAATAGCGAGGGGCTGCGGATCACTTCAAACTGTGTCCATGTCGAATGTGTCGACATTTGGGTCAAAAACAGTGAAAACCCCCATGTCGACCCTTTGACTGTCGACCTAGACACTGTTGACCTAATGGCAGTGTCGACCTTTTGGCATGTCGACCTTTTTGCTTGTCTAACTAATGGTGTCGACCTAATGGTTGTCTATCTTTTTGCTCTATGGTCCCGCTTCCACTGATCACTGCATATTTGCCTACGATTTTTCCTCCTTACCAGAAGAAGCCTGAAGACGAGATGCTCACCAGCATCTGAGAGGCAGGAACGAAGCCGGACATCATTAAGCTATACCACCATTACAGCAAATGCCGTGATTCACAAGTCTATGGTAAAGGGGATAATATAACACAGAATTACATAATTTGAGTCATTTTTGGCCCTCCCCATAGAGACTCGAAATGCCAGCAGAGGGGGGATGTGGGGGGTCTGGGGGGCTTCCGTGGGGGGCTGGGAGGGCAAAACATGGTTTTTGCCTTGTAAGCGATTGGCTGGCATCCCGCATGACTGCCACACTTGGGCATTAACCATTTCAGGCCCAACGCAACGTCTAGTCAGGCTCAACAGTCCTAGCGCTAGTAGCAGATTCAATAGTAAGCCACTCTAAAATAAGAACAGTAACATCGTTCAACATTCAATGTAGACCATTTTTGAATAAAAAAATGAAATTACAATTAATTTAAACATTTAAACCAGACTGTTTGAATTGCAAAATTAAAATTAGGCCTTCAAAGAGTTAATACATCCCTCCCTATATTTGGACTAGATATTTTGTGGATTCTAGGAATAATGGATAGTTATGTGGACTATATAGCACAAAAGAGGATGAAAGTCTAATGACTAATATACTAATATAGTCTATGGAGTGATATAGAGCCTTTTCTGTTCCCTACATTTTTTGTATTAGCAGTTTCTTATATAGTTTCTTATATAGCGCACACATATTCCGCAGCGCTTTACAGAGATTATTTGAGCATTCACATCAGTCCCTGCCCCAGTGGAGCTTACAATCTGTATTCCCTACCACATGTACACGCACACACAGACATTCTAGGGTATACCTACCAGTATATTTTTGGATTGTGGGAGGAAACCGGAGTACCTGGAGGAAACCCACGCAAGTACGGGGAGAATATACAAACTCCACACAGTTAGGGCCATTGTGGGAATAAAACCCATGACCTCAGTGCTGTGAAGCAGTAATGCTAACCATTACACCGTCCGTACTGCCCTAAAATCCTCAAACTGTTACTTAGAAATTCTGCAAATAAATGCTAACGCTGGATGATTAATTGTTATTGTGGCTTTAAATCACTGTAACATTCCATAAATGAACTTTGTTTTAGTCTAATTACAAACCGTTTGAACTTCTTTTCAATTGCTCACAGAAAACAAGACAGCGATCACATCTAAAGCTCATGCAAGGTTCCGCTTCCGGTCCTCACATGTTGCGAGGTACGGGTTGGGTGCATAGTTTTCGTAGATTTGGCATTCAGATCTGATTGCAGTACAAATTCGTTCTCAAAATGTATAAAATCATGCTGCAGTGCAGGTGGGGCAGATGTAACATGTGCAGAGAGAGTTCATTTTGTTTCTGTGCAGGGTAAATACTGGCTGCATTATTTTTACGCTGCAATTTAGATTTCAGTTTCAACACACCCCACCCAAATGTAACCCTCTCTGCACATGTTGCATCAGCCCCACCTGCAGTGCACATGGTGTTGCCCATTTCGGAAATTAATTTGTACTGCGATCAGATCTGAATAAGGGTACATATATATGAAAATGACAAACTGATTTTATAAAAAAAAAATACCTTTAAAACATTTCTTGTCCATTTAAATACAAAATATGATTCAGCATGGAAAATTTAAAAATTGCCCCATTGTTCTATTAACCAAACCTTGGCAAACTGTAGCTTATACTGTACAATGAGTGAGCAGACAGCTGTAGTGCAAAGCAATAGTTTGGTAATGTTAATCCGCACAATACAGATAAAATAACATCACAAATGAGAACCGCGACCTATCTAACTAGATTACATGATGTTGCTCTGTAAGTCTTTGTTTCATTGTGTATTTGGCTTCACAATGGGAAGTTATTTCTATCTATCCTTTTATCTATAGAGTGTAAGACTAATATCAAAGGGAGAGTGAGGAATTATCTCATCTCAAGGCACAGTAACCATAAATATTGTATGTGAGCAGCACAGGGGCCCTATATACTGTACAATACATGTTTTCCAAATGAAAACAGTGCTTAGTAATAAATATGGAACCCTGCCTGAACTCAGTGTTACCTGCATCTATGCCTGAACTCAGTTACCTGCATCTATGCCTGCACTCAGTTACCTGCATCTATGCCTGCACTCAGAGTTACCTGCATCTATGCCTGCACTCAGAGTTACCGGCATCTATGCCTGCACTCAGAGTTACCGGCATCTATGCCTGCACTCAGAGTTACCTGCATCTATGCCTGCACTCAGAGTTACCTGCATCTATGCCTGCACTCAGAGTTACCTGCATCTATGCCTGCACTCAGAGTTACCTGCATCTATGCCTGCACTCAGAGTTACCTGTATCTATAAGAAAAAATATATAAATGGTACAGCGCTGGGGTTTTTCTGAAAAGAATTTATTACAATATATGAATTTAATGAATACAAATAAAGTAGATAAAAACATCACACATAATGCATTTGTATGTGAATTCTCTTAAAATAAAGATAAAAAAAATTGTTATAAAAAATCAGTAGGTTGCTGGTGAAATATAGGTTTTCCAGCTGACATTCAATGTTATGGAGAATTCATTTTGTGTCCAAATCAACACCAATTTTCATATATTTACCATATGATATGGATATCCTTGTTTGAAAAGGAGAAGTAAGCAGAGTCCCGGTGATTTCCCAGTGGTGGATTTCCAAACGTCACGTGATAGTGGACTATGCAGTCCTTACAGTATGGCAATACTTGATTTTTATGGCTGCAGAGAGGACCTCAACTGTGGGATCCAAGATGTTAGTAATGAAGAACTGGATAGAGTCTTATTGTAGAATTCCAAGGATTGAAGAGGAGGTGTGAGATGGAAGATTCTCCAATTGAATGCTGGAACAAGGGTATTTGTGACTCAACGCGTTTCGGCGTGTTCACACGCCTTCATCAGGAGCTGGATTGTTTGGTGTGGCCAGGGTTATCCCTTATATACCTTACAGATGGAGCTGGCCTTGTCTTTGCAGGGAATGGCGGCAGAATCGCCAGCTGCCATCCCCCGCCAGCCGCTATCTGCTCTGCCCCCTTCCGACGGCGCTTCCCCCGGGGTCCCCACTGCCTCCCCGCTCCCCCCCCCCCCCCACCGCCTCCCCTAACCCTGTCCTTCTCCCTGAAGCGGAGATGGACAGGGTTCCCGTTGCCCCGCCGCCCGGAAACGGAGACGCGCGTGAATGTGGGACGCACGCGCGTCTCAGCCAGATGGAGCGCCTCGCTGCTGGTGGATCGCCAGCGGAGACAGTCTGGCGATTCGCCAGCAAGAGGGAGCCCGGCTATATCCACCACTGGGAAATCACTGGGACTCTGTTTACTTCTCCTTTTCAAACAAGGATATCCATATCATATGGTAAATATATGAAAATTGGTGTTGATTTGGACACAGAATTAAGTCTCCATAACATTGAATGCCAGCTGGAAAACCTATATTTCACCAGTAACCTACTGATTTTTTTATAATAAATTTTTTATCTTTATTTTAAGAGAATTCTCATACAAATGCATTATGTGTGATATTTTTATCTACAATTGTATTCATTAAATTCATATATTGTAATAAACTATTTTCAGAAAAACCCCAGCGCTGTACCATTTATATATTTTTTCTTGTTCTGCTTTCATTGGGAGCTTTACACCCTCCCGGTACAGCAGCTTTAGCAACACTGGTGGTTCCCTCTCTTTTGTTACCTGTATCTATGCCTGCATTCAGAGTTACCCACATCCATGCCTGCACTCAGAGTTACCTGTATATATTCCTGCACTCAGAATTACCTGCATCTATGCCTGCAGTGCACTTGGTCGCATTTATGCCTGCACTCAGAATTACCTGCATATATGCCTGCACTCAGAAAGAATTACCTACATCTATGCCTGCACTCAAAATTACCTGCATCTATGCCTACAGTGCACTCAGCCGCATTTATGCCTGCACTCAGAGTTACCTGCATCTATGCCTGCACTCAGAACTACCTGCATCTATAACGGCAGTCAGAATTTCCAGCATCTATAACTTCCTTAAGAATTACCTGCATCTATGCCTGCACTCAGAATTACCTCCATCTATAACGGCAAAGCTAAATTGACAAAGCCGCCTGAGCGCGGCGAAACGCGTCTTATGTGAGGAGTTCCGTGAGCACTGGCAGCTGAGGACCTGAGGGGTGCACCAAGAGCATTTATCTCAGATTGAATTCACCCCCGCACAATCTGGTCTCTGCTACCGGCATCCACTGTCGACACTGAGCGCTCCCTAACAGCCGCTTACATACGGAGGACTGTGATCAGCTTTATTGCCAACAAAAGCAGCGTGAACCTCTATCTCAATGGAGCCTACACCCGCCGGAGACAGTGCACTTTAGCCTGCATTCGGCTCGCTGGCCGGTGCAGCAGCTGGATCAGCACCTAACACCGCAAGGCATTTGGCTAAAGTGTACACACAAAGCAATCCAGTACACACCGAAGAGATCTTGAAAGACAGTGCCGAATATTTTGCGAAGTGACCAAGCACCTCCAACCAATATTGGTCATTTACATCTGAGAGTGAGTAAAGGTATTTATCTGCTCACCGCCCATTTCGTTTGGGAGGATTTACAACTTATTTCTTACCCCCAATTGTGCTCTGGGAAATCATTCCCCATCGTGTGACTGATACATCTGTCCAACCCACGTAATCAAATTGTCTAATTCAGGACTTGGTAACTATATGTTAATTTTTTTACCTTACCTTTATGCAAATGCATTGATATGGCCTTTTTATATATTATTGTGGTATTGCATGCATGCAATTTATTGTTTTATGTTATTTGTTATTTGTTTATTAAATTGTTTTTTAGTGTACAGAAGGCGCCCACTGGCTTTTTTCTCTTGTACTTCTTTCTAATGAGGGCGGCAACCCTCTCCCAGAAGGCAGCCATTTGTATACAGTACAGTACACCTGTCCCTAGCGCTCATATTCTGCTATCTATTACCTGCATCTATGCCTACGCTCAGAGTTACCCTTATATATGCCTACACTCAGAGTTACCCTTATACACAGCTAAGCAAACAGGTCTGAATCAGGCCTTAAGTCACCTGAGCCTGGATAGCCATAAAAGCTTGACTGTTGGTGTGCCATAAGGACCGTGGTTGAGGACCACTGATTTATACCAATCTTATTTCTGCCGCAAGAGATCCTTCTGAAATCTGATGGATTTCTGGGCATGCTCACCTCTGAATAAAACACATTTCTATCTACTTTCTTATGTGCCCAGCCAGGGAAAACTTATCTTAAAACTTAAATGTATGTGCCAGTGGAGATCGTGGTACCCTGTATACGGCTTTCTAATGCTCGGCTATAGAGCAAAGGCAATGCAAAATTACATACTCTCTGTCCACAAACGTCTTGCATGCACCTCTGAATCCACTCCACGTAGTACATATGTGACTAGTATTAGTATAGTGCATCCCGCCCATAAAGTGGAGAGAGAGAGCTGATTGGTTAGTTCTCTCTCTGTCTCTCCCCTTTATCTTTCGCCAATGTATAGTGCATCCCTACACACACACATTAGGTTTATGTGCACTAACTGAATTATGGACCAACAAGGCGGAGGTGAGATGCTATCTTCAGCCTTCTTTTAGTCTTGATGATACCATCAGCTAAATTCATTTTCTATTCATTGGTAAAACACACAGTACACACATAAATTACCACAGCACCGTGTATTCTATTTAACGTGACATGAGTACACCTTCCCCAGGTCTCACTGCCAAGTCATGTTTGCATAAGACAGCATTAGCCGCACAATAAATATATCTCATTGTAGCTGGTGTTACTTTATATTTCCACCCAAACATCCTTTGTTTTTCTTTGAAAATTATAATAGATTTAGAGATGTTTAAACTGTGTGTCGTGGCAGAGTTCCTTTTACTATAACTAGATTAGACTTACAGTTAAGGCGGCCATTTTGTTGTCTTGAGAGCCGTCAATCTGCTCTCTAGACTAGTTCCTCACGTTCAGTGTTGTCCAAGACATGTTTAAGGGTTCCAGCCACCCTATTAATTATACATTTTCCTACATACGAGCCCATTGCCTGGGATTTCATGCTCGTTGCCAATGGGTACCATGATCATTGCCAGGGGTTACTTGCTCATTTACTGGGGTTACATATGCTCATTACCTGGGGTTTCTTGCTAATTGCCAGGGGGTTTCTTGCTTGTTGCCAGGGGATTTCTTGCTTGTTATCTAGGGGTTACATGATGATTACCAGGGGTTTACATGCTTGTTGCCCGGGCTTTTCTGCTCAGAGCACACCAGCAATACCAGAATCCACACTTGCTGGTGGCACTAGGCATACTGCCTTTTCATGCCAGATGCTAGAGGTCTAGTCAGACCTCTAGCATCTGTCTCCTAGAAGGCAGCTGACATTTTTAGTGGGCCGTTTTTGCAGATTTCGCATGGAATCTGCAGAGAACCGGCTCCCCCGCCACAGCTTCCAGTAGTGGGTCCAGTAGCCGCATTGTGCTCCTCCAGGACCCCAGCACTCCAGGCTGCAGTCTGATCAGTCTATTGGTTGATCAGGCCCTGGTCGTGTCACTATTTCGTAATTAATTAAATTATTCCTACGTCATTGCCCTATAATACTCCTTCCTGCCCTCTCCAGTCAGCCAATGGGCATTGAATTTTCTCTACCTCTCCTCTACTACACCTTATGCTTGAATCCAAGACTTCTCCCAGACCACCCCTTCACTGAAATACACTCATCTGCTCCACCAGATTCTTCCTAAACTAGCATATAAGGGCTTCAAACAGATGCTACAAACCAACCTGTCAATCGCAGTGTACCCATCTAGCATATAACCAATTTGCCTGGTGGCTCGCATCACCTTCCTGCTGCAGCCACTTCAATCACACAACCATCCTCATTCCCAGTCATAGCTATCTCTACACCTTCCTGCCCTCAGGTCTCCACTGACTTGCTCATGCCTCATATCTTCTGTCACCCCTCCCCTTAGATTGTAAGCTCCTGGCAGCAGGATCCTTCTCCCTCCTGTTCTCTGAGGCCTCTTCTTTTGCATTTGGTTACAACCTTCACTCACACACTGGACACCTTCCTGTATTTTCCTTTCTGCTGACTCTAACATCGCTATTCGTGACATGTCCCTTCCTGCTTACCAGCTGTCTTGTGTATGGAGTGGTGCTAATTGCTAATTGTGATCTGTTTATGTTTTGGCTACTGTAATATTCTGTTTTACCCTATTTTGTCTTTGCATTTGTACATCAAAGTAGACCTAGTGTGCCATATAAATATAGTATAATAATTATAATAGGGATATGTTTACTCATCTGCATTTTAGTTGCCATTGTGCGGCCAATTAGCATCAAACAGCTTATAAATTAGTAATATATGACCATTATAATAGTCATGCACCTCTTACCAAGCAGTGTCTGTTGCTGATGGTCAATTTTTTTTCTCAACAGCTTGCAGCAACAGTCTATAAAGACACTGTCACAATATGTAGTATTCAGTGTTACCTGCGTGCAAAATCCTGCTGGCTCTGTCTATTGCTGCTGACAGCTCTGTGTGGTTAAAGTCTGCATGCTGATTTCAGCTTCTGATCCACTCCATGCTGCAGTAAAGTCTGTGTGATCTGAGCTCTGCTGATTAGTTGCAACACCTGGTAACTCTCTCCTGCAGGAGAGTTCAGTGTGAACTGACCATGCTCAGCCTTCATTGATTAGGGCACCTGTGAGTAATTAGCTCCCTGTGCTTCCTATAAAAAGGCAGTCTCTGGCAGACAGAAGCTGCCAGAGTATAGGCTCACATCCTGCTCCAGCGTCCCTTGTACTTCACTGTATTCCTGATCACCAGATACTGACTTCGGCTTGTTTCCTGACTATCCTTCGGCTTAATCCCTGTGTACCGTGAATCGTGGGTTACCTGTGTATGACCTCAGCCTGCCTCCTGACCACTCTCCTGCCTGATCCTCGTGTACCGTACCCAGTGATTACCAGTGGACGACCTCGGCTTGCCTTCTGACTATTCTCCTGTCTGACCCTTGTGTACTGTGCTCCGTGACATACCAGTGTACGACCCGGCTAAGATGACTACGCATAATCCTGAATCCACGCTACCTGTTTCCAAGGGGTTACCAGTGCCACATGGGGAACCTGCTCAGGGGACCGCGACCGGCATGTCCATAGCAGCAAAGCCCAAATCCCAACTGGAGGGGTCACTGGTGAACACCTATGGCGTGGTAAGACTCCGCACCCCTGTGTCAGGTCTAGCCAATCCCCGGCCTGGTGACCAGTGTGATGTACCTGAGACCGTGACAGAATACTCTGGCCCAAAAAAGGAGCTATGGGAGCAACTGTCTGCTAGGGTCTGTAAGCAAGAGCAGAACCAAGCTCTGATCTTACAAAGCATACAGACTCTGTTACAGCGGATGGACTTCGCTTCATCTCCTCCAATATCCGTGGAACCAGTGTCAGAGGCATTGAAGATTCTTCACCTTTTAATGCAGCAGTTGCAGGAGCTACTGACTAAGGTGTTTTCAGTGATTTCCGTCTTTCTAGGCAGTCCTTCTAGTGGCACGGTACCTTCCACTCTAGGTTCAGTGCCTGTGAAACCCTCTGATGACATTCCGGGCACTCCAGTGGCATCTACATCTGTGCCCTGCAAGGACAGGTACCTGAGTCATCCTCGTCCCCAGTTGTCTGATGAGGAGCGCCAGCGGCGTAGATCCCTCAGCCTATGCTTTTATTGTGGAGCCCAGGATCATTTCATCGGGGATTGTTCCCTACGTGGGACCCGAAATAGAGCAGTAGATTCTGTTCTAACCCAGAGGGAATCCTATGGTTACAACTGGGGTCCTAGGACCAAAATTTCTTTGAAGAACTGTATAGCCCAGGTCCAGCCTCGGGAAGGTGTTCATGATCGCAAGCCCCAAGAGGGGGTCCTGTTGGTCCAAGTCCATGAGAGGGTCCAGCCAGCCTCACCCCAAGAGGGGCCCCTGTTGGTCCAAACTCAAGAGGGGGTCCATTCAGTCTCACCCCGAGAGGGGGTCCCATCAGTCCAACCCCAGGTGGGGGTCCTGTCCATCCAGCCCCAGGAGGGGGTTCATGGTTACAAGCCCCAGGAGGGGAGTATCAAACCCAAAGATGGGGTCCTGGCAGTCCAGCCCAAGAAGGGGCTTCCGAGTAATGTGCTCCAGGAGGAGCTTCCTAGTGTTAAGTCCCAGGAAGGGCATCAAAGTGCTGTACTCCAAAAGGAATTCCCCAGTGTTGAGTTCCGAGAGGGGTCTCAGAGTGTCGTGCACCAGGAGGGGTCTCAGGCTGTCAGGCTCCAAGCAGGGTCTCAGAGTACCACACCCCAAACAGGGTCTCTGAGCATTGCGCCCCAGGTGGGTTTCCTGAGCACTGCACCCCAAGAGGTGTCTCTGAAGGTGGTACCCCGAAAAGGGCGTCTGAATGCATTACCCAAAGAGGAGTCTCTGAGTGTGGCTTCCCAAGTAGGGCCACCGAGCACTTTGCCTCAAGAAGGGGCTCTGTATGTCACCCCAAGTGGGGGTTCCGAGTTTATCACCCCAAGTGGGGGTTCCGAGTTTATCACCCCAAGTGGGGGTTCCGAGTTTATCACCCCAAGTGGGGGTTCCGAGTTTATCACCCCAAGTAGGGGTTCCGAGTCCGTCACCCCAGGTGGGGGTTTCGAGTCCGTCACCCCAGGAGGGGGTTCCGAGTTAAGCACCCAAGAAGGGTGTCCCCAGTTAATCACCCCAGATGGGGATTCCGAGTTAATCACCCCAGATGGGGGTTCCGAGTTAATCACCCCAGATGGGGGTTCCGAGTCCTCCACTCCAGACGGAAGTTCCGAGTCCTCCTCCAGACGGGAGTTCCGAGTGTGTCACTCCCAGTAGAGATCCATCTGCCCTTGCCTTCGGGCATGAGGACCCATCTGCCCTTGCCTTCGGGCATGAGGACCCATCTGCCCTTGCCTTCGGGCATGAGGACCCATCTGCCCTTGCCTTCGGGCATGAGGACCCATCTGCCCTTGCCTCCGGGCATGAGGACCTATGTGCCACGGCCTCCGGGCCTGTCTCCGCGGCCTCCGGGCCTGTCTCCGCGGCCTCCGGGCTTGTCTCCGCGGCCTCCGGGCCTGTCTCCGCTGCCTCCGGGCCAGTCTCCGCAGCCTCCGGGCCAATCTCCGCGGCCTCCGGGCCAGTCTCCACGGCCTATGGGCCTGCCTCCAAAGTCTCCGGGTCTTCCTCCGCAGCCTCCGGACCTGTCTCCAGTACCCTCATGGTCTCTAAGGTTCCAATGCCTGCCATTCAAGAAGATATGCCTGTGTTGCTGGGAGTCCCGGCTCTACCCAAACTGTCCTCCAAGTCCATTTTCCAGGAGGATCCAGTTCAATTGGATTCATTTAAAGAGCCTCAGTTTGTCCAATTTGATGGAGATCTCACCCATTTCCAAGCCCTAGCAGACTATTATTTAGATGCTATGAACTCCGATCCATTCTCCGGGGTTAATTTGGCAAACATTGTCAAGTACTTAATGTTGTCATTCAAGGGAGAAGCCATGGAGTGGGTTAGTACACTCATTGAGACTCATGACCCCCGACTAAAAGACCTAATTTCTTTTTCCAGGGCTGTGGTTGAAAGATTTGGACCCAAGACTCCTGGTGAGAGGTCTATCCTTGCCGCACCTGAGGTCAGTCAGAGTGGTGAGTCAGCTAGACTACATTCTAAAATTCCCAGAGCATCTCCAAAAAAATTTTTGAGACCCGATTCCTTGAATTTAAGAGGTGGAGTTATATGTGTCGGTTCTTCCAGGTTGATGGTGGATCCTCATGAACTCCCTACACGAACCATGGACCAGGATTCAAGTTCAGAGTGCGGCTCGGATCATGATGTCACTTCTTTTCTGGGACGTCCAATATTATCTACTGCCCGTTTTGTAGAGCCAAAGGTCACACATCAGTCAACAAAATCCAAACAGTCTTCCAAAAAGAAGAAGCACCGCAGACGACCATGAAAATTTCCTTGTGGGGTGTTCGGAGCCCACCCCTAGAGGGGGGGGTAATGTCACAATATGTAGTATTCAGTGTTACCTGCGTGCAAAATCCTGCTGGCTCTGTCTATTGCTGCTGACAGCTCTGTGTGGTTAAAGTCTGCATGCTGATTTCAGCTTCTGATCCACTCCATGCTGCAGGAAAGTCTGTGTGATCTGAGCTCTGCTGATTAGTTGCAACACCTGGTAACTCTCTCCTGCAGGAGAGTTCAGTGTGAACTGACCATGCTCAGCCTTCATTGATTAGGGCACCTGTGAGTAATTAGCTCCCTGTGCTTCCTATAAAAAGGCAGTCTCTGGCAGACAGAAGCTGCCAGAGTATAGGCTCACATCCTGCTCCAGCGTCCCTTGTACTTCACTGTATTCCTGATCACCAGATACTGACTTCGGCTTGCTTCCTGACTATCCTTCGGCTTAATCCCTGTGTACCGTGAATCGTGGGTTACCTGTGTATGACCTCGGCCTGCCTCCTGACCACTCTCCTGCCTGATCCTTGTGTACCGTACCCAGTGATTACCAGTGGGCGACCTCGGCTTGCCTTCTGACTATTCTCCTGTCTGACCCTTGTGTACTGTGCTCCGTGACATACCAGTGTACGACCCGGCTAAGATGACTACGCATAATCCTGAATCCACGCTACCTGTTTCCAAGGGGTTACCAGTGCCACATGGGGAACCTGCTCAGGGGACCGCGACCGGCATGTCCATAGCAGCAAAGCCCAAATCCCAACTGGAGGGGTCACTGGTGAACACCTATGGCGTGGTAAGACTCCGCACCCCTGTGTCAGGTCTAGCCAATCCCCGGCCTGGTGACCAGCGTGATGTACCTGAGACCGTGACAGACACATCTGTGCCAGTATGTCATCAGACCAGAGAATACTGTTTCTCATCGTCTGAGAGTCCTTCAGGTGCATTTTTTGCCCCTCTACCATAAAGGCCTGATTGGTGGATTGCTGCAGAGATGTTTGTCCTTCTGGAAGGTTTTCCTATCTCCACATAGGAATGATGTAGCTCTGACAGAGTGACCATCGGGTTCTTGGTCACCTCCCTGACTAGGGCTCATCTCCCCCGATTGCTGTTTAGACAGCGGCCAGATCTAGTACGAGTCCTGGTGGTTGCGAACTTCTTCCATTTATGAAGGATGGAGGCCTCTGTACTCATTAGGATCTTCAAATCAGCAGATATTTTTCTGTTTTCCCCAGATTTGTGCCTCAAGATAATCCTGTCTCGAAGGTCTACAGACAATTCCTTTTGACTTCATGCTTGGTTTGTACTCTGACCTTATATAGACAGGTGTATGCCTTTCCAAATCCAAATCAACTGAATTTACCACATGTGTACTCCAATTAAACTGTAGGAACATCTCAAGGATGATCAATGGAAAAAGGATACACCTGAGCTCAATATTGATCTTCCTGGCAAAGGATGTAATTTCTTAGTTTTTATACATTTTCAAAAATCTCCCCAAAAACTTTTTGGGGTGGTTTTATTATGGGTATTGTGTGTCAAATTTTTGGAATAAGGCTGTAACATAACAAAATGTGGGAAAAGTGAAGGGTTGTGAATACTTTCCGGATGCGCTGTAAACCGATCCCATAGCCAAGAGGCAGTTGCAGTTTATTGCAGGGTATCAGATGTGAGATCTTCTGCATTAATATCGTAATCTATTCCCCTGACACTTAAAATAAACCTAATTCATGTGGCGATGCATGTTTATTGTTTAGAACAAGTTTGAAACCCTTAAAGTTATTAAATGGGTGTGGCTTTATCTGTTTCAACATTGCGTGTGGGATGAAAGTTCCCCACAACATGTTCCCCCACAACCAGAAACATGGTTCCTAGCTGGGGTCCCTGTCTGTCATGTAATTCCATCCAGTAATAACTGAGGCTGCAGGATGGATCTTTGCATCTATTTAGGATCCTTGCTTCTCTCTTGAATGCTAATTTGCTTGATAACTAAAAAGCATCCTTAAAAGGATTTCCAGGACTCTTTAGGACATATTTATTAATTGCCATATTCTAGCAACGACAATTGTAGTTGGCAATAAGAAATTAGGGACCATTTCAATGTATTAAAAAAAGACATGCAGGGAAAGGGGCTATTTATTCATATGGTTTGACAGTAGCCCAGTTGACATGAAAAAAACAGACATGGTTCAAACTGTTGACACTGAGCATGTGGGTCATATGAATTATCGACATCCAAAGGATGCCAAAAGTTAAAGGGACAGATTCTCTAAGCTTCAAAAGTGAGAAAATGTAGAGTGATAAACAGCCAACCAATCAGCTCCTACCTGCCATGTCACAGACTGTGTTTGAAAAATGTCAGACAGGAGCTGATTGGCTGGCTGTTCACTACTCTCCATGTTATCACTTTTGAAGCTTAGAGAATCTGTCCCAAAGTCAATTGAGACCAGTAGGGGGGGACGGTAGGGTTTGGCACTAGGTGGATAGGGAAAAATACTTACAGAAACAGCCAATCCCTTGGCAGTCTGACCAGGAAGTGTTGACAGTTCGACCATGCTGGCATTCTTATGTAAAACAGATGACAGTCAACAAATCACACCATTGATAGACTCTGCTCTGTGTAGGCTACAATAGCTAATGCAATTGGAAGGTATCATTAGCTACAGGACAAGCTACATAATGTTTCATAATGGTAAATTAAGCAGCTCACATCTGACAGGTGGCTGCAAGGGACATTTCAAGACCCATGCTAAGCATGCGCCGGACACATCTTGTGCCTGTGAGGACCCCTAAACTTGGTATTTGTACACCAGTCGCAAACCATCAGATTTGCGTACAAATAGGAACAAGGCCCTCTGTGCGCCACTCTTGTTAGGCCCCTGAATTTCATGCACGCTATTTTATAAATCACAATTTCCCCGTAAAAAACACAATTCAAGTTGGTGGACTTTCACGTCTCTGAGATTTCCTGGCCATTACACACCGGATGTTTCCCGCCTCCCACAGAATAAACATTTTAAGTAAGCCAACTTCTGCAAGTAGATTCACACCTGCAGAGCCTTGTAAACCTGCCTGCTATAAACCATCTCGTAAAAACAAAACCAACACAAAGCTTACACAATATTTATAAAGCCATTTTATAAGCCAGGTTCGACATTGAACTATGAGACTGAGTCACGGCACAATCCAAATCCAACAAAGTTAGCTTGTTTAATTATTACTGGAGTGATTCCGGCTCTTATAAATGATGATAGATGCTATGCAAGTTCATATCTTTGTACCTTAGGAGGAAAAAGGATGACGTCATTGTGATTCACAAATTGTTTTGCCTTTAAATTGTTCTTATTGTGACAGATCGTAAAATTCTCTGTACCAATTTATCTTTCGCCTCTTTTATAGGTATTCTGATTAGCTTGTTTGGATAAACTATCCCTGCTTTTTAGTGCTTTGGATGGGGAGGGGTGGATAAGTGTTTTTAGGCCAAAAGGCTTAGGATCATTAAAAGTGCTTTACAGCTGAGTACTTAACTGCTTTAATATCGGATAACAAGATGTCACGGTTCAAGTATCTGAGTTAGGGGGTCATTTAGAGGTAGATGCAGGTAACTGTTACGTCTAGTTACATTGACACCATTGGTTGTCTTCTTCTCCCCACCAATGTCTGATGGCCTGGTCAATGTTGCGCTGAGAGTGCACACATTAGTAGATTCAGCTGTGACATTTGCATAAAGCCACAGTAATAATAATAATAATAACAAGAATAATTTTATTTATATAGCGCTCTTTCTCCAATAGGACTCAAGGTGTTTAACAGATATTATGAATGTAATACAGTACAGGAACACTTAAGTACAGAAAAGCTTTTAATAAACAATACTTAAGGGAAATGCTTGAGTAAACAGAAAAGTCTTGAGTCTGTTTTTGAAGGATTCTAGAGTGGGGGCCTCTTGAACTGTGCGGGGAAGTGAGTTCCATAGAGTTAGAGCCACATGGTGAAAAGATTGACCCTCAGGTGAATTACGGGAGATTCTAGGTACAGCTAAAAGTCCTTCATCTACAGATCGCAGTACTTGGCTGGAACAGTACGCAAGCTGCTTCAGGTACCTGGGGTTTTGGTCATGTTGGGCTTTGAAACTCAGTAAGTTGATCTTGAAAATGATTCGCCATTTTATGGTCAGCCAGTGATCAGAGTAGAGATTGGGAGTTATGTGACTAGAATGGGGCAGGTTGGTTAACAGCCTGGCAGCTGTCTTTTGTACTAGCTGTAATCGGTGCAATTCTTTTGCTTGGAGACCACGGTAGAGGGCATTGGCACTGCAACAAATTTCGCAGCAGCTACTGATTTAGCTTCCACCTCTGAATGACCACCTTGGTCTGCCTAGAGCTGAATACTTTGACTAAAGGGCCAAAGCGGAAAGTTTCAGGAATGATGTGTATGTATACGCAGGTGTTTGCAGAGTAATATACAGTAGGCACAAAACAGCAGATAAAACAAACTATGAACAGCTAAGTTACTTAATCAGTGCTGTTGGTTTATTGAAGTATAACAGGTACAGCAGTACTCACTGTTGTATACACATTGATGATGAATCGAAGCTTGGTGCAAAGTGGAGTCCTATAGAGTTCACCCACCGTGAGTGTATACTGGGCAACTTCGCTGGTTGCCAGAACAGCTGTATGTTGCAGCTCTCCCTGGAGCTAAGTGGGAAACCTGTGTCATTACCATGTCAATATTCAGTCTCTCGCTGTAAGGATCTACATGTGCAGTAATATATCAGATTGGAGGACAGACTACCCTGCAGTGGCGTAAGTTTGTCCCAGTTGCCCGGAGGCAAGATGCCAGTTGCCCCGCCCCCGCCCCCCCCCCACACACACACACACACACACACACACATTGTTTTTCAAAATATACATAGTCTGTTATATTATATATTATATGCTGTATATGTATACAGAAAGAGAGAGAGAGAACACGTAAATATTTCAGAACTCAGCCACAGAAGCGATTTTGATGGCTTTCAATTAATGGTTTTAAACTGGCAGTGGTGGAGAGGCGCCCCCTTGAGAGCAGGAGCCCGGCAGCAGATGACTCCATTGCCTCCCAAACTTCTGCCTCTGCTACCCTGGGTCCTAGTGCCCAGGATGTATGCTCAGAATATACCAGTTCCCATCTGCTGCAGGGACTCAGCCGCTCACTTCACATATGCCGCAGGGACCCCCTGCCACCAGCGCTACCCACCCTGCGCTGCCAGACCCCGCTGCCTGACTGCTTGTCACCAACCCTCACGCTGCGCAGGTACGGAGAAGGGGGGGAGATGACACCTCCGCCAGGCGGAGGGGGGGGGGCGGAGATGATGCCTCCGTCCAGCGGAAGGGGGAGCTCCCACAGACATTTTTGTCCAGGGCCCCCACACACCTTAATCCGGCCCTTATTAGGATGACAGCTCCCATCTGTGGGTCTATCTTCTCTTTACAGCCCCCTAATAGTGGTGGGTACAGTAGCTAAGAGGAGTAAAAGGTAACAGGTGAAATACTAAGAGAAGTTCCATCTCAACCACTCCACTCTGTACAAGATCATAAAGGTCTGAAACATTGATACAGTAGCTAAGCTGTTCGGCTGGCTAGTGACTGCAGTGCTTAATGTGGTGGGGGGAGGGGGGCATCAAAATGGCACAGTATTTTCTCCTCACTGCACCTCAGGACAGGGCCTGTCTGGAAGGGGCCCTGTCCTGAGGTGCAGTGAGGAGACTCATAGGCTGCTTTTTGGAATTGGCAGCTTTTTGGTATTGGCAGTAATGTGTAATGGGCATTACAGGGTAAATTTTTGATGCGCGCCGATGACCCTGTTTATGGAGCATATTGTGAATTTTGGCTTAATCCGTGTGGCATTATGTAAATTTTGGCTTAATCTGTGTGACATTATGTGAATTTTGGCTCATTCCATTTGGCATTATACAGTGTTAGTTAATTACTGTAATTATTAAAAAATAACCATTTCGTTTACTAGGCCTTTATACCGTTATGTGAGGCACAAAAATTGTAATTTCTTTCCAAAATTGCACAACCAATATCTTTTGCCGCAGACAGCCTTCATAAAATTAGAGGGAACATTGCTATTAACCCTGTCAACCTTTTGACCCAGTCATTTGGGTCATCTTTTATTGTAGATCTATCAGTTCTATACCCAATGCGTCATAGCCCAGGATTCTATCTACACACACTCCTAGACCAGCCACGCTGCCACGCAATCATTCCACTTTAGCTGCAAGTGGAGACGTGACTGAGCTGTGTATGCTCCGAATTGTCCTTAGTGCACTCCCAGGACTTCATCATTCTGAGCACTGCACCGTTGGACACAGCACCACTGAACACAGCACACTTGGACACAGTACCATTTAACAAAACACTGCTGAACACAGCACCATTGAACACAGTACTGCTCAACACAGCACCCTTGGACACGGGACAGTTTAACACAGCATCACTGTACACTGCACCATTGGACACAGCACCACTGAACACAGCACATTTGGATCACAGCACCATTAAGCATTGCACTGCTGAACACAGCACCATTGGACACCGCACCACTGTACACTGCACCATTGGACACAGCACCCTTGAGCACAGCACATTTTGACACAGCACCGTTAAACATAGCACCGCGAAACACAGCATCAATGAACACAGCATCGTTGAACACTGCACTACTGATCACAGCATTGTTGAACAATGTACCGCTGAACACAGCATCGCTGGTTCATTTTGTCAAGGTGATGCTGGAAGACGTGTTTCCTGCAGCATACAGTATTAATAAGAGGTTATGGCAAATGTTAGAAGGTAAAAAAATATATTTTATTATAAGGAATAATGATCTGGACAAAAAGGTGACAAATGAGAAAAGGCTTTGGAAGGAAATATAGAAATGAGCTTTTTACAAAAATATCCATAATCTGGAAACTCTACAGATAACATCATTCTGTAAAAAGAAGTCAGTTGTGTAGTGAAGGAATTTGCTGTGCAATATTCTTCCTTTATGTCTTACACAATGTGTGACCTGTAGAAGGGATTGGGGGCACCTGTCGTCCCCCTTGGGCTTGCCCATGAATAGGAAACAGTAAGTGCAAAATGTGACAAATAAAGAACTCTGAACGTGTCCCAAGGTTACAGCAACTGTTCTGCAATATGAAACTTGTAACAGTACTCTAGTAATGGCAGCATTCTATGGGTATATAATAGGAAGCAGATTGTGAGAACTACACCTTTATTATACAGTCACAATGTTCGCTACTCTGCCGCCATTGCATGCTAGTATTTTAAATTTTTGTAATTCCTCTTCTTCGTCCTCTGTTCAATATGAAGACTCACCAGTCATACTGCCCATGTACATGTAAGGAAGGTTCTGACCGGTCAGCCTGGGCAGGGATCCCGGAGAAGTGGGAACACCCCCCCCCCCCCCCAATGAAGGGGTCCCCCCCCTCCAGAATTTACAGGTCCCTCCGTTGGTCCTGTAGAAGTCCATATGGGTACCACTGGAAGGAAACCATACTCACCAGGGTCCTCCGGCATAGATCACGTCCTCTTCAATCCAAGTAGGCATCCTAGGGACTTGGCAAAATACACAAAAATGCAAATTACCATGTCTCCAAAGTCGCACATTTTCATGACTAAAATTCACACATTTAAAGGACAAAAAATCGCACCATATTGCACTTTTCACCAGCAAATTCCTATTCCATTAAATAGTCAAATTCTTCCAAAAAATTGCGATTTTCAAAAATGTGATAAGGTGCGATTTCAGAACCTTACCAAATATCGCATCCCATTAAATCTCACCATTTATCTCTTACTACATTATCTCTCTCCAAGGCTTAAGGTGCGTACACACGGGGGCGATTTTGTCCAAAATCACGGGAAATATGGTCGCTCAGCAACCATATTGCCCGCAATGGGAGTGTGCACCGGCGATATATCGCCGGGTGCGCGCTCCCGTTTTTGCCCCTGTGGTGATCGCTGGTCGCAGGAACATGCTCCTGCGACCAGCTGATTACCACTGCCGGGCTCCCCGGCAGTTTCGTTTTCATCAGCGACCGTCTCTGGTCGCTGATGAACAGGAGAAACTGAGCAATATATTGATCAGCCATATATTGCTCAGCAATATATGGCTGAGCAATATATCTCCCCCGTGTGTACACAGCATTAGTGTATCTCCGCCTATGAGTCTTATTTTTGCCCTTTGAGAACGGTACTGTGATACCGAAACGGCCCATCAGGGCTTTTTTATGGATGAATACCATGCTGCTGTCTTCAGCCACTGCTTTGATTGAGCATTTATAAACCGATAAGTATGTATCATTGTGCATGTTAAATAAATCTTTACACTTTTTGCTATAAGGGTGTGCTGGCCCCCTCTGTCTACTAGGGGAAGAACATCCCTTTAGAGAATGCCTCCATAATAACACATATTGGTACAGCACCCTGCTGTTGATACGTTGAAAGGAGTGTGCGTTTCCCCCTGTATTTATTTATATATATATATATATATATATATATATATATATATATATATATATATATATATATATATATATATATATATATATATATACAGTCCAAAGTCCCACCAGGTAGGACAATAACGGCACTCAAAAGGATTTTTCAACGTGAGAAAAACTGTATTAAAATACAGACATGTACAAAGTAATGGGTAACGTTTCGGGGGACAAACCCCGTCCTCAGACCCTCGGCACTCAAAAGGATTTTTCAACGTGAGAAAAACTGTATTAAAATACAGACATGTACAAAGTAATGGGTAAGGTTTCGGGGGACAAACCCCATCCTCAGACCCTCCTACAGCCTGTAGGAGGGTCTGAGGACGGGGTTTGTCCCCCGAAACGTTACCCATTACTTTGTACATGTCTGTATTTTAATACAGTTTTTCTCACGTTGAAAAATCCTTTTGAGTGCCGTTATTGTCCTACCTGGTGGGACTTTGGACTGTGTAAATACGTTTACTGGCACCTGGGTCGATGCTGCAAGTACATTGGAGTGCCGGCATTTTTGGATGGATATATATATATATATATATATATATATATATATATATACATATATACACATACGTACATGACACCGGATGTGTGGCGGAAGTGCCGCACTGTACTCAATTAAGTGATTTATTAGATGTTCCCGAACATTGTTTTATATGTCTCCTAGCTTTAGGGCGATAGCGCATCATTTACTATTATTGAACATTACTGTATTTATAAAACATTTTTTTATTTCAAACCCTTTGTATGTAATTGGTTAGTTCCCAGCACGTGTGACAGTAAGTGATGTCACCATTACCCTCCTTCCCTTCAGGCAGGGCTATTTTTCAGTAGGCTCCAGCAGGAACTGAGGCCCTTATTCTAGTTCACTCTTTCTGACAAAATCTTTCTTAGATGGACAAAACCATGTGCACTGCAGGGGGGCAGATGTAACATGTGCAGATAGAATTAGATTTGGGTGAGTTATTTTGTTTCTGTGCAGGGTAAATACTGGCTGCTTTATTTTTACACTGCAATATAGATCTCACTTTGAAGTAAAACCCCACCCAAATCTAATTATCTCTGCACAAGTAACACCTGCCTCACCTGCATGGTTTTGTCCATCTAAGAAATATTTTGTCAGAAAGAGTGAACTAGAATAAGGGCCTCAGTTCCTGCTGGAGCTTACTGAAAAATAGCCCTGCCTTAAGGGTATGAAAACAGACTTAGGGGGTTATTCTAGTTCACTCGCAAAGGCACAAACACTCTCTAATGGGCAAAACCATATGCACTGCAGGGGGGCAGATGTTAAATGTGCAGAGATAATTAGATTTGGGTGTTTTAATGTTTCTGTGCAGGGTAAATGCTGGCTGCTTTATTTTTACACTGCAATATAGAAATCAGTTTGAGGTATAAACCCCACCCAAATCTAACTCTCTCTGCACATGTTACATCAGCCCCACCTGCAGTGCATATGGTTTTGTCCATTAGAGAGTGTTTGTGCCTTTGCGAGTGAACTAGAATAACCCCCTTAGTCACACTTGCCATTATCCCCTGATAAAGTCTGGATAGACTAAACGCGTAGAGATTGTGCCTCCATCCAGGATCAAAAGCTAAGACTGCCTTTAATTACCTTCTCTTGTCATTTAAAAATATATATTTTTCTCTTTTAAAAAAAAAATATTTTTTTTTTCTCTTCTCTCTCTTATTAATTTTTTTATGTATAACTATATATATATATTGTTTTTTATATTGTAAATCATTGTGGAAAAACTTTTTAATAAATACATATATATATATATATATATACATATACCGTATATACTCGAGTATAAGTCGACCCGAATATAAGCCGAGGTACATAATTTTACCACAAAAAAACGGGGAAAACTTATTGACTCGAGTATAAGCCTAGGGTGGGAAATCAAGCAGCTACGGGTAAATTTAAACAATAAAAATAGATACCAATCTTCTTCCCAAAAAGAAAAAGGTGGCTTTGAATGGGGGCGTGAGGGTCACATTCACATACTTACTCCCCCCTGACACTGACGCACACCACCTACCCCACCTGATACAACTATCACACACAGCATCAACCCCCTCTTCCACCATACACACCCCTCTCTGGCACATACAGCATCAAACTCACCCACTCATACACACACATACACTGACAGCTCTGACACAAATATAGCCAACCCCCCACCACCGACACCTCTTTGACACACAAATCGCCAAATCCCCATGCCACCCCATCCCCCAAGTTACACCTCTGTTACAGACAGCACCCCCCTCTCCCCCTGACTGCTCTTACACAGCACCCCCCCCCCCCCCTCCATGTTACTGTACCTGTCTTACACAGCATCTCATTGCAACGCTCTAGTAGCCCTGGGACCATCGCAGAACAGCGGGGAGTGGACGAGTCTTTGATCATAGGAGCGGCCACTCCCACCGCTGAGTACCCGCTGTTCTGTCCCACTGCGGCTCCAAGAATATGGAAGCCGCCATATGTGGCTCATGCTGCTGCAGTGCACCTGGAAGTACCTGCTAGCGGTAGCAGCGGGTCACTTCCTGTATTCAGATAGCGGCCGTGCGCCACTGCTCCCTCTCTCCCCGGCCGGCCGTGCGCCGATGCGCTCTCTCTCCCCGGCCAGCCGTGCGCCGCTGCGCTCTCTCTCCCCGGCCGGCCGTGCGCCACTGCTCCCTCTCTCCCCATGCTGGACGGTGCTGGCTGTGCTGGGTCCCCCTGCCGCCCTTCACTCGAGTATAAGCCGAAGTGGACTTTTTCAGCATAAAAAATGAGCTGAAAAAGTCGGCTTATACTCGAGTATATACGGTATATATATATATACACATATATATATACATATACATATATTCAGTGATTGGAATCCAGGAGAGCACATCCGGTTTGACCACCACTCTATAAAATTCTTTTATCGGTGCCAATTCCTCAAATTCTGTCCCTGAGGTCATATAACTTCCCCCAGGAGCTATTTGGGATTAATCAGTGGACTCCGTTTCCACTTGGGATTTTCTTTTGTGGTAATATCCAATGATCTTATTGTCAAGACTACTTTCAATATATGAGAACAGACCGCTACTTGTATCCCACTTAAGGAACATATACCGGTGTGAAATTCCTATGTATTGTTCTGCTGTCAAAATGCCCCTGATGAAGTCAATTCATTGACGAAACGCGTTGGACTCAATTCGTCACTGAGAAGACATCTTTCAATAAAAAAGATTTTTATTAAGATTTTGTATTGTTAAAGGAAAATTATTTCCGTATTGTCACTATAGATTTGTCTAGTGTCGGATATATTGAATTATTATCCTGTATTCTAGGAAAGGCGCATTCTGGGAAACCCATCCTATTTCTATCTCTATCTCGGGTCCTGTCTAACAGAGGGCCCCCCAGTTTTGCTGCCACACATCTCTAAAAGCGCGGTTGGGGTAACCTGTCCTTATATACATATATATATATATATATATATATATATATATGCTGTATATTTTCTATACAGTGGATATTAGTATTCGTATTTTTATATAATTTTCTCCAAAGAAATCCACACAAGGTGCGTAGGTGCCCTGGGGTCACCCTGAAAAGGGGGAGTACTGTCACACGCAGCCGTGGCGGAGCACGGCGGGCACATTACTCACCCGTCCACGTCCGCCGCCGGCTAGCATGTTGCGGGCTCCGGCATCTGGGTAGCGGGCAGTGGCGGCTTAGGTTAGGGACGGCAGCAGGGGAGCTCCGGGAGTCTCAGACGCTTCCGTCATTGGCGGCGCCGGGCGGCCGGCGTCGCCATCTTGCTTCAGGGCAGGAGCAGATTGGCCCAGGTCAGAGGTCTCCGCCCATACTGCTCTGACAGCCAATGGCAGCCGCCCTCTTGAGATATAGGGGATCTGCCTAGGCTGCTCAGCGTCAGTACAATGTGTCTTCTGAGTCGTTCACAACTCCCAGCTGACTCCCGAATCCTGACTCTTCTCTCCTGACTCTGGTGCCTTGCTCTCTGCGCCCGGCTACTGGGGAAGTTACTCTCATGACACCAATGCTGCAAGTCCTGCCCAGCTCTTGTACCTGCTCGTATCCCTGAGCTACCCGGCACAGCATTCCTCTGGTTCCCTTCATCCAGTGATTCATCATATTTCAGTCTTCCGGATCCATTTCTTCTGTCACCAATATCATTCTCTTTCCGGATCATTATCTTCTTCTATGTCCTCTGGCCACTCAAGTGTACGTTTCACAGGACTGCCTGCCCCTTTTTCAAGTACCGTGCTGGACTCTATTATGATTTACCCCTTACTGACACTTAAAGAAGTATTTGAGTGAAGTTGTTTATCATTTATGAAATCTATTATTAAATCTATTATTAAACCTGCACGTTTCAACCCTTCAACCCTTCTCCTTATGGTCCGCCTCCGGCTCCTGTGCAACACACGACTTCATCCAGCCCATCACCCGTGACAGTTTGTACCGACCCGATGGAATCGGGTGAAGAACATGCTTCCATGACGGACGTACTTCAAGGCATCATGGCTCGCTTGGAACAAGTAGAGGCTACCCAGCGTCAAGTGGCTCAATTCCTCCAGACCTTGTCACCACCTCAGGCGACTCCCTTTTCGGCAGCTCCAACCTCCGGTGCTTCAGTTTCAGCTGCTCCACCAGGGCCAGTCGCTCCTAATCATCTACAGCTGTCAACCCCCAGTAAATATGACGGGTCACCGAAGGGATGTCGTGGGTTCCTGAATCAATGTGATGTTCACTTTACTCTCAAGCCTTCCAACTTTCCTTCCTCCAAGGCTCGGGTGGCATATATTGTGTCTCTCCAGGCGGGTCCGGCCCTGGAGTGGGACCCCATACTCAACAATTATGAAGAATTTGTTGCCTCCTTCCGGCGCATCTTCGACGAGCCTGGCAGAGTGTCCTCCGCAGCCACGGAGATCTTAAGAATTCGCCAGGGTAGTCGCCCAGTGGGACAATATGTCGTACAGTTCCAAACCCTGGCATCAGAACTAAAATGGAATGAAGAGGCTCTCGTCTCTGCCTTCTGGAATGGCCTTGCTGGTCGCATCAAAGACGAATTAGCTACTCGTGACTCTCCTTCCACCCTGGCTGAACTTATTTCATTGTGTAACAAAGTCGATCTGCGGCTCCAAGAACGCCAACTTGAGAGGAACCGCTCAGATCGCCTTCCCCCTCTATCCTCCTCCAATGTCGCACCGGTCCCCAAGCCAAATCCTCCTTCTGCTGTGCCACTAGATGAACCCATGCAGATCAACCGCTCCCGGCTCTCCTTTGAAGAGAAGTCCCGTAGATTACGAGAGAATTTATGCATGTATTGTGGCTCCTCAGCCCACTTACTATCTTCCTGCCCGCTGCGTCCGGGAAACGACCGCTCCTTATCTCCCCGAGGGAGGTCCGATTAGGAGTCCTGCTTCCATCTCCCTCCTCAACTGTTTCCACCATTCCGGTTACCCTTGTGTGTCCCCAAGGGAGAATTAAAGTTCAGGCCCTATTGGACTCCGGAGCGGCGGGGAACTTCCTTTCATCTTCTTTTGTCACCCAACACGCCCTGCCTGTGCAATCCTTGGATTATCCGCTGGTTCTCACCGCAGTGGACGGGAGTCGTATCCGTAGTGAACAAATCACCCATCAAACCACTTCAGTGACCTTGCTCGTAGGAGCTCTACATCAAGAGTCCATAGAATTCTTCGTTCTCCCGCAGTCCTCACACCGGATGGTTCTGGGCCTTCCTTGGCTCTCCAAACATAATCCTCACATCGATTGGACCAACATGGAGGTCAAGGCCTGGGGGGCGAATTGCCTATCTACTTGCATTCCTCAAATCCTTCTGATCTACCAGATCAATTCACAAAGAGGAGGTACCAGTCCTCCGTCTCCTCTAGCTCCACCCTTGTCCATACCCGCACCATATCGCTCGTTCTCAGACGTCTTCAGCAAGGGAGGTGCAGACACCCTGCCTCCTCACCGTCCCTGGGACTGTCCGATAGAACTGATGGCCGGGAAGTTTCCTCCTCATGGTCGCATCTATCCTTTATCCCTACCCGAGACCGAGGCCATGTCCACGTACATACAAGAAAACCTAAGCAAAGGTTTCATTCGACCATCTACTTCACCGGCTGGGGCTGGGTTTTTCTTCGTGAAAAAAAAGGATGGAACTCTCCGGCCATGTATCGATTATAGGGGCCTGAATGATATTACTATTAAAAATCGTTACCCATTACCCCTTATCACTGAACTATTCGACAAAATCAGAGGGCGTCAATCTTCACAAAATTGGACCTGCGAGGGGCTTACAATTTGATCCGGATCCGTCCCGGTGACGAGTGGAAGATGGCTTTTAACACTTGCGACGGTCACTATGAATACCTGGTGATGCCATTCGGTCTTTGTAACGCCCCCGCCGTCTTTCAGCAGTTTGTAAATTATATTTTCCGGGACTTACTGTACCATTCCATCGTAGTCTATCTAGCTTCACAGACAGACAGTATCCGAAGTCCTACGACGCCTTCGCCAAAATCAGTTATTCTGCAAGTTGGAAAAGTGCGTCTTCGAGGTCACCTCTATCCCGTTCCTGTGCCACATCCTTTCCGCGACTGGGATAGAGATGGACCCAGAGAAGGTGAGAGCCATCCAAGACTGGTCAGCACCTACCACACTCAAGGGAATCCAGAGATTTCTAGGCTTCTCAAACTATTACCGTCGATATATCCGGAATTTCTCTACCATCGCTGCTCCCCTCACTGCTCTCACTCGCAAGGGGGAAGATCCAAGCCTATGGTCTCCAGAAGCGTCCTCAGCCTTCCAGCAACTGAAAGATGCTTTCGTTACTGCACCAATCCTTCTCCAACCGGACCTCAACAGACCCTTCATTCTCGAGGTGGACGCATCCTCGGAGGGGATCGGAGCCATCTTGTCTCAAAGAGGAGAGGATCATGAACTACACCCTTGTGCCTTCCTCTCCAAGAAGTTTCTTCCGGCAGAGAAGAATTACCCCATAGGGGAGCAGGAGTTGCTAGCAGTCAAATCTGCGTTGGAGGAGTGGCGATACCTGCTGGAGGGGGCACGACATAAGATCCCCGTGTACTCTGACCATAAAAATCTGTCATTTCTCAAACATGTCCAGTGCCTCACTGCCCGCCAAGTCCGCTGGGCCATGTTTTTTGAACGCTTTAACTTTCAAATCAAATTCCGACCCGGAACCATGAATGCTAACGCGGACGCCTTGTCCCATTCCTTTGAAGCTTCTTCAGATCTAGAGACACCTCCTCGCCCAATCCTCGACCCGGTGGTCTTTGCCCAGGTAACCTTACAGTCTTCTCCTCCTCCAGGCAAGACTTTCGTCCCTCTCAGACTCCGCAAGAAGGTATTGTCCTGGGCACACTCTTCCTGCTTCGCAGGCACTCCGGAGCACAAAATACCTTAATGTTCCTACTACGTTCCTACTGGTGGCCAACCATTCGACACGATGTAACCAGCTTCGTCGCCTCTTGTGTGAGGTGTGCTCAACATAAGACACCCAGAATGCCCCCAGCTGGTCCTCTTCGTCCTCTAGCCGTACCAACTGAACCGTGGACCCATGTGTCAATGGACTTTATTTCCGAACTTCCTCCTTCAAAAGGCCATACAGTAATCTGGGTAGTGGTTGATCGGTTCTCTAAAATGGTTCATTTCTTCCCACTGAAAAGCCTTCCATCTGCTCCAGTATTGGCTCAACTATTCATCTCGAGTATCTTTAAACTTCACAGGCTGCCCAAAGAGATTGTGTCCGACCGCGGAGTACAGTTATTTGCGAAGTTCTGGAGAGCTCTCTGTGCCGCTGTACAAGTTAAACTCAAGTTTTCCACTGCTTTTCACTCTCAGACCAACGGCCAGACAGAACGGGACAACCAGGACTTGGAAGCCTTCATCCGATTGATTGTTTGTCTCCTCTTCCCAAGATGACTGGGTGGATCTTCTGCCTTGGGCAGAGTATGCTCATAACAACTCCTATCATTCCTCCTCCGGCACCACCCCTTTCTTTACTGTATTCGGCAAACATCCACGATCCCCAGACTTCTCAGACTTATCCTCTTCAGAAGTTCCCGCAGCAGCCTCTTCATTACAGCGGTTTGCTAAAATTTGGTCGGATGTCCACACCGCTCTCCTTAAATCATCCGCCCGATACAAAAGGATGGCAGACAGAAAAAGAAGGGCAGCTCCCAATTTGAAAGTTGGAGACCGGGAATGGCTGTCCACCCGCCACATTTGCCTTCCCTTGCCATCTATTAAGCTGGCTCCCCGGTTCATTGGGCCATTCCCGATCCCCCAAGTCATTAATCCGGTCGCCTATAGACTCCAACTCCCTCCTTCCCTTAGGATCTCGAACTCTTTCCATGTTTCTCTTCTCAAGCCTCTAAGATTGAACATGTATCAAAAGAAGATACCCAAACCGCCCAAGATTAACTCCGAAAGAGAGACTGAATTCGAGGTGAAACGCATCATAGACTCTCGTTGCCGCAATTCTCGTACCCAGTATTTGGTGGAGTGGGTTGGATTTGGACCCGAAGAGAATTCCTGGGTGGATTCTGTAGATCTGCATGCTCCAAGCCTGGTAAAGCAATTTCTCCAAAGAAATCCACACAAGGTGCGTAGGTGCCCTGGGGTCACCCTGAAAAGGGGGGGTACTGTCACACGCAGCCGCGGCGGAGTGCGGCGGGCACATTACTCACCCGTCCACGTCCGCCGCCGGCTAACTTGTTGCGGGCTCCGGCATCTGGGTAGCGGGCAGCGGCGGCTTAGGGTAGGGACGGCAGCAGGGTAGCTCCGGGAATCTCAGACGCTTCCATCATTGGCGGCGCCGGGAGGCCGGCGTCGCCATCTTGCTTCAGGGCAGGAGCAGATTGGCCCAGGTCAGAGGTCTCCGCCCATACTGCTCTGACAGCCAATGGCAGCCTCCCTCTTGAGATATAGGGGATCTGCCTAGGCTGCTCAGCGTCAGTACAATGTGTCTTCTGAGTCGTTCACAACTCCCAGCTGACTCCCGAATCCTGACTCTTCTCTCCTGACTCTGGTGCCTTGCTCTCTGCGCCCGGCTACTGGGGAAGTTACTCTCCTGACACCAATGCTGCAAGTCCTGCCCAGCTCTTGTACCTGCTCGTATCCCTGAGCTACCCGGCACAGCATTCCTCTGGTTCCCTTCATCCAGTGATTCATCTCCATCATCTTTCAGTCTTCCGGATCCATTTCTTCTGTCACCAATATCATTCTCTTTCCGGATCATTATCTTCTTCTATGTCCTCTGGCCACTCAAGTGTACGTTTCACAGAACTGCCTGCCCCTTTTTCAAGTACCGTGCTGGACTCTATTATGATTTACCCCTAACTGCCACTTAAAGAAGTATTTGAGTGAAGTTGTTTATCATTTATGAAATCTATTATTAAACCTGCACGTTTCAACCCTTCTCCTTCTGGTCCACCTCCGGCTCCTGTGCACCACACGACTTCATACAGCCCATCACCCGTGACATAAGCATATACTGTATGTGTCCTTGGTGGAACACTTAATATCGCTGAACCCTTATCCCAATTTTTCTAATATATATATATACATATATATACACATATATATATATATATATATATATATATATATATATCGTGCTGTGGCCCGGCACTCGCTCCAAATGGTTAGCTGCCCTGGGTGCCTGTCCTGGTGTGAGATACTGGCAGGAAAAGAAGACTAGCACTCCAGGGTCTTTTCAACAAGTGTATTCAAAAGAACATGGAAAACCACTAACGTTTCGGGGCTGCGCCCCTTTGTCAAGGTGTAGGATATATATATATCCGACGGACGGGCGAAAGTTGTCTTGTCCTATATGTTCGTCACATGGTCAACAGGGTCAAAAGTTTGAAGGGTGAAAGAAGGTTAACAGATAAAGGGTCATCAGTGGCTAAGATTGTCAGGCAAAAAAAGTCATCAGGTTCAAAGGTCAACACAAAAATGGTCGAAACACTTTTTTTGGTTTGGCCACATCTTGTATATTTCCTGTTCTGTGACCACCATCCGTAGAAACATCGACACTCAAGCTAGGTGGTGCTTTTGCTGTAGACTACTTCCCAATCGTAGTCCAAGTGGACAGAAAATCAAATGTTGGAACAATGGGAGAAAAACCATGTCCACATATTAAAACTTGACCTAATGTTGACCATGCGGTGTGGATCTATTGACAGTTTAGGTCTATCATTTGGCTACTATGCAAAGATTGAACTGAAAAAGTCAGAACAACTACTATGGGTAAGAAACATTTTAAAATAAAATTTTCAAACGCAGCAAATATCTAAAGAACTTGTAGTTGTCAACACGCAGTATGTAAATAGCATTTTTTGGAGTGTCATCATGAGCATCCATTATGAAGAGGACAATGCAGTGATATCGTGTTTGTTAGCAGGATGTGGCTGGCTTTTAATATAATGCATGTCAAGTGCACAGCTTTCCCTCGATCAGACACACACAGGATTTTGAAGAGGAACTAGAAAAAAAACATCCAACAAGACCTTCCTTTGTCTGCGTACATGGAGGCTTTTAAAAACACCATTCCGCCTCTAAAAGAAGTTGCAACTTTCTCCTTTTCTGCCATTATAATACAGATGAGTGTTGCAAAACAGAGGTGTAGTGCCAACAAAAAAGCTAACAAGTAGCAATAAAAGAGGATAGATGATAAATTAGTTTCCAACATCTTAGAATGATTTCCAGTGACATGGAGCAGGAACATCTTATAAAATAGCTTCTTCTTTTTTTACTCCTCAGATAAATATTAATTGAAAAAGCCGAGAGAACATTCATATATGGTAAAACTTTTATCTGACCCGAAAAAAAGGGAATATTTTATTGTATATCTCAACAGGGCTGGATTAAGGCCTGTCTGGGCTTTGAGGCAATTAAGTTGTGTGTGGGATCAACCAATATAATAGCTTCTTCTTGCCTATCCCCCCCCCCCCCCAACACACACAGAAATTATGATCACAGTGCCCCCACTGTATGTTACACAGTGCCACTGACTGGTCACCTGATCAAAAAAAAATAACAGGGTCAGACTAACCTTGCATGGAGGCTCCATTTGTGACCGCCCCCTCCCTTGATGTGGGCCTGTATCTCAAACAGAGGCAGAATTACCATTGTGTCTCTCTCTTCCTGTCACCCACTGTTTTTCCCTATCACACTCTGCCTCCCCTGTGACCCACTGATGTGTTGCACATTGTAAAGTTGGGTTGGGGTGAAGGAGGGGGGGGGGGGGTTATATTTTTGGACCTGGGCTCACAACCCACAAGCTCCGCCAGTTATCTCAAATGTATATTTTATTCCTCTGGTTACCAAATTGACTAATTGACTGTTGTGGTTCTAGAGCCAACTTTTGCCTAAGATTGATGCTGTTCTAGCCTCCGGGAGGTACAGTCGTTTTTTTTTTACTTTGCACAATGGGAAAAGTCTCAGAGAGGGGAAGGGACACCTGACATTACTGGGGCCCCCTTACCTCCTGGCCACATCCCCTTAACCTCCTGTAATTCTGCTACTGCTCAGTTCAAAATCATTGCCATTATTTTTACTGGAAAAAAATTATAAATATAAAAAATAATAAGAAAACAGTATACAGATAGAGCCCTCCTCATCTAGTACTTTAATATGATTAAGTCAATAATAAGATTACTCTGCTAAACCCCTACTGTATTGTTCTATGTTTTTTATTGCAGCTGAGAACAATAGGCCTTGGCTCACCATGGCTATCCAGAGAAGGCTGGCTGAGGAGGGCTCCTCTGTAAATGGAATAAAAAAAGAAAAATCCTGCTAACTGTACTATCCATGTATGTGAATCTAAAGGCCCCCATACATTAGTCCGACTTGTCCGAAGGAGGGGGACACACGATTAGGCACTTGATGTGCCAAGGTTGGCATATGATAAATTGCATGGATTTATCATATGCGGTCCCCGGGGAGCTGCGAGCTGCAGGAGGAGGGAGCCGTGTGGGGGGGGTCATCAGCGGGCGGGGGATGCCGGCTATAGAGAGCCGAGTAGGGGGAGGCTGCAGAAGGGAGCCGGGCAGGAGGAGGGTGACAGCGGGAGCAGCGCGCTGAGCAGGGAGGATGACGCTGGCTGCCGGGCAGTGGCGGGAGCCGGGAGGAACACAGATAACTTGAAAAAAAAAAAAGCCCATACAGAATGACTAGCAAGCCATTGATTGGCTGAGACCTTTCTCAGCCAATCGCTGATTGGCTGAGAGAGGTCTCAGCCAATCAATGGCTTGCTAGTCATCTGTATGGGCTTTTTTTTTTTTCAAGTTAGTGTGTTCCTCCCGGCTCCCGCCGCTGCCCGGCATCCAGCGTCATCCTCCCTGCCCAGCGCGCTTTAGCAAATCTTATGTGCAGCCCGTCCGACCTCCCAACCCGATCCGATGCGCACGGGACTGCGCATCGGATCGGACGGGGTGTCTGCAAGTGCGATTTGGGCCGATTTCACGGCCCGATTCATCCGAATCGGGTGAAATCGTGCCCAAATCGCATAGTGTATGGGGGCCTTAAGGATACTATTCTTAACTAATAAAGCACACACCTAATTGCATATAATTTTACACAGCATATAAACTTCTGTAAGCTAGAACTATGTTTTTGCATGTTCACTTTAACAAACCTTTATTCTGCTGAAACCTTGCACTTTGTTCACAGTTAACCGATTTTTATATCTTGTGTAGTTAAGTATACAGTCTGACATTTTATAGACACACATTACTTTAGGTTATTGCAGTGTTAGTATAAGTGGGAAAGAAATATTTTTGCTGCTTGTTTCAGTTCTCCAGATGTTTTACGGAGTCATTTAAGACAGTCATCTTTACAAATACACTGTAAACTTCACGCACCAAGTCAAGTAAATACTTTATGGTTATCTTCCTAACTTATTGACAGTAAAAACTAACAAACCAGTGCAAGACAGTCTTTTTCAGGGCCGCTAATAGAGGGGTGCTGTGGGTACAGCTGTCCCAGGCCCCGGCCTCTGGAAGGGCCAGGGCAGATCATTTATTTGCCCACCGCATTACAGGCCCCCCCTCCTCCATCCTGCCTCCGCTGCGCTCCGAAAGCTCACAAAGCAGGTCCCGGAGCGTAGGCGTATTCAACGCAGGATGCCGGACAGTCTACAGTATGTTGTTCCACCATTCTTGGTCTACATTGTCCAAACCAACCTTGGGAACAATTCTTTCCTCCATGCTGAGTAGTCTCTACTGTGTTAAAAATTCTCCCCTTCACATTAAACTTTCTTTCCTTAGTGCTGATAGGGTTCTCCCCCCATGTTAAACAATCTCTCAACCACCTTGGAGCAGCACCAGCCAAAATTTATAATTTTTTATTAACAATTTATTCTTTATAATAAAAAATTCAGTACTTGTTTCCTAGCATGGCGCCCCCGATTTTGATCGCACTGCATCTTATGCAATCGCATCGCATGCAATACAGCGGCATGCGATGCATGTGATGTGATGTAATGCGATTTTTAATTGTACAAGCACGCTAATGGGTGCTTACAATGGTAAATGCACCCCCAATGTCAATGCCACCCCCACTATCAATGCCAACCCGAAGCGTGGCGAGCGCAGCGAGCCCGCGAGGGGCGGGGGTACGCGTCCTCTGACCTTTTCATACCCCCACTATCCACGTCAGCGTGGAGTTGATTTTATATAGTGGATCCGAGCCCGAAGCGTGGCGAGCGCACACGGATTACTTTACATGGATTCCGCGTCCGCTCGCCACGCTTCGGGATCGTATTCCGTGTCCCCTCGAGGGGTTCGTTGTGCTCGCCACGCTTCGGGCTCAGTGGCTCGCTGCGCTCGCCACACTATCTAAAATCAACTCCACTGGCTGCATTGGGGGTCAGTTAATTTAGACTGTGAGGGTCGTCTGCTAATAAGGTTAGTCAGTGGGAGACAATTAGGTTTAGGCTGCAAGGGGTGGCCAGTTAGGGTTAGACTGCGGAAATGCATGGTTAGGTTAGGCTGCAGAAGGGGAGGTTTACGTTAAGGGGAGGGGCAACAATGGGCCTTCATTGCTACCCCCCATGTCCAGTGCCAGGGTGCTGCAAAGCAGAAATGAGGCCTGCTGGCGGTGCCTGAAAATCTCAGCATCTCAGTATGGCAAGTGGGGGTAGGGTGCAGGGGGTAAAATTCACCCTAAAAATATATATGTAAACCTCTGTCAACGAGCATGTAACCCCTGGCAATGGGCATGTTACTCCCGGCAGCGAGCATGAAACCCCTGGCAACGAACATGTAACTCCTGTCAATGAGAATAAAACCCGTAGCAACAAACATGTAACCCCTGGTAGTGACAATGAAACCCCTGGCAACAAACATGTAATTCCTGTCAATGAGCATAAAACTTTTTTGTTGGTAAGCTGCTCAATCAGAGGTGATGTCACTCAGGTGTATTATCTGATTATTATGTAGTTATTTTTCACTCAGTGTGCAATTGGGATACAAAATGAGCATAAAACCCCTAGCAACGAGCATGTAACCCCTGGCAGTGAGCATGAAACGCCTGCAACGAAAAATGTAACTTCTGTCAATGAGCATAAAACCCCTAGCAACGAGCATGTAACCCCTGGCAGTGAGCATGAAACCCCTGGTAACAAGCATGTAACTCCTGGCAGCAAGCATGAAACCCCTAGCAATGTGCATATAACTCCTGATCATGAGCATAAAACCCCTAGCAACGAGCTTGTAACCCCTGGCAGCGAGTATAAAACTCCTGGCAACGAACATGTAACTCCTGTCAATGAACATGAAACCCTTGGCAATGAGCATTGAGGTAAAAAAAAATTGGGACGGGGGGAGCAAAAAATGTCTAGCTACGCCACTGATCAAAACCATCATTTTATGTGCAAACGCTGGTATGTACAGTATTTCCCCATCACAAGGGCTCCATTAAACTGTTTTCCTAGATTGTGACTCAAACAAACATTTTCTCAGTCATTACCTTGCAGAGATTTATTGTCTTGAGATAGGACATTCTACCCTTTGTATGCACGCACAGTAGTTCTGGTTTGAGCGCTGCCCTTTAAAAAAATACAAGAGGGCTGTGAGTGCAGCAGCAGATTTATGGCTGTTTTGTGATGAGCATGTCATATATAGCAGTTACTCATCAAACTGTGTGCAATAATACACAAATAATACAAGTCACTTCAATAGTACTTCCCGTGCAATCGTGACTTCTCTGTCTGCAGTAGTGACCAATTAACTTGCAATAGCTGCAATTACATAGCAGTATATAGATAGTGAGGCGCCAAGTGAGTGGCAGAAATATTAACTTGCTCTATCCAAGCAGCAGTGTGGATTAACCAAACATATTAATGCATAGTGTCCCGTACTTTTGTCACATCAACAGGGCCGGTGTTAGGGTGTCCGGCGCCCTCCTGTAAACCATAAATTTTGCGCCCTTTCACATTGCCATTGCAAGATGCTGCAGCCCGATTGTGGGAGCGTATGCAACATGCGATCCTATGGAGGATCTCGGGTGCATGTACATGTATGCATACACCATCTCAGTGCTGTGTCCGCAAAATGTTGCAGGCACTAAAGGTGCCCATACACGCTGCGAGAATCGCATACGTTATGGGCTAGATCGCATCGCACGGCATGCATGCAATGAGTGTGCGATGCGATCCGAAAGCAGTGCAAAAATTATGTGCTGCATGTATGCCCACGAGAGCGCACATCGCATCGCACACTGCTATTGTAGTAGGCAGTGACAGTGAGGGCGGAGGCAGCTTTAGCAGAGCAGGGAGGGAGACAGCGCCTTTTCAGCATGGCGCCTCCCTGCTTTGCAGGAGCTGCTGAGTGGGTAGCGCCGGCCCTGCACATCAATAATAAACTGCTTTTAATATCAAAGGAATGGAAAATGGATTAGATACAGTATGCTGATTTTGTGGAATCTATGTGTACAACTGGGGGTGGTAAGGTACACTCCATGGATGGCAGAAAAAGGTTGTTGGTCACAAAAGTGGCCCAGGGGCGCCTGAGTGGAGTTGTTTTGCTGGAGCTGCGGTCTCTGGATTTGGGAAGTCAGGCCCAAGAGAAGTACATAGAAAAAAAAGGGGGATTTGAGACCGCGCTCCCTAAGGAAAAGTGCAACAGGTATATTTAAAACATTTATTATGAAAAGAATGAATACATGTAAATATAAAATGCAATAAAAAAAGGGGATTGGGGGTATCACAAGTAAAATAATAAGAGCAGGGATATTCACCCACAGTCCAGTCCTGGTAATGTCCTGTATCCGTTCCTATAGTATCTCCAGATGAATATTATAAAGTGCCAATTGCAATGTGATGATTAGTAGTCTCCAAACCAGGGAGCTCCCGATGTTGGGGGGTGCTCAACCCGGTGGGCTTGATGTTGTTGCCACTTGGTACCTTGATGGGAGTGATGTAAATCTCCTAACCAGGGAGCTCCTGATGGTGAGTGGTGCTCTACCTGGTGGGCCTGATGGTAATGCCGCTTGATTCAAGGATGGAGACAATTCTGGAGGTTGGTCCGGTTGCAGGATGAAATTGAAATTGTTACCGCGATCCCGGAAGTACAGGCGCGGCCATCTTTAATGAGGGCATAAACCGCCCTTATATCCTTAGTCTACTCCCAATACTAGTGGAGCGCATATGCGGTTCATCAACCGGAAATGATGGCACCGGATATCCGGAAACGGATCCTCCTAATGAGTTAAGTGTTTTTATGTAATTTCATACTTTGTACTGCTCGTTTTTCGAATTAAAAACCCCAGGGGGGTATGGTCTTGTCTCCTATTCGGCCTCATTAAATAGGAAGTGTATAATGGTTTAATACATCAATTAATGTGCAACAGGTGCAAACTGATTTTCCCTCCCATTGAGGGTATATAAACCCCATAAGTACACATCACAGGTATCACCTTGACAAAGCTTATAGCGAAACGCGTTGGTGGAGGGGAGCAGGGACACCCCTATTTTACAGACATCCTCTTCAATTTCATCCTGCAACCGGACCAACCTCCAGAATTGTCTCCATCCTTGAATCAAGCGGCATTACCATCAGGCCCACCAGGTAGAGCACCACTCACCATCAGGAGCTCCCTGGTTAGGAGATTTACATCACTCCCATCAAGGTACCAAGTGGCAACAACATCAAGCCCACCGGGTTGAGCACCCCCCAACATCGGGAGCTCCCTGGTTTGGAGACTACTAATCATCACATTGCAATTGGCACTTTATAATATTCATCTGGAGATACTATAGGAACGGATACAGGACATTACCAGGACTGGACTGTGGGTGAATATCCCTGCTCTTATTATTTTACTTGTGATACCCCCAATCCCCTTTTTTTATTGCATTTTATATTTACATGTATTCATTCTTTTCATAATAAATGTTTTAAATATACCTGTTGCACTTTTCCTTAGGGAGCGCGGTCTCAAATCCCCCTTTTTTTTCTATACACTCCATGGATGCCAAGTCAGTGACCAGCCCAGTACTTAACCAGTGCATTAATGGGAATTGTACAGCCATACTCACAGGTATGCATATACAGATTCCGGTACTTGTCTAGTTTCACGGCGCCGTGCTACTTCCGGTTTGTACGCTCGGCAAACTATCTAAAATAAACTAACTTAACTCCATGCCAACATGGATAGTTCATACCCCCACTATCCATGTTGGCATGGAGTTGATTTTAGATAGCGTGGCGAGCGCAGCGAGCCACCAAGCCTGCAGCGTGGGCGAGCGAAGCGAGCCCCGCAAGGGGACTCAGACGCACGGCGCCATGCTGGCGCCGTGAAACTACACAAGTACCCAGATTCCCAGCAAGGAGCGGAACTTGGGCAGAGCATACAAACTGTGCCTGCTTAACCAATAGGCTGATTATGCTTCAGCCTAAGGCGCCAGGACTGGGGGTGCCTTGCAGGTGACAGCCAAGGAATCATTTATTGCATGCTTGTTGGCTATCACCCGTCCCAATGTACTGTGTGGGTACAGTTCTTAAGGTGACTGCCAGGTGGCTGCGCCAATGTAACTTACTGATGGAACCAATACTTTATGTACATTGTGCTACAGCGCAAGCTGGACAGCCTAAAGCCAAAGTCTCCTTCCCAGGCCACAAATGTTAGATCCTACATGCCTGCGTTACATGCACATGGGCAGTATGACTGGCGAGTCCCTGAGCACCCATACAAGTGTGTTTAGCAGCATTACAAGGGGAGCTACATACAGTGGGTGGGATGCACTTACATTCGTCACGATTTGTCCTTCTTTTCGCTTTCTTTTCTCATTATTAATGCGCCGTTAGGCTTTCATAATCCTCCATATGCTCTAATAATTATTATTTACCACACTCACTTTGCAGTACAGGCACACTGCCGCTATGTCCATCCTCTATCATTTTTACAACTGCGCATGGACTTTGTAGACACTTTGTAGACACGTGCAGTTGAATCTTCTGGACTCCACTTGTGTCCGCCTGCTGAAGCCGCTTAGCATCTATCTGTGCGCAGTTGCTTAACAAGGACCTCCCCCACCCACACCTCCAGCACACCTCCTTCACCTGTGCCTTTAAACTTTTACCTTATCGCGACCCTCAGGTGGTGAATATTTTTAGAGGGGGACAGTCCGTGCCGTGTTTTAGAGCATACAGCAAGAGCGGTAATCGTGTATGCTCCTATGGAAGATGGTGCCGTGACAAAAGACAGAGGAATGCGGAAGTGCAAGGATCACACATCTGCACAACATGATTAGAGCATACCCCATACACACAAATTATGCGTTAAAGAAGGCAGAACGCAGCAGTAAGCCATAGTGCAGTGGTGGCCAACCCGTGGCTCTTGAGCCTCATGCGGCTCTCCCCCTTGTAAAGTGAGGCTCCTGCTCCCACTGCTGCCCGCCGCCCACTGTCCGTCCCAGTCCCCCCTGCTGCCCCCCTGCTGCCGGTTCCCTGAATCCCTTCTCCTTCTGAGGGGAGGAGAGTACGCATCGCGCATCTCTCCTACCCCTTACTGTGCATCCTTGTGACTGGGCCGTCCGCCAATCAGAGCTTGTGGGCCAGCAGCCAATCAGGAGCCGGCCAGTGAGCTTTGATTGGTGGGCGGCCCAGTCACAGGGAAGTGAGGGGGAAGGAGATGAGCGGTGTGCTGTGCTCTCCTCCCATCAGTGACATGACAGGAGGACTGCAGGGGGACGCCAGACTGTCCTCTCCCCGCCCGGCAGCAGCAGCAACAACGGTGAGTGCTGCTGCTGGGAAATTTGCACTGTGGGGGCATAGCAGTTTGTGGCACTGTGGGGGCATACCAGCTTTCTGGCACCATAGGGGCATACCCGGCACCGTGTGGTACATACCTGGCACCGTGGGGGGCATATGTGTATCTGGCACTATTGGGGGCATATGTATATATGGCACTGCACTATTGGAGGCATATTTGTATCACACCCACCCAAGGGGTCAAAATAAACTACGCCCCTTTTTTTGACGCGTGCATGATGTCGGCTCTTTAGCTTGACTACCGATATTTTTCGGCTCTTTACCTCTGACCGGTTGGCCACCCCTGCCATAGTGCATCCCACCGGTATGTATTAGCCTAGGGAAACGGTTCTCAAACTCAGTGGCGTAACTATAGCCCCGCAGCCCCCCTGTGGTGGCGGGGAGACACTGAGAAAGCCAGGGGGTCTGCGGAGCTATTGTTACCCACTGCCGTCTACGGGTAAGGGGGTTCGGTGGTTGTTAACCCTACTTGGGGGGGCACTGACAAAATTTGCAGCAGGTGGGGGCTCATATTTAATAGTTACGCCACTGCACAAACTGTGGGTCCTGACCCCAAAGTGGGTCCCGACCTTCTCAGCATGGGGTCGCGACCCCATGTTGCTGACCGTTCAGGCTGATGACTTTTCTAAGCTCAGTCAGTGATTCAAGGAGTCTGAAAAATCTGTTGAATTGTCTGTAACGTTAGACTCCTCCCATCATTTTGTGCCTCCACAATGCTGCCATATATGTGATGTCTGCTGACCACACATGTGATGTGATGACCTTCTGCAGTAACTTGCTGGGGTCCTGTCATTATTTTTATAGTTTGAGGACCCCTGGCCTAGGGCATCTGGAACCTTTAATCAGGCCCTGCATACAGGTCACCAGCCAGTCATATGTGCCCAATGTGACACTGTATCACAGTAACAATACACAGAAGTACTGCTGGTGAGCATTTTGGTTGAGGATTGAAGGTTACCTTGTGATATCATGCACCTGGTATGACTGGTTATACAGAGAAGGCCAATAGATTTGTACTCCCAGGTGTGTAGATTCAGCATTTCTCATCTCTAGAGTAGCTGGTTGAATCATGGTGTTTACTCCACAAAAATTGGCTTTACAGAGGTTGGGGGAAATTTACTAAGATGAGAGTTGTAGTTCACATGGGCTGTTGCTATGGCCCGCCGCCGCAGTGGCAGTGGTGGGCCATGGAAATACCCAGCGTAATAAGTAGAGATGAGCGGGTCCGGATCCCCGAGATCCGACAGATCCGAATATCGGGGATCCGGGTCAGATCCGAGCCGGCTCGGGAGTTCCCGCCTGAATTCCGGACCAATAACGAGGCCGAACGTCATCATCGCGCTGTCGGATTCTCGCGGGTAGCGGGATCTTATAAAAGACACACGTGCGCCCCGCCATCTTCACTCCAATCTTGGAGAGGGAAGAGGGTGGTTGGGAAGCTCCGTGTGCCCTGTGCTGTGCTCTGTGCCCTGTGCCATGTGCTCTGTGCTGTGCAGTGCTCCGTGACCTGCCCTGTGCTCAGTGACCTGCCCTGTGCCCTCACTGCCCTGTGCTGTGCTCCGTGCCATGTGCTCCGTGCTGTGCTGTGCTCCGTGACCTGCCCTGTGCCCTCACTGCCCTGTGCTGTGCTCCGTGACCTGCCCTGTGCCCTCACTGCCCTGTGTTGTAGACTTGTATTGAGAGTCAGTGACTGTTTATAGGCCTGAGCCCTGTAGTGTGAGTTAACTAACTAGGTGCTGCAGTGCTCACACGCAGGGGCTGCAGTGTCCACTGTCCAGGGGCTGTCCTGTGGCCTGTGCCCTGTTGTGATTTATTTAGCCCTAAGCCCTGTGTTGTGATTTATTTAGCCCTGAACCCTGTGTTTTTTGTGATTTAACTAACTAACTCAGTGCTGCAGTGCTCACACGCAGGGGCTGCAGTGCTGCTGAGTAGTACACTGTGTACAGGGGCTGCAGTAATACAAGGGGCTGTGTCCAGTGTGACGGCCTATATCTTATCCATTGTCCAGTGTCACGAGTCACTCACAACATATATCCTGTGTCCTGTGTGACGACATATCCTGTGTCCAGTGTGACGACATATATCCTGTGTCCAGTGTGACGACATATATCCAGTGTCCAGTGTGACGACAATATATCCTGTGTCCAGTGTCACAAGTCACAACATATATCCTGTGTCCAGTGTGACATGTAATGTGTGCCGGCATATATCCTGTGTCCAGCGTGACATATATCCATTGTCCAGTGTGACGACATATATCCTGTGTCCAGTGTGACGACATATATCCAGTGTCCAGTGTGACGACATATATCCTGTGTCCAGTGTGACGACATATATCCTGTGTCCAGTGTGACGACAATATATCCTGTGTCCAGTGTCACAAGTCACAACATATATCCTGTGTCCAGTGTGACATGTAATGTATGCCGGCATATATCCTGTGTCCAGCGTGACATATATCCATTGTCCAGTGTGACGACATATATCCAGTGTCCAGTGTGACGACATATATCCAGTGTCAAGTGTGACGACATATATCCAGTGTCCAGTGTGACGACATATATCCTGTGTCCAGTGTGACGACATATATCCTGTGTCCACTGTGACGACATATATCCAGTGTCCAGTGTGACAACATATATCCAGTGTCCAGTGTGACATGTAACCATTGTGTGACGGCATATATCCTGTGTCCAGCATGACATATATCCTGTGTCCAGTGTGACGACATATATCCTGTGTCCAGTGTGACGACATATATCCATTGTCCAGTGTGACGACATATATCCTGTGTCCAGTGTGACATGTAACCATTGTGTGACGGCATATATCCTGTGTCCAGTGTGACATATATCCATTGTCCAGTGTGACGACATATATCCAGTGTCCAGTGTGACATATATCCATTGTCCAGTGTGACGACATATATCCATTGTCCAGTGTGACGACATATATCCTGTGTCCAGTGTGACATGTAACCATTGTGTGACGGCATATATCCTGTGTCCAGCATGACATATATCCATTGTCCAGTGTGACGACATATTTCCAGTGTCCAGTGTGACATATATCCATTGTCCAGTGTGACGACATATATCCTGTGTCCAGTGTGACTACATATACCCAGTGTCCAGTGTGACATCTAACCATTGTGTGACGGCATATATCCTGTGTCCAGGAGTGACATATATCCATTGTCCAGTGTGACGACATATAGCCTGTGTCCAGTGTGATGACATATATCCAGTGTCCAGTGTGACATATCCTGTGTCCAGTGTGACGACATATATCCTGTGTCCAGTATGACAGGGGCTGTGTCCAGTGTACAGGAGCTGTGTCCAGAGGCTGTGTCCAGTGTCCAGGGGCAGTGTCCAGGGGCTGTGTCCAGGGGCAGTGTCCAGTGTCCAAGGGGCTGTGTCCAGTGTGACAGGCTGTGTCCAGTGTAAAGTAAGGAAAATAAATAAAAGTAATAAATAAAATAAAAACACATTTTTGGAGGATGATGGAGGAGGAAATAGTGGGAGATCAGCAACCTGATAGAAGTGCTGAAGCTGCTACCACCAGCCATGACAAGGCCGATACCTCTTCGTATTTTTTGCTCTTTGGAGCATTTCTCTTTTTTTGGGATAGTTTATTAAACTGCCACCCTGTCTGCCCCTGCAGTGCCGCTCTGCTTCCAAGATGTGCCAGGTTGGAAGTGTAAGGTCCACATGTATGTGATGCCCACTGCTGTTGCTTAGCTTAGTCATCCAGCTACCTCGGTATACCCTTTTGGCCCAACTACATTAAATTAAAACAATTTTGTAAGCTGTGAAGTGATCAAAATTGAGGTTAATAATACTTTAGGGGCAAAAAAACAGGCCCAAATTCTGTTATTTTAGCCATTTTTAGCATTTTTTCATAAAAATCCAGATCCAAAACCAAAACCCACAAGGGTGGTTTTGCCAAAACCAATCCAGATCCAAAACACGAAGGAAGATTCAGATCCAAAACCAAAACCAAAACCCGAAAAAAGTGGCCGCCACACATCTCTAGTAATAAGGGGATCCGCCCGGGGGTCTGCATTTGGCGCACCGGCGTTAACCTGCTAACTAGACTCCGAATATATGCAGCCTAGCAAGCAGGTCTGAATTACCCCGCTAGTGAGGATATAATTGCAGAATGATTGACAGGAAGGGATCATTTATGGGAGTTAATGTATCAGGGAATGGCGGCAAGTGTGTCATGGCATACCTCCCAACATTTCAAAGGCTGAAGTCCGAAAAGGGGGGGAGCTAGCAGAGGAGGCGTAGCCTAGCACCATAACCTCGTTTTCCTCATTTCCGGGGGTGTGCCCAGTGCTCCCCTAGCAGCTGGGCAGCCCCTGGCATCCTACTTACACTCCCTCCCTCCTCCCTGCACTGAAGGGATGCCGTGCACAGGCGCACGGCATCTCTTCAGTGATCACATTGATCTCTGGCACCTTCCAACTGCCCCCACCCATGGGACATTGCCACCCATGGTAGGGACAGCTGGACAGTTTTGAAATGGGATACGGTCGAATTATTGACCAGACTTAGGTCGACAGTCATTAGGTTGACACCGTTGGGTTGACAGGCAACTATGTCGACAGGGTGCTAGGTTGACATGGATGAAGGTCGACATGGGGCAAGGTCGACATGGTTTTACGTCGACAAATGCGTCAGGTCGATATGGGTTAGGTCAACAGGTCGCGACATCAACATGGGTTTTTTCACTGATAATACGATCCACACCCTTTGAAATAGTTGGACTGTTCCGCTGTAATCGGGATAGTTGGGTGGTATGGTAATGGCATTTTTCGGGGGAGTATCTATGGTGGCATCCACTCTGCACAGCTATAGACCTACTGTACTCGAGCAGTCGATGTTCCACTTCACCCAGTGTGTTGGCTCCGGTAAGTGTTCTCTCTCAGCATCACTTGTTAACATTTGCAGTTCTCCAGCCTGGAAAGTTGCAATTGCATGAATAAGGCCCAATGAGTGCAAGTAGAGGCAATTACCACACATATGGACAATCAGAGCCTTTGTGACGCTCGTGTTACTAAAGCTATTATGAAATGATCTTAGAATTCTTCATAATGCTGCACTTAGTAGCAAAGGCCACCAGAGGGCAAACCAGGCCAAGTTATGTCAAGGACGTACAATATTGCAATGGCCAAAAAGTCTAATGTCAGAATTTTTTGACAAATCTATTTGGTGCATTAAATGATTTGCCAACCGCCGCACAGTCTTTGAAAAAACATAGAACAACAATGATGATAATTGCTAATATAATTTATGAATTACAAATTTGTACATGATAAACCTCCCCCTGCATTCTGCAGAGTTTCCCAGGTGGGAAAGTGGTGCAGCTATAGCCATGTAACCATAGTTGCCAACCCTCCTGCATTCCGCAGGAGACTCCCTGAAATAGCAGCAATCTCCCTCTCTCCCTCATTAGTCTAGCAATCTCCCTCATGTCACCTAGCCCACATTACACTGTTACATTTTTTGGGGGAAAAGGAATGAGACAGATACATTTACATTGAATTATCTGCACCATTTCCCAGCACTTTACCAAGTATAGTAGCTCTTACTGACTGCTTTAGAGCTCATCTACATTTGGATATAAGTCATTTTAGAAGATTCCTCTCAGTTGTAGCAGTACACACCCACGCTTCTAGGTGCCATGTTCGCTATCTCTCCATATATGGAATTAGACACGCCCTTCGGGTGTAGCATGACACGCCCCCTCAATGGGGCGCTGTGCAAAATTCTACTACCAACTATAATCTCCCTGAAACTAGTTTTCAAAAGTAGGCAAGTATGCATGTAACTCTCAAAGACCAGTCACACTGGCTGTATATATAACCTGGAAATTCTTTGTTCATTGTAAAGTAAATCTTACCTGAAGGGTGCATTCAGGATGGTTATGCTAATATTAATCAGAATTCATGCATGAAGCGCCCAACAAATTACCCCTAGAATGTCTGTGTGTGTGTGTGTGTGTGTGTGTGTGTGTGTGTGTGTCCGTGTACATATGGTAGGGAATATAGATTGTACCCTCTACTGGGGCAGGCACTGATGTGAATGGTCAAATATTCTCTGTACAGCGCTGCGGAATATGTGTGCGCTATATAAGAAACTGGTAATAAATAATAATAAATAAATTTAAGGCCATGACGAGAACCAGCACAGAGCCCCCAGCATAGTAAACAAGCAGCACTGACCAATGATACCCTACATTCAGATTATTTATTAGATGCACTTAGGGCCCGATTCAGATTTGCTCACTAATCTGCGTATATTCGCTGCCTAACGAGCAGGTAAATGCTGCCCGGCTACATGCATGCCCACTCCCCGAATCCCAGCGCTACGCTGCAAGCGGATGAATTATTCTTCCTCTGTTTGTTGTGATAAGTAAGCCAGTAATTCATTTTCATCTGAACGCTTTCTGACGCATCGCCAGCCCCGCCAGCGCATGAGACGCTCGCACGTGCCCTGTGGCTACGGAGCTGGCTTCTCCCTCCACCTCCCCAGGTGCCCCTTGCCGCCCCACCGTCCCCCCAATCCCTCCCCATCTCCCTAAAGAGGAGACATGCAGGATGCCGCCGCGGGGCCGTCCTGAAAACTGGACGGCGCCGCGGCGTGCTTGTGAGACGCACGCGCGTCCCAGTCAGATGGAGCGCCACTGCGCCGGCGATCGACAGCGCAGGCTTGCTGGTGATCCCCGGCCAAAGATCAGTGGCGCTCCATCTGTAAGTTGAGAATGGGTCCATTCACATGGCCATGCGAATGAATCCGGCATGCGAGGGGAGCGGGTGGACCAGCATTCGGCGGGTAAGACCTGGGGGACTTGCAAGGCTGAGAATTCGCAGCCTTGCGAGTTAACCAGAATAAGGTCCTTTGTATAGGTATCGGGTAGCAGGTAAATAGATGTTTGGATCCTTCAGTCTCCATTAGGTTGTATGATGTTGCTAAGACTTATATCCATCCTCAGCTGACTGGTCTGTGTGCTAATTCCCTCCAGTGCCGGAATCTTTTGATCAGGGCACAATTTTGTGTTATAAGAGGAGAGGAATGTATGATAATGCCACCGGCAGCATCTGCTCACATTAAATAGAGTGCGCCCATCTGGTGACTGGGAGGTCCACAGTCACTAATAGGCTTAAAAGCAAAACTTCTATTTAGGTTGTGAAACAAACCAAAAATGTAAATAAAAAAGAAAAGTTCCTTTGAGTTACAATATTACTTTGTATAGAGCAGGATTTAGCTTTATGTGCAGAGTAACTATTAACAGGTAGAGCACTGTCCCTGGTGTGCCATAAAACACTTGCATTCAGTAATATACCGTAGGCTTAGGGGGAGGTTTGCAGCATCATATAAGTCAGAAATTGGACGACAGCGGAAATCTGTGTAGGTACGGAGAGGGACAGAGCGCGCCGTCATTGTCACCTTTTCATGCCCCAAATATGCTATATTCCCTATAAAGTGGGTACGATCAAGGGATAGACAGTGTCTAATGCTCAGGGCAGCCGAGAGGTATGTTGGGCCCTGCTAAAACTTTGGGGACGTGGCCTATTTATGGGAGGCGTGGTCACCTCCCACAATTAGAATGCTTGGGGATGGGGGGTGAAATAACATTCTAAAGTTGAGGGGAGAGTGTTATTGTCCCCCCTCCCGCAGCAGCACACACCTACAGCTGTAGGTGTGTGCTGCTGCTGCCTGGGAGGGATGGAGGGGGAAGGGGGAGGGGTGGATGGACCAGGGCCCCTGCCGGGCCCCTCCAGCAAGTCTGAGCCTAGGTAATTAGTACCCGCCCCCCTCTCGGCAGCCCTGCTAATGTTAGGTACACACCACAACAATCATGATTGTGAGATGTTTGTACGATGGTCGCACAATCTGTTGGAGCACACGAGCTGCATACGATACAATCACGATCTGCATCCAGTTGGAGGGATCTTTTACAAATCCAGTCTGCAGCAGGTAGGATCTCCAAAATGACCAAATGACCAGCGGGGACACGCATCGAATCGGAGTAGGATCTAAAACATGCCAAAACATTCCCAATTTACATACACTTGGTCAAGATTGCATCAAAATTGGTGGAATTGAGGCCAAATCGTTCTGGTGTGTTAGTTCCAGCATTAGTCAACAGTCAATAGGGCCACAGCAAAAGATGGACACACGCGAAGTCAACATTGACAAAAGGTCGCCCTTGCACAAGGTCGACATTGACAAAAAATCGACACAAGCAAAAAGGTGAAAATGGAAAAGGTCGACACATGAAATTTTGACATTGTTTTTACCATTTCTGTGGTGTCATGTCGACACCTAAGCACGTGGATCCCCAATTAGTGTTGCGCGTACCTCGCCTGTCCACCTTTTGTCAAGGTCGACCTTGTGCATGTTGACCTTTTTGGTGTCGCCATATTGACTGCCAACCTAGACATTGTTGACATATCCACACACAGATATGAATCCCGCACCAGTCTCAAGATCTCATTAGAATGACCCATATATCTCCAAGCTGTTCTTATTTAATATGGGACCAATGGGGCAGATGTATTAAGCCTGGCGAAGAGATAAACTGGAGATAAAGTGGAAGGCGATTACGCACCAGCCAATCAACTCCTAACTGTCATATTTCAAACACAGCTGATTGGCTGGTGCGTTATCTCCTTCCACTTTATGTCAACTTTATCTCTTTGCCAGGCTTAATACATCTGCCCCACTGCCTTTTATATTGGATGTGGAGATGCTACCCACTGCTTAGACGTATACCTAAAACACCCACTCAAGAAGAAGTAAGCAATAGTGTGGGTGCACTAAGAGTCTTATGATAACTAATGAAATATAACTTTTATTGTTTTTGATAAAATTGGGAAATATTAAAACAACAGTAAGTGGAAAAAAAGTTAGAATTGTAGATGACCACTGCCTATATTCAGAGTATTAGGGGTAATTTATTCCCTTATATGTACCTTGTGCTTCCTATTAATGTCCGATTATCATCAGTGTCTTCAATCGCACTGTATGGCTCACACTCTGGCTCAGTGGCGTAACTACTTGGGGGAGCAAGCGGCAGTGGGGTCTGTGTGGGCGCCGACACCTGCTCAACGCACTGACATGCTGCTGCCTGCCGCTGCCCACTGACTGAGCAACATAGGCAAGTCAGCCACAGCGCGGGTGCGGCCATGGCAAATCCCCCCACTAATTCAATTGACTGTACACAGAGCCGGCTATTGGCTACTGTGTACAGGATGGGCAGGACTCGGAGGATGGGCGTGCTAGGGCGGCCTGGGATGCATCGGAGCCAAGGGAAGCAGCAGTGTCTGCTGGTCTCTCTTCCTCTACCCTGCTTCAGCTTCTCCGTTATGCGTGTGACATCATCACTTCACATGGGGAAAAGGAGTCAGGGGGGAAGGGGCACAAACTTTTTGGCAGGGGGGAGCAAAATTTATAGTTACGCCACTGCTCTCGCTCCTGTTTGTACTGACTAGAAATTGTCTTGAGCTGTATATAAACTGTTTGTATCAGTATTGGTTTAATTTGTTTAATGAAAACGGTAACAATATCTTTGCTGGATCATTATACAATTCTTCAACAGGCCATAGGATTACTATATCACAATGTGTAGGATTTCACTTATTATATTACGAGAATCCTGAGTTTGGTCCTTTTAGACAAAAGAAGGATGCTGTGCTGCACAGACTACTGGAATTAGCAGTCATCCAGTTCTGTGACTAATCATTTTGCCACAGGTTTTTAATTCAACTTTATGCCCATAGTTCTTGTGCTCATTGATCAGGATGAATCGAGCATATACAGTATATGTAACCGACTGTGAAATAATAATTAGAGTGTCACAATATAACGGGGATTTTGTCCTTTTTTAGAAAGTACAGTATGTGCTGTCTTCATTTCACTGGTCATCAGGGCCGTCTTTTCGTATGAGCTTAATGGGCACTTGCCCAGGGACCCCAGGTGTATAAGGGCCCTATGCTGATAGCTGAGGATCGCCTTATTCCAGGGATACCCAAATTTTGAAAATCGGCCCTGGGGAACTGGAGATGTCCAACTTCAAAGCAGCAGTATACATCCGAGCTGTTAATTGCAATTCCCAGTCATATTTCTCAGGTTCTCTCTGACTTAGGGCGGTATTCAATGAGCCTGATTCGCCATGTTTTTATGGCGAATTTGTGCTGTTTGGTGAATTTTTGACTAAAACGGTGAATCACCCTATTCAATGACCACATGGCGAATACATTTGAAGGTTTTTTTCGCCATGATTCACCGAGTAGCAATCGCTATCTTTTTATGGTGAAGTGGAATGTGAACTTTTAAAATAAAGCGTTTTGTTTTTTACATTTGGTGTAAAAAAATCAGGAATTTTATTCTGAGGAGGGGCATGCTATTTTTATTTATGTGCTATAAGCACATGAATATATATTTAATTTAAAAAAATATATATATATATTTTTTTTTTTTACACAGCAGCCAGCAGGGGGCGCCGGAGCCGAGCCGCTCATTAGATATTCATATATTCACTGCGATCGGGTGTAGTGAATATACACGGTCCCCTGCTGGCACCCCGGGGGGGCAGCCTGTGCTGCCTGGCACCCGGGGAGCCCACCTCCCCCCCACAAACGTTCTGGGGCAGGCAGAGAGACTTCCATCTCTCTGCCTGCCACCGTCCTCAGGCTCCCTGCGGCGTTCGCCGCAGGAGCTCATATTCGCCAGTCAGGGGCAGCGAGCCCCTGACTCGTTGAATACCGGAGCCGGCGAGGCTCCGGAACGTGGCGAATGTGCAGCGAATCCTAAAAAGGATTCGCTGCACCTCGCAGGTATTCTCATTGAATACCGCCCTTAGAGTTTTTCTGAGAGTACAGTATATTCCAAAATCTGGGACTCTCCCCATTCTGTCTACACTAGCGGCTTGTCTCTATCGTGCCCAGAACCAGAGATATCAGCCTTCCAGCAACCAGTCCCTGCTCCAGCTCCAAACGTCTGGTGCACAGTTTATATTTCTGTCAATGGATTGCTCTGGCTCCTGATCTCTGATCCCCAAGTCCCCAGCACCTCCTGAAAGTTGTGACTCTAGGTTTTTATACTATTGAAGGCTAAGAAATCTATTTCCAGATAATGGCGATATCTGCAGTCAAACAAGCTGAAAATGACGAATATTAAGCCCACTCCATTATCCTCCCCTCCCCTGCGTATAAAACACCCCCTACCTCCCTGGAAGTCATTTACAAGGGACCCTTCATTCAGCTCAGTGCCCCCTTCCACACGTTATTGTTCACCCTCCACGTTATTCTGGTTGTTTCGCAAGACTGCAAATTCACAGCCTTGCGAGTCCATCAAACCCCGCCTTGCGAATGGTGGCTGGACACAGTAACATCCATTCCCAGACTGGTGGGATCCGCCCCCATCGTACGATGGACTCCGACCATCGAATGATGGTTAAGGCTCACACATATGTAAGGTTGCCTCAGAGCAGCCTTACAGATGCGTGTCTGCTCGGGGGGAAGTAGGCAGGCAGCTGACATCCGGTTATGTCAGCTGCCCGCCCCCCGCCTGTCCGTAATGCCTGATTACCAGGTATTCTAAAGTGTATGATTTATTAACCCACATAAAATCTTAAGGGGCCAGTTTTATTTGATTGCAAAGTACAGTCAGGGCCGCCGAGAGAGGGGGGAGTGGGTACTAATTACCCGGGCCTGTGCTTGCTGGAGGGGCTCGGCAGGGACCCTGGTCTGACCCCTCTCAGGCGGCGGCAGCAGCAGCACACACTACAGCATGAGCTGTGCTGGCAGTAGGCTCAACGTGAGTGTCTCACTGACAGTGTCAGAGCTCGTGCTGAGTCTACTGTCAGCACAGCACACATGTAGGTGTGTGCTGCTGCTGCTGCTGAGGGGGGAGGGGGCAATAACCCCCCCCCCCCCCCCCCTTGACTTTAGAGTTTTTCAACCCCCCCCCTCTAAACATTTTTGGATGTGGCATAATTGCGGGAGGTGGCCAGGCCTCCCTAGATTAGGCCACGCCCCAAAACTGTTACCAGGGTCCGGCATACCCCTCGGCAGCCCTGAGTACAGTACAGGGTGGATCCCAGATATACTTAATGTATGGGGTGGGCCTGCAAATAACTGTTACACATGATAAATAATGCCAGCACCCATACAATTCAGGTAAAGAAGAATAAAACGTAATGTTAGAAGTATAAGGGGCGAACACATTAACTGCAACTTAAATATATGATGTGCATTAATGTCACCGATTTGATAATCTGATCATATTTAGCGGTTTTGTAGAACTTAAAAAAAATGTTGATTTTCCGTGATTAAAAGTATTTTTCCAGACTGCTTATAGGAGTTCTGAACAAATGGAACCAGTTCTCCTTATTTAACAGGAAATCTGAGCAGTTTAATAATTCTCCTGGTTATTTTAAGTCTGTAAATATCTGGGATTAAGAATGCAGGTGATTTGCCAAAATTAAAACATTAGACTTTCTCCACTACAACGCATTCTGTGTGCACTCCAGCATCCGCAGGACCCAGCGCGGTATCACAGAGGGATTTCGGTTGTTAAATGTCAACTGTTTACTGGCAAGCTTCGACGTGTTACCCAGCAGGCCTGACATTTTACTATATCCAAAGACTCGGTTATTAGACATGGTGGGAAATGAGTTGCTCTACACCGATGGAAGGCATTAGGCTAAAACAAGCAAAAAACCCATCCAAGTATAATAGCGAAATGTCTCCTAATAAGCGCAACACATACCATTAGTAATGAAGCTTACGTAGTGAGTGCTAATGTTTCCCCAGACTTGTGTTTCACACTGGATATTACTGTAAGCACATAAAGTACAAGCCTCCGGTAGCTTGTGAAGTGACGGTACAGCTGCAGACTACCAGTACTGTTTTCTATACACCTACGGTGACGTGAGGAGATCTGGAACTCTGTAGACATTCCAAGAAAAGCATCAGTGTGGCCAGTGTGGTCAGTGACCAACGCTTCTATTGGGGGATCCAACATGTAGACACAGCAGCCCCTAGAAATGGTAACATTTCAGAATGGAATTGCTGCTATAAGATTACATGAAAATATGCACATCCAGAGATATTTTCCTTATTGGATTCTACAGATGGAGCCATCTCCATCTTTGCAGGGGCTGGCGATTCGATTGCCAGCCCCCGCCAGCAGCCAGCTTCGCCAGGGGGCGCATGCGCACAAGACGCTCGTGCGTCCCCTGGCAACGGAGCTTACCGCAGGTCCCCGCTGCCTCCCCCGCCATCGCCGCTGGTCCCCCAAGCTGCCCCAACCCCCGCCCCCTCCCCCCGAACTATGCAGCATCTCCCTGAAGCGGAGACGAGCAGTGAGACGCACGCGCGTCCCAGTCCCTATCACCAGCGCTCGCCAGAGAAGGGGATCTGGCGGGTGCCGGCAAAGGATGAGCCAGGCTACATCTGTATGTGTACTTTTGTAAGTGTTATATAATGCTAGTGGCATATCTATATATAATGGGTGCAGTGTGCAGGAGGGCCCGCACCGCACACGCACCCATTTTTTTTTAAAATACTTACCATCCAGAGTCCAGCGACGGAGGCAGCAGCGCTGCAGATATGGAAAATGGCCACCTCGCTATTTTTCTGGAGAACAACTCATGCGTAGTAGGGTCTAAGCCAGGGGTGTGCAATAAGTGGCCCTCCAGCTGTTGATGAACTACACTTCCCTGCATGCCTTGCATCAGATTCAGCATGTCCAAATAGCGAAACTACAAGCTCAGCATGATATATATATATATCAAGGCATCCTGCTGCTAAAACCTTTTATAGACAAATGTAATTTATGGGATATATTGTGTAATGCAAATTAATGTAATACACATTGGGAAAATGGTGTGATCACAAAGGAAAATAAGTCCTATAATGTAACAGTGTGTTTTTGTTGACCACCTTTCTTATGAGCAAGACTTGAGGTTCATCCTGCCAGAGTTACTGTGCGTGGCAGTCATTGTGAATACCCTGTTTAATATGTGTCCATACTTCAATGAACTTAGAAATGTACCAACAGATAAAGAGGATGCACAATAGAAGAAACAAATTCTTAAATACAGGGAAAGTCTTTCTGGCACTTATAGGATAGTCCTAAATAAAATCATTGAGAATACCCATAGATGTTCATATACAGTACTTATGAGGTGAGACTAGTACATAACAAGACTGATGCTATGATTTACATTTAATTACATTAGATACTGTACATTTCAAGAGATAGACAACCTCGGGCCATCATTTTTTGCCTGTTCTACAATTCCTATAAAATTTATAGGAGACTTTAATCATGTTATGAATATGAATCTGGATAGGTGGCGGGAGACGGTACTATATACCCCTCAGTCTTCCTCTCCGACCCCCTTTTCACATTTTACAACTGGAATGGGTCTGGTTGATATATGGAGGATGCGGAATCTCAATGTTAGTCAATTTTCTTGTTGCTCCACAACATTTCAAGACTTTTCTAGTATACAGTAGATCTAATTCTAATCTTTACCGATCTGTCGCCAAACATGGAGGAGGTGGATTATCTTCCGAGAGGTATAACAGAATACTCCCAAGAAATTCTTATATTTAAAGTGAATTCAGACCAAGCTATGAAAATGTGGAAACTTAACCCCTTCTGGTTAACCTTGTTGGGGACAGGGTTGGATTTAGTTGCAGTTTGGGAGGGTTTTTAGATTGATAATGTAAGATATATAGATCCCACTATGAGGCATGACATCTTTATTTATTTATTTACAGTTTCTTCTATAGCGCAGCAGATTCCGTTGCGCTTTCAAGGCATTCATGCGTGGATAATGCTGTAGCATATACAGTACAGATGTAGCGCCTCTCAGCCAGCTCAGGGAATCGCGCTAGCCTCTCACATGCACGTGCGTCCCCTTTACACGGCAGTGGGGAGCGGATTCCCTGCCCGTCTCCACTTCAGGGAGATGGGCAGGGTTAGTGCGGGGCAGCTAGGGGGGAGCAATGGGGAGCAGCGGGGAGGCGGCGGAGGGCTATGTCAGAATGGGGCACACAAGCGTCTCATTCTCCCCCTTCTGGCGGATGGCGAGCAGCGGCGATTGGTGATAGAATCACCAGGAGTAGCTCTAATGAGAGCTGCTCCATCTGTACAACATCAGTGGTCTGATTGTTTATTTGAAATATCCAGACGTCGGCTTCATTTCTATGGACATGAGCAATATTTTCAAGCTGCAATGAATGGCAGTTACCTGGCCTATTTAGCCCGGGTGGACTCGGGCGGTAGCAATATAATTCAAAGTATGTGGAACTCTAATGGACAGGAATGTTACTCTGGGGACGAGGTGGAGGGAGTTTTTCATGATTATTATGCTTCCTTCTATGCCTCAAGAGCCTCATACTCTGAAATACAACTAGTGGAGCATCTAGAAATAATAGATCTACCCCATCTGTAAAATACAGAGGCTGAGGCCCTGGGTACAGTATTTACTCTGGTAGAAATAGAGGCAGCTATATTTTCTCTTTCTGCGGCAAAGGCTCCTGGGTGTGACGGACTCCCATTGAAAGTGTATAACACATGTTTTTTATTCTATATCTATTAGATTTATTTAATTTGCTTCTCACTTTGGGGTCGATCTCACCACCTATGTCTAAAGCTAATATTATTGTTCTAATTAAGCCGGGGAAGGACCCCACCATGCCGGATTCCTATCGCCCTATCTAGAAACATAGAAACATAGAATTTGACGGCAGATAAGAACCACTTGGCACATCTAGTCTGCCCCTTTTTTAAACATGTTACCTCAAACCATATTTGATTTTTTTTGTAAGGATATCAATATGCTTATCCCAAGCATGTTCAAATTGTACTACTGTATTTGCGTCTACCACCTCTGATGGTAGGCTATTCCACTTATCCACTACCCTTTCTGTGAAGTAATTCTTCCTCACATTACCCCTGAATCTTCCTCCCTCTAGATTCAGTCCGTGTCCTCGTGTCCTGTTGCTCCTCTTCCTGTGAAGAATATCTCCCACCTATACCTTGTTAAAGCCCTTGATATATTTGAAAATTTCTATCATGTCCCCCCTTTCCCTTCTCTGCTCTAAAGTATACATATTAAGATCTTTGGTACTCTTTACTTAGAAGGGCGCCCACGATTTTGATCGTGGGCATCGTTAGTAAAAAATCTCGGGCATCTCGGGGATTGAATGCACTAAAAAATCGGGTGCGATCAACCGACGAGATGCCCGAGATTTCCCATAGGGAACAATGTTAAATGTCTCAATTGACCCAATTTTCCTGTTCAATGCCTCAATTGACCCGATTTTTCCATAGGAAACAATGTTAAATGGGCCACAGAGGCCAAATAGGCACCCTGAAGTGTATAATGGCCACCCAAATTGTTAACGCCACCCCACGATCAACGCCAACCCGATGCGTGGCGAGCGCAGCGAGCCCGCGAGGGGCGGCGGTACGCGTCCTACGACCTTTTCATACCCCCACTATCCACGTCGGCGTGGAGTTGAGAATAGAAAGTGTGGCGAGCGCAGCGAGCCACCGAGCCCGAAGCGTGGCGAGCGCAGCGAGCCCCGCGAGGGTACGCGGACAGCTGTGAAGCCCGCGAGGGGACGCGGATACCTGTGAAGGTATCCGCGTCCCCTCGCGGGGCTCGCTGCGCTCGCCACGCTTCGGGCTCGGTGGCTCGCTGCGCTCGCCACACTTTCTATTCTCAACTCCACGCCGACGTGGATAGTGGGGGTATGAAAAGGTCGTAGGACGCGTACCGCCGCCCCTCGCGGGCTCGCTGCGCTCGCCACGCTTCGGGTTGACGTTGATCGTGGGGTGGCGTTAACAATTCGGGTGGCCATTATTCACTTCAGGGTGCCTATTTGGCCTCTGTGGCCCATTTAACATTGTTTCCTATGGAAAAATTGGGTCAATTGAGGCATTGAACAGGAAAATCGGGTCAATTGAGACATTTAACATTGTTCCCTATGGGAAATCTCGGGCATCTCGTCGGTTGATCGCACCCGATTTTTTAGTGCATTCAATCCCCGAGATGCCCGAGATGGGCGCCCTTCTAAGTAAAGAGTACCAGATCTTTTAGTCTTTCCTGGTACGTTTTGTGATGTAGGCCATGCACCATTTTAGTTGCTCTTCTTTGTACAGTCTCTAATGTATTTATATCCTTCTGGAGATATGGCCTCCAGAACTGAACACAGTATTCTAGATGAGGTTGTACCAATGACCTATACAGTGGCATTATTACTTCTTTCTTTCTACTGCTGATACCTCTACCTTTGCAACCAAGCATCTGACTTGCCTTCTTCGTTGCTTTGTTACATTGCCTATCTGCCTTTAAGTCCCCTGAAATAGTGACAACTAGATCCCTCTATTCCTAAGTAGTTTCCATTATAGTGCTATTTCTACTATATTTAGTCTTTGGATTTTTGAGACCCAAGTGCATGATTTTGCATTTTTTGGCATTAAACTGTAGTTGCCATGCTTTTGACTATTCCTCTAATCTACCTAGATCATCAATCATTTGTTTTACCCCTCCTGGTGCATACCTTTGTGTCATCTGCAAAAAGGTACATTTTACCCTCAATTCCATTTGCAATATGACCAATAAAGATATTAAAAAGCACTGGTCCAAGTACAGATCCCTGGGGTACTCCACTTGTAACTCTCTGTTTTCGGTCCTGCAACCAATATATTATCCATTTAACTATCTTAGAATCCAATCCCAAGCTTACAAGTTTATTTAACAGTCTGTGATGTGGGACAGTGTCAAAAGCCTAACTAAAGTCTAGATAAGCTACATTTACAGCCCCACCTTGATCTATTACTTTAGTCACCCAGTCAAAAAAGTCAATATTTGTTTGACATGATCTTCCCACAGTAAACCTATGCTGTTTCAGATTCTGTAAATTGCTGGTTTTGAGATATTCTACAACTCTTTGTTTTAAGAGTGTTTCCATCAATTTCCCTACTACTGATGTAAGGCTCACTGGTCGATAGTTGCTTACCTCTTCCTTGATTCCACTTTTGTGCAGTGGGACTACATTAGCTGTTTTCCAGTCCTCTGGGATTACTCCAGTAGCTAGTGACTGGTTGAATAATTCTGTTAATGTTTTTTCCAGCTTTCATTTTTTTTCAGTATAATTTGATGTGTCCCATCTGGCCTCATTGATTTATCCACTTTCAGTTTTGAGAGTTCTGTGAGTACTTTCTCCTATGTAAATGTACTTGTTTCTCCCTCAGGTTTCTGACTATACTTGCAAGTTAACTTTGGCCCCTTCACCTCTCTTTCAGCAGTGAATACTGAGCAGAAATAATTATTAATATGATCTGCTATTACATTGTCCCCATCAAGAAGACTTCCAATCTCTGTCTTCAGTCTATCTCATTACTAACTACAGATATCAAAATTTTAGCCAAGATAGTGGACACTCAATTAAATGCAGTTATTACTTCCATTATTCACCCGGATCTGACCAGGTTTATGTCGGGCACCCAAAACCTTCACAGACTGTTTTGTCATTTGCAGAGACAGGATTTGGTGGAGTCAGGGGCAGAGGGGGTGTCTCTTGACGCCACAAAGGCCTTCAACTAGGTTGAATCTTTGGGGCGTTCTTCAAAAATTCTCTTTTGGACCAAGATTCATTAGTCTTTACAACTTGTATATTCTTCCACAACTGCCCGAGTGACAGTGAATGGCTATACGTCTGATAAATTCCCATAGGAGAGAACAAGACAGGGGTGTCCTTTCTTTCTCCTGCATTATTTGCAATTGCATAGAACACTTAGTAAGATTACTACGGAGGTCTGATGGGATCCAGGGAATTAGAATTGGGGAGGTGGTAGATGTTGTGGCATTATGGGGGTTATTCTGGTTCAGTTGAGTTGAAGGCTCGGACGGACAGCCAATGGTTGGTGTTTGCGCATGTGCAGAGGCGTATCTGTGCATGTGCGAATGCCGCGCACGTCCGAATACGGCGTGAATTCTGTACTGAAAACTATCGGTCGGAGCAAACCGAACAGGGGGTGGAGAGAGGCGTGAAGGGCATGTGTGGGCTCATTACCATATGCGTACGCCCCCCTGCGTTTCATGGGCGTTCCCATAAAACGCTGGGCGTATATATGGTAATGCAGCCGTGATGCACGTGTGGGGGCGGACATATGATATAGCCGGATGCCAGCTGCTCGCCCATATCCCTGCTTTTGCACGGAGAAATGCCCGAGTGGTCTGGAGCACTCGGTGCTGCCTGACCACTCGGTCCTGCATTTGATGGTTGGCGACCATCGAATGATGGAGGAGGTTCCCAGAGATGGAGGAGGTGTTCACATGAAAAATCCACTCACGGTCCATTCGGTCGGCGTCTTACCGCCTTCGGACAGTGTGAGAGATCCGTACAGAAGGCGGAGCTAAGAACACTCGGTTCCTGTCTGAAAATACGCATCAACCAGAATAAGGCCCTATATGCAGATGATCTTCTTTTTTTACAAGACTCTGGTACAGAGGGATTATTAGTCAATTGGGAGAAGTCATATATTTTTCTTATCTCAGGTCGGATCCCTGAGGATGACTATGCCATCCATCTCCTACAATGGACATTATGATTCAAATACTGTAGCTAGGTATTTGGATCACACCTCAGGCTACTGACTATGTGGTTCAACATGTTGATCCTATTATTCAAAATTTTAAAGAGAAAGCTTGTGTCCGTTGTCTGTTTTTGTGTCAAATTAATTTATTTAAAATGGCCATTCAGCCTAAATTTTTGCAAGTGCTACAGAATTCTCCGATTTATATTGCGAAACAGGTATTTAGTAGGGTTCAGAATGTAGTGCTATCATTTATCTGGGGTGGTAGACCAGCCAAAGTTTCTATTAAGGTTTTGTATAAATCCCAATCATCGGGAGGCTTGGGTCTCCCCAATCTGCGACTGTATTATATGGCAATGCAATTAGCACATTTATCTAAATGGGTAGTGGGTGGGATAGATTTGACAATTGAGAGTTTTTTAGTGGAGTGGGTGGAGTAGTCTCTGGGTATTATTTTACTCTCCTCTTTAATTTCTATTTTTATATAGTTTTTATAATTTTATAATTTTTATTAAATTTTCAACATAATCTCCTTTCACGGCAATACACTTTTCCCAATGTCCCTGCCATTTCTTTAAACCCTCTAAAAAATGATTTCTCAAACTCACGTAGGCTTCTGTCTCGACGATGAACTCCTTGCTAAAAAAAAATTCCCGCAAGCCACTTTTTCAGGTTAGGGAACAGGGAAAGAAGTCGCAGGGAGCCAAGTCGGGCAAGTACGGTGGATGCGGCAACAATTCATAGCACGATTCATGCAACTTTGCCGCAGCAATTCCGTATGAGGGAGCTGGTGCATTGTCGTGGTGGAAAAAAAGTAACCTATGAATCAATCTGAAATTTGGTATGTCATTGTTTGAAAGATGGTAGTACACGATAGTAATACCAACTTTCCTCAGCAACGCCACCTGTCTTCAAACACAGGTACTCATTGATCCACCCTTGTATGTCCTCCGTCTTACTACACTGGCTAAAGTAATTATACAGTAGCTAGGGGTTGGTTCTCCCTGCATCCCCCTAGTGTATACAGTATAAGTGGAGGGTATTAGTTAATGAGGTTGCTCGCCATGAGAGATACTGTATGTTTAAAAGCCAAGGATCTATTTCTAAATTTTCTGAAAATGGGACAGATGGTGTACCTCTAAACTGGGTAAGGATTTATATGGTACCTTGATACTCCTGTTTTAATCTCAATATGTAAATAATATCATACTGATTTGTGTGATTGTGGACACTGCATAAATATTAGAGGTAATATTTAGTATTATCGATATGTGGAGGAATGGGAAAACATCAGGACAAACCTATGAGTGCTGTAATTTGTTTATAGATGGCATATATGTATTTATTTATGTAATTGTTTTCCTTTTTTGTTTGTTGTGGTTTGTTTTCCTTTTTATTGTTATGTACTTATCTCATTTGTTGTGTACAATAATTTAATTTTTTTTAAATATTTGCTATTTTGGCAGATTCACAGAACGTCTCGTCCTTTTAGCAATTTCCATAATTAGAACAAGGTGCATATTATTTGCTGTTTTGTCTTTGCTCATTTGCAATTGTACGTTTCACCGTTTGTAAAACGGGATACGGTCACTAGGTCCACAAGCATTGGGTCGACAAGCATTAGGTCGACATGCATTAAGGTCGACATGCAGGAAGGTCGCTATGACTGAAGGTCGACATGGGTTAGGTCGACACAAACATTAGGTCAACATGGGGAAGGTCGACAGTCAAAAGGTTGACATGGGGTTTTTCACTTCTTTTTTTAGCTGACATGTGCCGACAGGCGGTATTTGATGCCCTCTCATCCACTAGAGCATGGTGGGAGAATAAAATAGTGAGCCGAGTGTAGAGAGGCACCATGCTGGAAGCATGGCGAGTCAGGTGAGAGGATGCGGTGCTATGTTTCAATGTCCATATAGACCAATATGCTGTCTATCCAATGTTCCATACCCTGTAAAACCGGATGTGGAGTTTGAGATTTTGAGATTGCGCAGTTTTTCCTTAAATACTTTGCACAGTCTACTACAAGATAGTCTGAATATGGTAACCAGCCTCTGATTGGTTGCTATAGGCAACATCCCCACTTGTCAGTCATGGAACCTTTAGTAAATTTACTCTAGAGTCAGGCTTTACTTAGGCCTTCAGCACCATCACCTACATTCCCATAATGTCTGACACAAATGCCAACACAATTGCTTCCAACTGCAAGATGAGGATAGGTGTGATGTAATGATGCTCTACACCTCATCAAGACACAATGACCTAACCGAGGGCTGAGAAGTGATTACCCACATGGCATTATTATACATTATTTTACATACCCACCTGGGAGATGCTCTACGAATCTCCCAGCCAGCCATTATACCATGGAGGCATCTCTGGAATCAGGATACTTGAACCTGGTATTTGGAGTTAATCTATATACAGATGTAGCGCCACTCAATGAGTGCTGGGGCTCGCCAGACCACTCCCACTGGTGAGCGGATGCTACATCTGTGCTTTGAACGACTAGTCAGAGACTTCATCACCTCTTCTCTACCAGCCACCCTCGTCCTTACCGATCTACTGAGGACGCCATTGCATACCTCCATCATAAAGCTCTGAGCCACCTGGACAGCAGAATGGGGAATTATGTCAAAATGCTGTTCGTCGACTATAGTTCAGCATTTAATACAATAATCCCTTCCATACTCACCACTAAACTGGAGATCCTGGGCCTCAGCCCATCCTTGTGTTGCTGGATATCCAACTTTCTGACAGACAGACCGCAGGCGGTATGGATGGGCAACCACGTCTCACCCTCGCTCACCTGCAGCACTGGAGCACCCCAGGGCTGTGTTCTGAGCCCCCTGCTGTACTCTCTATATACTTACGATTGTGTGGCCACTTCGAGCTCCACCAACATCATTAAGTTTGCAGATGACACTGTGGTGGTGGGACTGATCTCTAACAATGACGAGACAGCCTACCTACAGGAGATTAGCAACCTGGAATCTTGGTGCCAGGTCAACAATCTCTCCCTGAACGTCAGCGAAACTAAGGAGCTAATAGTGGACTTCAGCACAAAGCAGGAGAGGAACTACCAGTCCCTGACCATTGACAGGATACCAGTGGAGAGAGTAGACAGTTTCAGGTACCTGGGTGTCTACATCATGCAGGACATGATTTGGTCCTGCCATGTTAACTCACTGGCGAACAAGACCCGGCAGCGTCTTTTTCATCTTAGACGACTGAAGGACTTTAGACTATCCTCAAGTGTACTAAATCATTTCTATTCCTGCACCATTGAGAGTATCCTGACAGGAAATATCACGGCCTGGTTTGGAAACAGCACCAAAAAGGAAAGGCAAGCTCTCCAGAGGGTTGTGCGATCGGCAGAGTGTACCATCCGTTTCGAGCTCCCAGACCTGGACACTGTATACAGCAAGCGATGCTGGACCAAAGCCAGGAAGATAATGAAGGACCTCAGCCATCCCAACAATGGACTATTTTCTCTGTTGCGGTCAGGGAAATGCTACCGCTCATTGAAGGCAAACACAGAGTGCATGAGAAGGAGCTTCTTCCCGCAGGCCATAAGAACCCTCAACCAGACCTCCTAGTACCGGGTAGACTTTCTTTCTTTCCTTCTGGACCTACCCGACACGTTCTCTCTACACTCTTCCTCAGCCGATGTAATGTACAGTAGGACAGTATAAAATAGCATTTCACTACATATTGTACGATGTATGATTTTTGTATGTGACAAATAAAAATTTGATTTGATCTGACTGGGACGCACATCCCAGTTTCCTGTCGGCGAGGGACGGAAACCCTGCCCATCTCCCCTTCAGGGAGATGGACAGGGTCAAAGGGGGAGTGGAAAGGTGGGGTACGGCGATGGGGGAATGCGACGAGGCGGCGGGGTACGGGGGGAAGCTCCGGTTAAAGGAGATGCGCATGCATCTTGTGCATGCGCATCCCCCTTCCGGCGCCTGGTGGGGGTTGGCGGCTGGCGATTCCACTGCCAGCCCCTGCCTGAATGAGCAGCGCTCCATCTGTATGCACTGATTGTATTGCATGGTATACATACAGTCATTCATAGGCAGTGGTGCAGAGAGAGGTGGTGAGGGGGTTCTATATACCCAGGCCCAGGTCTGAAGGAGGGGCCCAGTAGAGCCCAAGTTGCCTGCCAGCAGCAGCTTCAACAGCTCTTCTCAACCCAGCACATGCTGATGTTTGCTGAGCTGTAGTGTGGCCAGGGAGGTGCTTAACCCCTTCATTGGTAATCCCGGAAATTTTCCGGGCTATGCTTCAATGCTAACACTGGCATTCCCGGAAAATTTCCGGGATTGCCACTCTCTCCCCCTCCTTGGCGCCAGGCAACACCGCTGTGCTGAGCGAACAATGCCCGCCTTTTGCTGCCCGGCCCCAGCTCCTTCCTCCTGGCTGTTTGCGATGTGACCTTGCTAACGTCATGCCGCACACAGCAGGGTGCCCCAAGACATGTAGCGTTGGGTTTTTCTTAGGGAGCGCTCTCCAAAAAAAAAAACACCCTGTGGGGAGCGCTCCCTAAAAAAAACACCACTGAAGGGGATTAAAGTACTATTTTATTCTGTACTCTATTGTAAGGGTGCATGGCCACGCTTCCCACATTTAGGCCATGCCCTCTGAAAAGTACCTGGGCCCGGTCAGGCTCTCTACTACTCTGTATATACTGTATACAGTACCTGTAATTTATCATGTGATATTTTCAGATGGAGCGGATCTCATCTGAGCGGCTCCCTGCGCAGCGATCGCCATCTGCCATCCCCGCAATCAGCTGCCAGATACTGATATCTGGCATGCTGGTGGCAACAGGGAGAACGAACCCATCTGTAATGATGGTTATTGGCAGATTGTGCATCCAAACGTGATGTACTAAATAACTGCACCCAGATAATATAAAAGGCATTGAATGTACATAGGAAAATATGCTATAGGTTATCAATACTTTATCACAGCACATCAGCACATTGTCTTGTGGTGTCCCTACAGGCAAAGCTAACCAGCTGCATCATCTTTAAAGTGCATTGAGTCTGGGTATGTGTCTCAGGGTCAACCTTAGCCATGTCTACCTATTTCATGTGTCGACATAAGCGACTAGGGTGGCCAATCCCGGGATCGGGATCGACGGGATCCCGGGATTTGGCCTCAAAAAGTCCAGGATTTCAATTTTAATGCCGGGCAGCGTCTGAGCACTCGGCTGTTCCCGAATCCCGACCCCGGCGTGCAGCCTGCGTAGCACGACAGTAGAGGTCACGCTGCGCAGGCCACACCGTCATCACTCGCCGCCCACTCTTCTCTTCCATCCGACCGCCTCTGCCTGCTGTCTGCTGAGGAGGTGCACTTGCTTGGAGGCACTGTGCACCTCCAAACCCACTCCCGGCCGCCCGCCCGCTCGCTAATGTAAGTAATTGTGCGGGTCGGCCGGTGTGGGGATGTCTATGGGATTATGATTCCAGGTAGGGACACCAATCCCGGGTATCCCGGGATTGAGCATTTTTTCAATCCCGGGATTGAAAAAATGCCCCGGGATTGGCATCCCTACTAGCGACCGTATCCGGAGTATCTTATCTGGTTCAACTAAAGGCATTGTAGGAGTTTATAAGAGAAGAACATACACTGGCTACAAAAAGGTTCCCCAATCCCTGCTATAAACAAACAAATGCCTTTTCTTCATCATTAATATAACCGCTCAATGCAAAATACACATTACATAAAAACCTACCAATTGAGCTGTGAAACCCAGTGTCCTTTCTCAATATTCCACAAGAGGGAGCTCTGGGGCTTTTCCTATACACTAAGGCTCTTATTGCTTCCATATGTACTGTGTAGTATTCTTTTAAGACTTTCTTTTCCCGTTCCCTTTAATAGCCTATAAAATGAGACACTGTCTTATAGGATTTGATGTTACTGAGATGTTGGTAGCACACTACATATGATAAAATGATGCAGAATTAACTTTTAACACATTTATTCGGGATGACAGATGCACCTGGTTGTCATTTATTAAGGTGAAATAGAGTTTGATTTGGGTCTTACTCAGCAAGATTTCCACTCTGTTTAGCAAAAGGCTGCAGTAAGCAGATTCAGAATCCTCCGGGGACGCTGCCTCGTGCCATATATAAGCCCATATGCTTAATATCTATCAGTCAATCCGCTGTATATGGGGAGAACAGGATCTGTAACTGGCTGACAGTGTGTAAATTCAATCCTAAGTGTTGCTATGGAATACAAAAATATGCACAGCGTAAAGGAATCAGGCATCACACCTGTACAGGACATGTCTGTGCCATTATTTTTGCACTGATGATGGGAACAGTACAGTATAATTGTTTCTTTGTTTGAACTTGTTCTCGATTGGTCCGAGATGGTTGTTCACCATGGTGATTGCACATTTATATTTTATTAGTTTATTGTGAATTTTTGTTCTAGTCATATGGTATCCTTTTGCACAATGAGGGCTAGGTGGACCCACCTGTTGAATGTTTATTTCTACTCACTGCCTTGATTTTTACTTTCTTTGCATTTGAGTCACCAGACTACCGGCATTTCACTGGCACTGCCATGGGAACAAGCATGGCAACCGGACATGCCAATATATTTGTTTGTTTAAAAAAATAAATATACACAGTATACACTTAATTAACGTGTTGCACTAAATATGATGGTGTACTGCAATTACTTTGATGATTTTTTTGATACATTCCTTTCTATGTCAAATGGATGAAATAATGGCCTTCAATTCTATAGCGGTCATTAGAACTTCATTCCATTTCCTTTATGTATTACGGCAGGCTATACTAGTGTGAGAATAAATAGACTACATTCCCATATATACAGAATAAAGCTCCTATACTTAGGGCCGGTGCCACCACTAAGCAGCTTTAGGCAATTGCCTATGTGCGCCGGCCACTGGAGGATGACAACAGTAAGGTCATCCTCACAGGCTAACACCATCATGCCACTCACCCACAACCCAGCCGCGTAGCATGTGCTGGAGCAGTTTAATGGCGCCCCCTTGAGCAGGTGTGCGGTGCACCCCCCCCCACACCCAAGGTGGACCAGGTGCTGGAGCTGATGAGCACCCCCCCCTCTTGGAGCAAGTGATTATGGGGTAGCAGCCACCCCCTACCAGACACTGGAGCAGATGAGCAGCCGGGCAGCTGACCCCCCCCCCCCCACCGTGGAGCAGGTGAGCAGCGCCCGCAAAACCCCCTTCCCGTTTTGCCCGGGGTGCTAAAATGCGTTGCACCAGCCCTGCTTATAGTACTGTACCTAAAAAGTCTGTACATGGTAGACAATAGGCGGGAATTTGATGGGTGGGTTTTTGCTGCGATACCCCATAGAAATCTATGGGCTTCTTAAAACTGCCCCGCACGGACCCCCACCGACTCACACTGACCCTCCCTCACCTGTGCCCAGGCAGCACAGCGATGTGCTGCTCAGACCTGTGACCTCCTCCTCCCTGCACTGTAAATCCTCTTCTAGGTGCAGGGAGGAGGTTGGATCCTTCCCAGTGTCCCCTATGGCTGGCGAGCCTACTCGCGCTTGGGCAGAAGACCTCCTGGGTCATAAACCCAGAAACCCATAATCACAAAGTACAGCTGATATCTGAAAACCTGTCCTTGGCCATCTTGCACTTGCAGCTTGGACTCCACTGACCAGGAGCGGTCAGTTTCTTACCTTGGGCCAAATTATCTAAAGGACAAGATAACTATTACAATTTGGAGGATCAATAAAAAGTTCCATCCTCTATGGTATTTAACCCTTTTAATTTGGATCCCACTGTACGTGGAGCAGCATTGGCTAATTAGGGTCTTCACAACCCCATGAGTAAGGGTATACCTAAAATATCAATATTGAGAGGAACCAATAATGAAGATATACTCCAAATTTTGACTACACGTCCTAACACTACAGGTGGAAGACCCATTGTGGAATTAGGTATCTATCGTACCTTAAAGCCAATTAAGGAAACCTGCATAATATCACTAGTAGAATCCTTTTCAAAGTCTATTAAAGATTTGTATAAACATTTACACCCCTGATGAAGTCTCATAAAAAGACGAAACGCGTCGGGTACATGTTTTGACTACAAGTCCTAAGGAATACCTTATCCATGACAAGAAATTGTCAAGAAAAACCTGTTTTATTTTAATACATGTTTTATGTATAAAAAGTGATTTTCTGTTTATGGATTTGTGAAGTAAGGAGAGACAGGAATTACCATCCACTACTGTAGGGTGCCTTATAACACTATTGTGGGTATATATATATATATATATATATATATACACACAGTATATAGGAGTGGGGGTGCAGATCGGCACTCACCCTATTGAGACATTGGTGCCAGCTGTGGTGATGATAGGTATATGGCTGGTAGGTAACGGCACTCAGAGACTGTTCACAAAGTTCAAAAGTGCATTTATTGCATAAACATGTGCAAAATAAATCCACATGATTATGCAATAAATGCACTTTTAAACTATGTGAACAGTCTCGGAGTGCTGTTACCTACCAGACAGATACTATATATATATATATATATATATATATATATATATATATATATATATATATATATATATAAAATCAGGGTTTTCTAACCTCCTGGAATGGCCAGGAGGCTCCCAAAAATCTGGTCCTCCTCTTGGTCCCCCGGAAAGGTGGGTAACCCTTCCGGATACCGGTGCCCCCTCTCCCAGCATCTCCCCTACAGCAGCGTTAATATCCTGTGATTCGTGGCATTTCGGGCTGGGACTAAAGATGCAAATCACAACATTTATCCCCTCCTCGAATACCATTGAATTGCAGGATTTTCATTACTGGGGGGCGGGGATTGATGTCTACATCAGGCCCCACCCCCCGAAGTGCTGCTGACATTCACCTCTCCGGGCTTCTTTAAAAGTAGGCAACACTGATATATATACAGTATATATACATCATGTTTTAAGACCATTTAAGGCATAATGGGGGCACTCACCAATCCCTAATATATTCCGAAATGTTTTAGTTCATCACCAATTTTGACGTTTCGACATGTTCGGGTCTTTGCCAAGACAAGCCTATAGAGATATCCACACAGCAGGACAGATACTGCATAAACCACTCAAAACAATCATTTGATCAGATATAACCTGTTTATTTTATTACCACTTAGATATTTTACGTCTTTGTATAAAACAACATTAATTTTGCATGTGTTTGTTTGATAAAGTTGTGCAATAAAGTCATATGAAATATTAATTTAGGTATTTTAAGGCACTACTATAGAATGTTATTGTACACAAGAAAATACAACAAGAATAAATACACTTTTTTTTGTATGAACACAAAGTAATTTACATAGCCCCATAGCACCATGGGAAATAAACGATCCTTCTAGAAAAAGAAGATGTTAAGACAATATATGTGATTGTATTGTGACAATTTACCCTTCCAGTACTGATGGAGGCCTGAAAATAATAATAATTATATAATACTATACATTGTAACTCCTCCGGCAGTCTTTTTGGTTAGCGGCCTACAAAACATTTCTATCTTTCCAACATTACGTGAGTTTCCTTTTGTCCTTTATCGCAGCGGAAAGTTTTGGATGGTAATTTGAAGAGCAAACATGGACATTTATGAAATCGGCTGCCCCTGTAATCTGTTGTAGACGTGGGGTAATATGTTATAGCCTGCCGTATCGGGAATTTCTCTTAGTCTGCCAATTTAAAGCGGCTATCATTTAAAAGACAAAACCAGGTCAGTTTTGCCTTGTATATGATTGCCACTTTAAAATTTAGGGGGTGGGTATTCAATCTTGAGTCACAGCTGTCGAGCTGGCCAGACAGTCGTGACCCTGTCCCGTTCTCGGTCTGCTCGTCCGAGAATTTGCAGGTGGGATTCGATGTCCTGCCTGCAACGAGACAAGAAGGGGGCGTGGCCACAAGCTGCGGCCGGGAAGAGGCCAGCTGCAGGCGGGAGCTTGTCACTTCCTGGTCGTTCTCGGCAGAAGGAGCCCGACTGCTTTTGAAGTTGGGCTTGTTCTGCTGAGATTCCCTGTTCCATGCTGTCGGGGAAGTGTGCTGCTGCCGCATTGAATAGGCCCCCACAGCCATCTCCCCCGTCGGAGATGGCTGCAGGAGATTGAATAACCCCCATAGACTCACAGAAAATCCCGAACAGTCTGCACATGGCACATATTGCCCCAGGTGTGACATAAATCACTTTGGGCTAGATATATCAAGCTTCACAAAGTGATAAAATGTAAAGTGATAAATAGCCAGCCAATCAGCTGTCATGTTACAGGCTGGGTTTGAATAATGACAAGTAGGAGCTGATTGGCTGGTTGTTTATCACTCTCCACTTTTTGAAGCTTGATAAATATGTCCCTTTGGCATAAAAGTAGGCACTTTTATTAGATATAACCTGTTTATTTTATTACCATTTAGATATTTTACATCTTTGTAATAAGCCCCTTATTAGAGTGCAAGGCATTCACACATTTATGGAAAATCCAAATTTGTTTTGTTTGTTTTTTTATCCAAGAAAGTCGCACAAATACTAACACAGATATCCTGGCATAGGACACCACTTAGATAATCCCATTTTAGTCACTTAGTAGCTACAAAGCAGTTACAAAATGGCCGAAGTTAAGTGAGCACAGCATGAGGTGAGGCACCTGGGTAAAGGAGGCATTGAATGTCAATTTATAAGTCAGTCCCTGTAAATTGAAAGGTAATTCTCACTGTCTGACATTTGAATGAATACTGGATGTCCATAGCATTAGAAATATAGATACTGCAGTTTGTATATTATACACATAAAGATTCTAAGGGGTAGATTTATTAAAACATCCATATATGAAAAGTGGAGGCATTGCCTATAGCTACCAGCATTGTGGTATCTGGTTGCGGGGTGTGTGTGGCACACAAGGGCCCCCTGATCCAGGGGGCCCCAGACTGCACACTCTGCACCCACATAATTATACAATCCACTACAGTAGGGTTGCCGACTTTTAAAGTCGCCTCTCCGGGAGAAGCCCGGAGAGGAGGCTTTTAGCATGACTTTAGGGGGCGGGGCTTGAGTGTGACATCATTAAGCCCCGCCCCCAGGATAGGAAATAACCCATTTTGCCTATCTCCGTGGAGGGGACGGGGCTATAATGACACGTTTGTGACACGTTCGCCCCGCCCCCTCAGCGGAGATCGGCAGATAGGGTTATTTAAACGCTAAGGGCAGGATGGAGGTAGCGGCAATCACAGGGCTAAGCGGGGGTGCCCAGGATTCCGTGAGGATTGCCCACCTTTCCGGGGGGCCAGGAGGGGGACCCGATTTTCGGGACCCTCCCAGCCATTCCGGGAGGGTAGGCAACCCTGCACTACACTCTCCATATTCACACATTGGCAGTCAAAAATCACTGGGAAAATGGTCGGCAGCCATGTCCTGGTGATTTGTGCATGCACAGTAGAGGAGTCCCCAGGGTCAAGGCTTGGACTACATGTTCTCAGAGACCTGCTCAGACAAAAAGTCATATATACATGGGGGGGGGGGGGGGCGACTAATCGTCACTCTCCTGACTCCGGTGCCTGCTGGTCAAGTTATGCAGTAGAAGGATGTAGAGGCTCTCAGAGGCTGCAGACTAGCGCCCACAATTTGATAAAGGGGTTTATATCTTTGGAATTTGATATGCACCATGTTTTGATTTAAAACTTTTGCTGACGCTAGTCTTTAGCCTCTGAGTGCCTCTACTTCCTATATAGCAGTGATGGCACTCCAGCTGTTGTTGAACTAAACATCCCAGCATGCCTTGCTACAGATGTTAATATTTGGCCATGCTAAAACTGTTGCAGGTCATGCTGGGATGTGTAGTTCAACACAGCCAGAGTGCCAAAGGTTTCCCACCACTGGTATATAGTATATGCTATTAGAAAATATGAATGCTAGAATCTGAAAGTACAGTATACCATAAGCAACAACTCCATTTTCCTTTTTTTAGAAATGTTAGTAAATCTACCACTGATTTACCAGTCACGTATTTAAGCAGCAACACTTTTCCCCCACACACAATAAACATTGAATTTTTGCTCCATATTTAGCGGTTGATCAGCTAAAACAAACTATAATGCCTTAGTTTTCTATTATATCCAGCCTTTCTGTCTATATAAACTACACACAGACACTGAGGCTCACTGGCTATGATTTATGTCGTAATAAATCAATATGGTAACACAAGGCACGATTGCCAACCACACAGTGGACGCAGCCATTTTGTGGGCTTACGTAATATGATAATATATCAGTGAGGCATTTGCCAATTTGTGCCACATTTCTCAGTGCTGTCATTGATTCCAAATGGTGTTCCTCCGTTTACATTTTCAGTTATATTGGTTCAAAACTCAAAACAAAATGGCTGCCTCCACTGTGTACTCTATAAAGGTAAAGTCTATCTTAACTGGAGGCAAAACAATAGTTATTTTCTCTTCCTTTAATACTATTATATATTTTTTCATTGGTTGCATTGACAGAGTTTTAATTCCTTTCATTGCAAATTAATCCAGACAGTGTTCACGGCAGGATTATCCGGTGAAGAATACGCCAACTGGATCTGTAGCGCTCCGTGTCAAGATGTAATTCTCATCGCTGTTGTGATCCATAAAGTTAATATGAAAGGTAAAATGGCCGAAAGAGCCGAGACGCACTTGCAGTCTGTATTGCTTTGTATGCTTGATAGCTCCACATACACATCAGTCTGTCCATCTTTCTGCTTTGTAAGCCAGATCAGTGACTCTGCCGTCTCCTCTCCATTTATATTTTGGGTGTTCAAAGGCATTGTGGTCGTACTAAGAAAATAAAACAAGATACAGAGTTAATTCCAGAACCTTCTCAATCAAGCCAAAGTAACCAATATCTCTTACAACAAAAAAACATATAAATATAGCTTCACACGTTTAGCCCACAATATATAAAGAGCTAAGAAATTATATTTTGTTCTCTACCTGTGCTTTAAAAATAAGGTCTCAATTCTGCTCAAATTTGACAAAGACATATCATACTGTAAGTGAATAAAAAAAATTGAATTTCATTTCTTAAATCATCAACTAGGAGAAGGTAAGAACTTTCAGCAACTGTAAGACGAAATAAGTACTTTAAGAAAGTCAACAGAATGGGGGGGGGGATACTCTAACATCCGCGCCCCTTTTCCGCCCCCTATCACCGGCTACCGCATACATAATTATCGCATATGCCAGGGGTGGCCAACCAATCAGAGGCAGAGAGCCAAAAAGTATGTTCTGGTAAGACAAAGAGCCGACCCCATGAAAAATGGGCGTGGCCTAGATCCCAAAAGGCTATGCCCAATTTTTAAATGGGTTTTGGCCTAGCTGGCACAAGACCATATCTCATTTATGTGTTCACACCTTTGGAATGACGTTTGTAGAATGACCTTGTGTCAAACCTAGTTTTTAGTTAAGATGGGTACTCTCACTGTCCCCAGCTTTCTCCATAGTGCTGCCTTCTGTCATCCCCCTTATGGCAGATGCTGCCAGTGGTCGGGAGGGGAGATGCAGTTGCGGACACAGCTGACAGGTGGAAGTATGGTTCAGACGCATATCGGGGCACAGGTGGGAGAAGTGGGTCAGGCAAGGCACAGGTGGGAGCAGTGGGTCAGGCAAGGCACAGGTGGGAGCAGTGGGTCAGGCAAGGCACAGGTGGGAGCAGTGGGTCAGGCAAGGCACAGATGGGAGCAGTGGGTCAGGCAAGGCACAGGTGGAAGCAGACTGTCAGTCAAGGCATAGGTGGGAGCAGTAAGTCAGGCAGGGCACAGGGGTACATACATTTGATAAGGGAGGGGTACATACTGTATGGGGACAACTAGTCAGGCAGGGCACACATATGGAAGCCATTAGACATGGCATAGGTTTACATGCATGGGGCACTTGGTCAACCAACTGCACATAGACGTTAGAAGTAGTTGGTTAGGCAGGGCATGGGGCATTTGGTCATGAATGGTACAGGGCGTATTAGTTGATCAAGTAGGTGTACATGGCTGAACGGATGAGGGCAGTAAGTGAAGAAGGGCTCATGGATGTGAGCATATGGACCCAATAATGTCTATAAAACATGATGTTATGTATTGCTCTACTATCCACACTGCTGGAGGCCGCAGCATGAAAAACCCAGCCAGCCAATGCCACAAAAGCAGTTTACCTGGCGGTCACAGCTGGCGTCCTCATAACTCCCTCGAGCACAGCAGCACCTTACCGACCGCACTTCCACCCACATTATATCAGTTGCCCAAGCGCTCTATGGACGTGATCACGATCAGTGCGTCCCCTGCGCCAGCGCGCGATGCTGTGACGCCACAGCGCTGGTGGTGGGCTGGGGAAGATTGTCTCTACTGTTTCTCTCTGCGCGGCGCGCGCACCATATACCACGTACGCCGGCAAGTAGCCTGCTTCCGAGTGCGGTCGCCAGGGCCTCCATGGTCCTTGCGACTGCCGATATATGCGCCGGGTCACTGCTTATGTGTCCCCGCGGTACTGTGTGCGCCGGAGCCGCCGAGCCGCAGATCAATGGGAGGAGAGCCGCATGCGGCTCGCGAGCCGCGGGTTGGCCACCCCTGGCATATGCTGTAACATATGCGATAATGATGGCAAAGGACAGCTCTTGCATTAAGAGCTGTCCTTTGCGGTGAGTCAGCAGGTCCCATCGCGGCTCTCCTCCCCCCTGCACCCGGAAGAGGGTCATAGTGCAGGGAGGAGGTCACAGGTCCGAGCAGTTTAGCTCTGTGCTGCCCGGACACAGGTGAGGGCGGGTCGGTTCGGGGTGGCGGGGGGTCGCGTTAGAAGCCTATAGGCTTCTATGGGGCATCGACAGATTTTTCTGGCGATGCCCCCCGCCGCAGTAACCCGGTGGGGGATGCTTAGAGCATCCCAAAATGCGGTAGAAACCCAGATAACGGGGTTTTTACCACATTTTTAGTTTAGAGAATCTCCCCCTAAGTTGGGTAAACTTCGTTCTATATAAAGGAGGGTGGTTTGACATCACTAGCTTTAAACATTGGTAAAACAGGATACCCACATAAGTACAGTGTGCTGCTGGGGACTCCTCTCCTCCCGCTATCTAAATCTCAGTCTAGTGCTGGACCCAAGCTTTCCCCGCACTGTGCAAAAAAAGCCGCACAATGCAGAGCAGGGGAAGCAGTGCTCCCCCCAGGTCTTTTCCCACCAGACACCGCAGCCCGTGGGTGGGGTGACAGAACAGTCCCGGAAAAGTGGGACTGTCCTGCCAAAAAGTATAATCAAAAGAATTACAAATGTTACATATTCCAAATGTCCTCATTTTGACACCAGCCAGTACATTTTTTCAGGGGTGGGTCTACTATGAAACTAATAAGGCTTAAGGAGGTTATTCTGCTTGCTATGCTACCCTGCGCGTTCACATTGGGAAGCAATGTTTTCTTTATACCTTCACATGTGCATACGCTGGGTGCGAGCGGGTGCGGCTGTGTGAGTGGTTTGCCCTGTTTAATCCACACGCAATGCTGTGAAATTCGCAACGTTGCATGTGAACCAGAATAACCCCTTAAAGCCTTTTTTTTTTATTTTTTTATAACTGAATTTTTAAATAAAATTTATGGAGTTTTTTAATTGTGGATTACTAAGGGGCCCACTAATGCCCCTCTCCCTGTCACCCACTGCCGTGTTGCATTTTGTGAACCTGGGGCCCAAATTATACTTCTGCACCTGGGCTCACCACCCACAAGTTCCACCACTCAGTATAATAAACCCCTACCACTCCGGACAGTATCGCCGGAGCAGCCGAGTATCTTGTCCTGTCTAATTTTCACTCACACCTTGGTGACAGCCACGTTCTGTGCACCGATACTGTGGCATTTGAGAGCTGCTTGGTGACAGGCTGTAAAGCACCTTGCACAGACTCGCAGGCCTAGTTGTCAGAGCTATTTGTGCACTGGCAGATAATCCAGTTATCTGGTGAAGGGCAAAGCATTGTAAACACAAGCTCTCCAGTATATCTTATCCAGCTCTTGTGGGCTATGTGTGAGAAAGAATGTTCTTCCTTACAGAATTTAGTAGCACTTTAAACAATGTTACCGAGATGAGCACAGGACAGGACAGCACTCAACTTCCACAAGGTCACACGGAAGCATTATTGAATAACATCTATTGTTCCTAAATGACCACATTCATGTTTTATTTATACAGTATATACGTAATTTATATTCATAATACACATTTTCTATCTTCTGTTATTTATAAAGCTAAACAGTCATATAAAAGGACACTGAAATCTTTACAGACACAAAAATATAGCTTGAATACTAGTTGATATAGGATGTATAAAGATAGTGGGCAGTATTCAATGCCCCGACAGCGTGTTAGGATGGCGAGGAGTGTCAATAATACCCCTTTTACACCAAAATCCCTGCTTCATACCCCATTTACACAGCACTTCAACCTGGGTCGGACCTGGGTCTGCACCATTTACACTGAACCTGGGTCAGCCCTGCTTTTCCCTATGGATGACATTAAAAATGTCAATTTTAGGACTGATAAACTGCCAGCCAACCTTCCCTCAATGATTTAAATAAAAATTAAAAGACATGAAAAGTTAGCATTGAAAAATGTTGGTTGGTTTATTTAGCAAAATATTTTTTCAAAAAGTTATAATCAGTGATGAAGCGCACATAGCGGTATAAAAGTGCAGCATCACCCATGTGCTCCCCCCAGTCCTCTGCCCCTGCAGCAGCAGACAGTTGGTCGACATACTGCAAGGTCCACATGGGACAAGGTCAACAGGTCATTAGGTCGACACAAGCATTAGGTCGGCATAGGATTTTTCACTGTTTAATGAGCCGACATATACCGACAGGCGGTATTTCATGCCCTAACATCCACTAGGGCAGTGATGGCTAACCTTGACACTCCAGCTGTTATTGAACTACACATCCCAGCATGCCCTGCTACAGTTTTACTATTTGGCCATGCTAAAACTGATGCAGGGCATGCTGGGATGTGTAGTTCAACAACAGCTGGAGTGTCAAGGTTAGCCATCACTGCACTGGGGCATTGTGGGAGAATAAAATAGTGTGCCGAGTGCATGGACACTTAAAACTGTGTCCATGTCGACTATGTCGACATTCGGGTAAAAAAAAACACAGTGAAAAACCCAATGTTGACCTTTTGACTGTCGACCTAGACCATGTCGACCTAATGCTTGTGTCGACCTAATGACCAGTCGATCTTATCCCATGTCGACCTAGACACCTGTCGACCTTGCAGTATGTCGACCTTATGACTGTCGACAATCTTTAGGTCGACCATACAATCCATACCCCTCCCCCCAGCCTCCCCAAAACAAACATAAATTATTTCTGTAGGTAGAGTATATATCCCTTAAAAAATGGAGTCACTGGAGTGGGAGGCACATCACGCACCCTCCTCCTTTAAGCTCTTGGTCCCACTACTGCCTGACAGCGCTGCATCCTAGATCCAGATAGGGTTGTGGCAGGTCCACCTGTGGAAGGCCAGGTAGCAGCCTGTGTGCACTGTCCGCACGGGTTGCTGTCTTCTGCTGCTGCAATGCACTGTTTAATGCATGGTACTGACTTACCGAAAGGCGTCCCATGCTTTTGGTATCCTTTCAGCACTAGCCAGATGTCCCGACCTGGGTTGGGACCATTTACACCGCTCACGACCCAGGTCCGACCAGTGTTCAACCCTGGTCAGGACCTGGGTAGGAGACCAGTGTCAATGGACCTGGGTTGGTCCCATTTACACCAACACTGACCTGGGTCCGACCTGGGTCCGACCTGGGTTTTTCGTTGGTGTAAAAGGGGTATAACTCGCCGTCTTCCACCCTGGCCTGTTCAATGAGGTGAGGTGGAAGCAGTGAGTGAGGCCGTTAAATGGCGAGACTCACCACAAAATGCGGAGGACTCGCCGCATTTTATGGCGAACCTGGCCATTTAAGGGAATCATCACTGGCCTCTCACGGGGCGGGATGTACAAAGCCGAAAATACGGTAAAACACCCTTTTTACAGCATTTTTATATGTACTAAAACCCGTCCGCCGCGTCACTGCAGGGCAGGGTATCGCCACCTTTGGGTGGCGATACCCTATAGAAGCCTATGGGCTTCTATCGCCGCATGCCATCCACCGCAGCCTCCGTACCCTCCCTCCTCGTCCTCCGTGTTTCTCCTCCTTCCCCAGCAGCATGTCACAGCCATCTGGGGATGTCATTCCACCTGGGGGGGAGGAGGAGACGCTGGGGACGCCACATAGCCAAGGAGGAGACGGAGATCCCCCGCACACCACATCACAGGTATCGCAGATGGCCTTCGTCACCACACCGCGATGCTAGCTGCATATGTTAGTACATATGCGCTAGCATCGCAGCGGGGGCATGGCGAATGGGGGTGATGTATGTTAATACATCCCGCCCACGGCAAGGATTTATTTAAAACATTGAATACAGTAAGGGGGTTTGACGGCGAGGATGGCTTATTTTGACGAGAAAAAGCCATCCTCGCCGTAAAAACCCCCTCGCTGTCGCCATTGAATACCACCTAGTGTCAGCACACCAGCCATCTACCAAGAAATAATAAGCGCATTGTGGTAATCACTTTTAGCTTACAGTACCAACACCACTATTCTGAAGTAAATAATAGTAGGCTGCAACAGGGGGCTGAGCACGTGCCATCTGGCAGGAAGCGGCGGCTTCAGGGAGTGAATAGGGGGCTTAGATGGGGAAGGTGAGCCAAGATTGATGACCCCCCCCCTCACTTCGGGCCAACCACAATAGTCCCATCACTGGTCACCTGCATTGAAACATAACGCGTAATTGCTAAATTTTTTAGAACATCGGGGAGACTCCCAAATCTCCGGTGGGTCTCCTGAATGCCCAGCTTCAGCAGTTCCCAAATTAAATGGGTGGTTGGATGGCTTAATAAAAGTATTCGCTCTGAATGACATATGGTCCTTATACTGTACATCAGTGATTTTCAACCTTTTTACCTTGCGGCACACTAAATAAGATTTTAAAATTGCCAAGGCACACCATGAGATCCCCACAGGGCAAAACACAGGAAAAAAACAAACCTATTGCCCCCCCATATAAAAAACAATAACACTGGTCCCCACAGGTAACACAATTAAACTACATTGGCCCTTTAAATGAAAAGAAGAGACCAGTAAATAACAGTAGAACTGGTAGTGGCTGTAAACTAGTTTGGGCATCTCTAGATCTGGGGGCACACTTGAGAACAGCTCAAGGCACACTAGTGTGCCACGGCACAGTGGTTGAAAAACACTGCTGTACATTATAATGGCGGCAATAGTAAAACTGTATAGCAGGGGGGCAGAGCCACTAAGATACCATCGTAACATCACACACACTACCCAATTAGCTGCGCAATGGTGATTGTCACTGGCCAATTATTTTTGCCAGAAGTACATTATATGGATCAAGACTGTGTGTCTCTTTCTCTCCAGAGACACTTTTTCAGCTATCACAATGTGTTTGGTGGCAGATTGCCAATGAACAATAAAGTTGCAAGCAGCGAAAGAAGTACAATTGTTCGCACACGGAGGATACTCTGCTCCTAAGTGCCCAATAGCACGGCAAACAGCAGATGTGTAACCATCAAAGGGTAAACTCAAACTAACTGTCATGATGAATATATCATACACTCATATGAAGAGCAAAAACACCAACGAAGACAGACCACAAGTAATAAGAAACATCTCAGGCATGACTTCACTAGAAATAAAGACATTTATAAGACACATGCTTAATCTGTCCCTTATATAGGCTGCTTATATAAAACTGCTATGGGATAGGTGGCATGCGATAGATAGACAATATCTACTGTAGGTTGACATTCAATAAGTCGACAAGCCAAAGGTTGGCATGTCCATGGTCAATACATAAAAAGGTTTACATGAGTTTTTGGGTGACTTTTGTTAATTTTTGGAACTGTAAAGTGTTCCAAGCACAGTGGTAGCAGAGCGAGGCACCTGACCCCAAGCATGGCGAGGGGGCGCGGCACACTGATTGTGGGTCCACGTACTTAGGTGTCCACATTGACCATAAAAAGTGAAAAACTCATGTCAATGTTTTCATGTGTCAACCTTTTGCTTGTATTAACCTGCGGGGTCAACCTTGCGCATGTTGACCTTTTAGGATTGACCTAGGCATTGTCGACCCAAAATTCAAATGGGTAAATTGACTAAATTGTGAGTATTAAGAAGTAAGAGCTGTTGCCCATAGTACCCAGATTCAGACAGTCTGATGCTGTTTGGGGGTGGGGACTGGGTGGCGATGGCCTCCTTTTCTCCAAGTGGGGGTGTGGGTTAGGGAAGAGGAAGAGAGGATGGAGATTTCCTGGACTCTAGTTAGTACCTCCATGGTGTTGGGGAAGATCCAGTATTGCGTCATCGGATGCAGCTCAGATCAGTAATGCAGCAGGAGGGTGTGAAACCCATAACGCATTACCAAATTAGTGCTGAATGAGGGTGTCTTTCTAATTCCATTGGATAATGTACTTCTGGATTGTCTCGTTAAATGAAATTAGGGTGTCTATTTATGGCCTACTAGGGAGCCCTGTGCAAGCTGCTCTGACACCCAAAGCTATGCTTGTCTGATAGGCTATCCATCTTTCTAGGGTGAGACATGACACTGTGACATCACACTGCACATTTGCATACTAGGGGTGCTGAAAGACAGGGCGTATTGGGAAAGCACACCCCAGTGACTCATAGCCATGCCCCTTTGCAGTGTGCACTTGCCTACTGCATGCACATGGTATGGAAGGCGGGGGTTATTGTTGACCTCAGCCTGTCCCTATTCCTAGAGTAAGTGATGATAAGACATATATGCAAAACATACTCCTTAATAAAAGTTTATTATTGCACGGAGGACTGTAGGTTCTGAAACTGAACTTACTCTACTAATGTAAGACTGATGTTAAGATTATTAGGCTAATACCCCTTCGAAAGCTAAATTCCTGATCCAACTCACATGAGCAGTTTGGGCCAAAGAGCGGAATTCCAATGACAAGAATCCCCATGGATCCCAGTACTTTCACCCTAACCCACCCACAGCCCATACCTTACTTAACCTAACTGAAACCATCCCCTGCCCCCCCCCATCCTCACTCTAATTATCCCCGGTCCGTCTACAGCCTAACCCTAGTTTTCTCCACCTCTGCAGCCTGACCATAACACAGCCCCCCCTCCCCCAGTGCCTAACGCAAACATAGTTCTTACCTCCAGGATATGTCCAGAGTCTGACAGTCTGGATCCTGCAGGCTCCTGGCTATCAGGATCCCTACTGTTGGTATACCCCAAGTGTACGCAGGTTCATGACGTGTCATAGCTGCCCAACCCTATATACCATGCACGTTGGACTAGGATTATTCTCGGGTTTGTCACAATCACAATGCACCCGTATCTGCCATACACATCACTTCATTGTGGCGGACCTCTGCATACACACCCAATCAGCAGTTTCCAAAGTGCCTTTCAAAAAGTAGCTTATCGGGGTTGGTCCCAAGAATACCACTGTTTTCGATTACAGTGCTATTCTTTAGGCACCAAAGCCAGATTGACTATTTCTCACCAAGCCAGGACCAGGTTACCCGTTTTATCATTTTAATACTGATTCTTATTTGACTCTGGAAACAGTGGATTATCTTTGTACATCAGTTGGCTTTAAATAGATTTTCCTCTTTGAACATTAGGGTCTCATATTGAGCAGTGGGATGGGGGCTGAGAGCAAATCTCTGTTAGAGTCCTTATAACCCTATTTATCCTTTATTAAAGTAACCTTAATATGCTTTCAGGATCGAGATCGAGTAAAACTGCGCTCTCATAAAAACCACATTGCAGCAAAGAGACACATCTTGTTCATATGAATACCAGGCAAACATTCTACAAGGTTTAAACATCATTGCCCACGATGGGTCCTTGTGTAATCGGTAAGCATTTAACTTGGCACACCGAGGAATGGCAACTCCCTCTTACAGTATATTGAAAAATGGAAAAATACAGGTCCCTGAAGAATAACTAGGCCCATATGTTGTACTAAACAATAATAATATAAGTGGAACTAAATCTTTATTACAAATAGAATATGATTTTCCTTGAAGGAATTATTTTGATTGCACTATTTACAAGTAGAAACCTTGAATAGCTCAGTTATCCCATTTATTGTTCTCCGCAATAAATTTACAAGAAACCAATTAAACATTATTAGTGGAAGAATACATAAAACTTAATAGGGCACGTCTCACTCTTTACTGGCAATTGTATTATAGCTGGATTTAAACCGGGCCAAGTATCAGTTACCTTCCATCTATGTTCTTGCCGCCAAATGTCTTCTGTATATATTTTCTGGCCAAACCTTCAATTTACTCATTTTCTGGAAAATAACTTTTATAAACAGGGTGGTCCCGAATTCTAGTCTGCCTGTCTACGTGACATCTGTAGCAGTATAGGTCCCCCGGAGCATTTGGGTGGCTTCTATTGTAAGATAGGTCCTGATGTCTCCTCTGCCTGCCACCCGCCGAGGCATCTAGTTAGAGACATTGAAAGAGCCATCTCTAAAGATCTAATGGCAACAGGTATATAATGCTTCAAATCCCATTGGTACGGTGTTGGCATGGCATGGTCAACATTTTGATAGCCACATCGGACCATTCCCTCACAATCGGCTCTCCAGGTATACAGCACGTTTAAGTCTGCACCCTGCCTATGATTGCATTCTTCAGATTACGATTACAAATTTCTTAAACTGGTGCAAATTTGTAGATTATTTAAAGCACCAATAATGTAAAAGGCGAAACCAGATTTTTACCAGGCTTCTATAAAGAGTCAATAAGAATGTGTGCTCCATCGCCGCTCCCCCACCCAACGCTCACCCCATGCTGCCTCCGCTAATCGCCAGAATACCCGGTCACCCTAGTGCACTAACGCTCCCGAATACCTGAATCCATGAGCGCCCAAACTCGTCCGAGTGCCCGAATACCCGAGCACGCCTGGACATCTGAGTGCACAAACGCAACCAAACACCCGAATCCATGAATGCCCGAAATCATCCAATCATGCTCAAACAACCGAGCACGTAAACGCCTGAACAGCATCTGAACACACTCGAGCATGTCTGAGTGCTCCAAAATGCCTGAACGCACCAATCACCTGAATACCAGAGCGCTCAAACACACCCGACCACTATAGAATACCCGAGCACGCCCGAACACCCAAGCGTGTAAACACGGCTGAGCACCCAAAATCCAAAATAGCTGACTGCGCAAACGCACCCAAACTCCAGAATACCTGAGCTTTTGAATGCAAGTTCAGGCTTGCCCGAGTGTGCGGATGCAAACGCGCCCGAGGGAACCAACTCCCAAACACCAAAGTGCGTGAATATCCGAGCATCTGAACACGCCCAAACACCCAAGCACCTGAACGAAACCAGGCGCTCCCTAACACACCCGAGGGCCCAAACGCGCCCGAACACCCGAGCGACTGAGCGCCCCAACTCATAAGTACTCAAACCCACAAAGACCCGAATACCGAGCCCCTGCAGCAAGTTCAAAAGATCCCTGGAGCGTGACTCAGAACTCGATCATTCGTGATTGCTAGCAATTTGCCGTAAAATCAGCTGATAAATCAACTTACTGGCCAACTGTCATTTTTCAAACATAGCTGATTGGCTGGTGTGTTATCACCTTCTAATTTATCTCCACTTTCTCTTCACCAGGCTTCATACATCTGCCCCCAATGTACCAACCAATCAGCTTCTGTCAGTTTTCAGGCTGTGTTGACCAGAGATGACATATTGGTAGTTTAGCTCTCACCACTTGGCAACCAATCAGATACTAGATAGGATCTGGTTGCTATGGGCAGCATTCCGTCTTCAATAGAACTCCCATTTTACCCTTTAAAGACATGCTATTAATCTATGCATAATGCAAAGTGTTATCTGTCATCCAGAGGTACAGTATACTTTACACCATTACATATACTAATATCACCAAATAAACTATTTCATTCCTCCATAGAATTACAATCAGATTTTCCTGGGCAGATGTCAGATTTTTACCATTAAGAAGGGAGGGAAACCCTCGATGGTCGTTTTATTCCTCCCACATAAGGATACAATACCGGCCATAACCTGAATAAGAATAGTAACCCATAAACTGTCCAGGCGTATGCATATCCGGCTTATGCCAATTTTTACACTTTATCCTAAGCCGTTAGGAAACGACCTGGTGGTCTCCTTCATCTGTAAATCAATGGGTGAATAAAATGAAAAAAAAAAAAATTATATATGTACAATTACTGCACAATGATATATTCGACATCCAAAATGAAGTCATAGAAATTCAAGTTATTTTGGGAATTTATAATGTAAAACGTGGAGCGATCTTTTAACAGCTACTGGGAGTAAAATGCAGCGGTGTGATCATGAAAAGACATCTTGAATCATTAAAAAAAAAAAAAAAGGTCTATTACAGGGTGTGTAGCAATAACAGTGTTTGATGCTGGGGATGTGCGATCATTCTGTTTCGGCTCAGAGACATTGTAGCCTCCAATTAGGATACTGACAGGAACAGTAGTGTGGCGAACATGCTCAGAGACGTAACCTATTCCAAAGCAAAATCACTTAATAGCCGGTGAGCGCTGATGAGATTCAATGTGTTGCAGACTGACCCCTGCTCTGCAGAGCAGTTGAGTTCCACGTGTCGCAGTTTTGCTGGCAGATCGCATTAATTCTGAATCAGGAATGCAACAGAATAGGCAGTGTTCCTTCTAGCACCCTGCTCCTTGTAACATCCTTGTAGTTCCTCCTTCCTGCCTGGGGTGTCGCTGTTTGCTCTGGTACTTCAAGAACAGTCGGTTTTGTATCTCAGTGTTGAGATTCAAACCAGACTGTTGGAGAAACACCACAGCAGAGAGTGACACCGCAGGCAGGAAGGAGGAACTGCAAGGATTTTTTAAGGAGCAAGGTGCTAGAATGAAGACTAAATAAGTATAGAAAATTTTACTTTGAAGAGACCTTAGTTCCCATATCCAGGACTGCAAAGAGGTATGTGGCATAGTTGCCTACTTTTTAAAAGGGATACGTCACAGCATGAAGGTCGACCACTTAAGGTCAACACATGAAATAGGTGGACAGGGTCGGAAGGTCGAGACAAGCATTATGACGACAATGGGAAGGTCAACAGTCAAACAGTCAATGAGTTTTTCAAATTCTTTTTCCAAAACAGGCAGTGTTCCATACCCTACCATCCACTTGGGCGTGGAGGGAGAATAGAACAGTGTACCGAGCGTAGCGAGGCATGGTGCCCAAAGTATGGCGAGTGCAGCATTACACATATACGATGTCCATGTCGATGTACATCGACATAGACACACAAAAATTTAAAAAAGTCGACTTCTGAATGTCAACCTTCCCATTGTCGACCTAATGCTAGTGTCGACCTTACGACCCAGTTGACTGTTAGTGGTCGACCAAATGTATGCGGGGCCGCCGAGAGGGGGGGTGTAGAGGGTACTAATTACCCAGTCCCGGGCTTGCTGGAGGGGCCCGGCAGGGGCCCTGTTCCTACCCCCTCTGCCCCCCCCCCCATTCCCACTCCCAATAACACTCCCCCCTCGAGTTAAGTGTTTTTTCACTGCCCCTAAACATTTTGAGGGTGTGGCCTAATCATGGGAGGTGGCCACGCCTCCCGCAATTAGACCACGTCCCCAAAATTTTACCAGGGCCCGGCATAACTCTCGGTGGCCCTGAATGTATGTCCACCTTCATACTGCTTATGACCCATACCCTTTTAAAACGCATTTCGGGGAGATTGTGAAAGTAACATCTACAGTATAAGTGTGGACATGTACTGCTACATCCAAGAGGTAGGACATAAAAATGACTGACATCCAAATGCAAATGAGCCCATGGTATACTTACCTACTCTCTTGGAAGTTGCGAGAGACTCACAATTTTTTGGGGTAGTCCCCCACACCCCTGGAAGAGTCGGGTCGGTTAAAATTAGGCAAATCTATTACTAAAAGTATAAATAGTACAGTGTAGATCTGTATAGTCAATGACCAGACTTCCATGGTGGCCCCAGGCATGGGGAACAATAACCTGACCACCGAATCAGGCCTACAAGTAGGCTTGTCTGCTGTAGTGTGTATTTCTGCCGCTGACCAACACTATACGAAACCATGTACAGGTATATAGGGTGCCAGGTCGGAGAATGCAGGAATTCACCATGGTAAATGTGAGAAGTTACAGGGTCATTCCTATACATATGTTTGCATCCACGTCCATATTCCCGCTTCAGTCTCTGTTTATTTTGCATAACTGCCTGTTTTAGGTAAAATTTACTGCACAATCTGGGCTTAGCGCACCGTTCCTGGCAGGCTGCTTAGGGTTCGTTTTTCCATAGAAAAGATTTAAGGCTGCATTGCTTCTAATAAAGACATAATAAAAATTGTTCCTCACACCTTATAATAAGTAAATCATCTTAATGTCTGTACTTAAATCTTTGTGCCCCGTGACACTCATCTCACTGAATTACAGGTAGCCAGTGAATTAACCCTCATTACGCCAGTAGATCTAGTAGGCAGCTCACTGTTGTATGATGGTGTAATGGTTAGCATTGCCGCCTCACAGCACTGAGGTCTTGGGTTTAAATCCCTCAATGTCCCTAATGCCCTATACATACTATATGATATGTGGCACCACCGATATTGTTAAGGATATCCCAATAAAAACCCTTAGGAACGCAGGCACGGCGATGCATGCTCGGGGCAGCCAGCTGTCGTCACTTGGCATCAGCGCCCGTACCAAATTTGGCGGATAGCGGCCGGAAGAAAATTCAGTGTAGACCGACTTTTGTTACCGAAGTGGAAAAGAATCATTCGATCGTGTGCGACCATCAAATGAACACACCACCTCGCTTGTTAGAGACGGGACTTGCATGGCGGGGGGAGGGGGTGTTTAGCCGGGGTGGCATTATCTGTTCGCTAGGCTACCAACATGCGAAGCCTAGTGAACAGGTCTGAAACATGCCCAAAGATTGTAAGGGACAGATGTGAATGGTCCAATAAGTGCTGTGCTATATGACTGTGCCACTATATAAAAAAAATACTGTACCTAGTAATAAATACGTATTTTTAAAATTGGAAATGTACCTAAGGGTAAACAGTAGCAGACCGTCTGAGGACAGTTTCAATGTTTGGAATATATACATGTTTATAAACAGTTATGATTTCCAAAAATATATTGTTTATTTTCTATTTTTAGATGTTTGTTTTAAAAAAAATTAACTTTAGAGCTGTTTGTTTTTGTGGCGTTTTCATTGCTCCTGGCGACCTCCCTAGTGGGAGGAGAATGTTGCTCTTTCAGTTCTTTCGGCGGTTCTGGATTAGTAACCAGTAGTTAATTAACCTTTTTGCTACCTGAATGGCCAAAAGAGCAAATCATTTTATTTACAATAATAAAAAGCATGGGTTAGATGGCTTGCTAACCTTCATGGGTGTTTAAAGCACAGTACTTCCCTGCTCATGCCCCATAAAACAGGGAGGTTGTGTGGGCTTGAAATGTTTTTTGCCCAGTTGCCGCCCTGAAAAGACCCAATTTCATTCAAAGGTTATATGAGTCCCGTACAACGTGTACATTCTAATCGGTGCTATATGAAAACACCTGCCAATCGCGTTCATGCCCAGAAGTCCATCCGACTCAAGATCAGTCCCTTGTAGGCTGTAAGAATAGGAGTCTTTACCAAACTGTGATTAAGGGGGTGATTCTGGTTTACATGCAGCGCTGTGAAGTTTGCAGTGCTTCGTTACTTTTAAACCCCGCCTGCAGAAATTTCCCCACCTCGCATGCAGGTATCCACACACGGTTTCGCATAAACATCCATTTGCAGCCTATGGGGCCAAACCCACATCATTCAATGTTCATGGACCATCGAATGATGTAGAAGGTACACACAAAACTAAGATACTCTCAGGTGTCTAAGCTTTGCGTGTGTTCTGGAGGGGAACATGGCGGGCAGCTGATGTCCGGTGATGTCAGCTGCCACCCCCCCACAACAATTTCATGGCAACGCCCATATAATGCTTCCCATGGCTGCATCCCTCGTCCCACCACCCCACGCCCCTCGCCTACAGTGTTGTGTACAAGCACCTACCGAACACTCTGTTCACCGTGGCTGCTTGCCCGCATCGCATGTACAGGTGCGGAAATGTGCATTCGCAGTTGTAAAACATCATGCACCCATGCAAATTCATCTGGTATTACCAGCAGATGAGCGGCTTCAAGGACGGCTTTGCATAGCACTGCGCTATGCAAAGCCGTCCACCCCCGCTGACGGGGCCAGGCAGAGCGTCTCCCCCCCCCCCCCCCCCAGCGATGATAGCAATCATCCCTGTCCATAGTCACCAAGTGTGTATGGACCTTAAATAAGATTTTAAAATTGCCAAGGCACACCATGAGATCCCCACATGGCAAAACACATTGGCCCCCACAGGAAAAAAACTAAAAAAAAAAAAATATATTGTTGGCCCCCATATAAAAAAAACACACTGGTCCCCACAGGTAACAAAAATAAAACATATTGGCCCTTTACATGAAAAGAAGAGACCAGTGAATAACAGTTGAATTGGTGGTGGCTGTAATCTGGTTTGGGCATCTATAGATCTGGGGGGACACTTGAGAACAGCTCAAGACACACGAGTGTGCCACGGCACAGTGGCTGAAAAACACTGGTCTAGACAGACTTTTTCTGGCCCGGAGATGGCTAAATTCATCGACATGGTTGAATTAGTCGACAAGCCTGCGTTCGCAGGGAAACGTTGAGCGTTTTTATGGGTTTACCCATTAAACACTGGGTGTTCCCCTGCTAGCCCCTTCCCTCCCCTCACAGAATGAACGGCTCGGCGAGTGTGATACTCGTGCATGCACATACCCTCACCATTGGCCGGGGGACCGAATTTGTCCCGCAACGAGCAGGTCTGAACCACCGCCTTATAAAATGTACCCCTTTCGATCTATTAATCCACACCCGGTATAAACAGATGTGGGGGAAGACGGTGGTGACATAGGGTGCCAAAAAAAGTTTACATCTACCCTTATATCTACAATAATGGCAGAGAACGTACAATATGAACCACATAAGAAAACACAGACCACAGATACGGAAACCACCTTTGGCCCCAGGTACACAATTTAATCCTAATTGTGATGATATGTTATTACACATACAATGATTTTTATATTAGTTTGGACAAATCTTTTAGAATTACCTCTTCGAGGTGTCAAAGCGACTTAAATATATATGGATACATTTCAGTTGTTATTAGAAATTCTTCGACACACCCTAATTCATGTCTAATCGCTTAAAGATGTCTTTCCGCGCTGGATAGAGATGCAATTATGCTTTAAACTATTCCACACGCATCAGAACGATGTCATTCCAAAGTGAAACCTGGACAGTATTACTTGGCAAACAAGGAAAATCCATCCTCAATTGCTAAAACCAACTCTCATTTGCAAAGACAAATTATTTGGGTGGTCTTGTGCGGGGTTTAAAACAAGATTACAAGCAAAGCATCTTCTGCACAACAAAAGCCTGAGTTTCTGAAAACATCCCAGAGCGAAAAGTTTACAGGGAGATGTTTTGTGTCAGCAGCGTCCTGAGCAGAACGGGAATAATTTAATTACAGCCAGACAACAGAACACAGTTAAACCAGAAAACCTTAATGCTGCAGAAGGAAGGAAATCATAGAGAAAGGTAAATATCTAAAGGCCCCAATACATTCGTGACACATTGCACAATTTCCTGGTCCCTTGATGGCCGGGAAATCAGGAACATTCAACAAATTCAAAAATCATGATACCCCGATCATGACCCAATCGGTGGATTTTTAAAATGAGATTTTCCCATTCTGCAAATTGTCGGATTACTGTTGGGACATTGAATCGGGGAAACGGGGCATAGATGTACGATACTAAGGGGGTTTATTTATTATTGGTGGCAGTAGGTGCCAGAAAAACAATTTCTTAATGCTACATATCTAGACGTTAATTTATTTTGGGGATTCCTCTTTGTCAATGTTCTACCCAAAGGAACAGAGCAACTAATCTCAAAAGAATGGGAACTTTGCTATTGAGGACAAGTTTTGGAAAAGTCAAGCATTTCGAAGCTTCGACCACGGCGGACGTCGATACAGATTCGATATCGACAGCCGCCGGGACCCAGCGAGTGCCAGCATCGACCAAGAAGGAGGGAGAGAAGGATGGTGCGAGGATGGCATACGGGGGGTATGGAGGGGGGATGCTGCATTGAGCAGCATTGCACTGCCTTTGATCTGGGAGAAAGAAGCAAAAATAGACTTGCCCGGCAGATTTATCAAATATTAAAAAAAAATTTTTAAAAAGAGAATAAAGGTGCCCACACATGGATAGATTTTATGTAGCCGCACGGATGGTGTAATGGTTAGTATTGCTGCCTCACAGCACCAAGGTCGTGGGTTCGAATCCCACCATGGCCCTAACTGTGCAGAGTTTGTATATTCTCCCCGTACTTGCGTGGGTTTTCTCCGGGTACTCCGGTTTCCTCCCACAATCCAAAAATATACTGGTAGGTTAATTGGCTCCCAACAAAATTAATCCTAGAATGTCTGTGTGTGCGTGTACATGTGGTAGGGAATATAGATTGTAAGCTCCACTGGGGCAGGGACTGATGTGAATGTTCAAATGTTCACTGTACAACATTGCGGAATATGTGTGCGCTATATAAATAACTGGTAATAAATAATAAATAAATGTACAACCTAATCTCTTATACAATTCCCCTTGAAATCCATTGGTGATGAGCAGTGTCTCATTGGCAGCTATAACCTGACCGGTGACAAATGGTGTGTCCCTAGCTAGACACACACCGCTCATCTCATTGGCAGCTATAACCTGAGCAGTGACAAGCGTTGTGTCCCTAGCTAGACACACGGCTTGTCCCATTAACAGCTATAACCCAAGCGGTGATGAGTGGTGTGTCCCTAGCTAGACACACCGCTCGTCTCATTGGCAGCTATAACCCGAGGGATGATGAGTGGTGTGTCCCTAGCTAGACACACCACTCATCTCATTGGTAGCTGTAACCCGAGCAGTGTGACCCTAGCTAGACACACCCCTCATCCCATTGGCAGCTATAACTTGAGTGGTTATAAGCGGTGTGTTCCTAGCTAGACACACCACTCGTCCCATTGGCAGCTATTACTCGAGTGGTGATGAGCAGTATGCCCCTAGCTAGACACATCTCTCATCCCATTGGCAGCTATAACTTGAGTGGTGATGAGCGGTGTGTTCCTAGCAAGATAGAAGCCTCTACACACTGAGCACAATGGGCCAGATTTAGTACTGCATGCTAAGCAGTGGTAGTTCGCTTAACACCACATGCTGCTCTGACGAATGGTACCCCCTTTCCCCCCCGCTGCCAAATCCCCTCGGTGCCAACTGAGGCAATGTAGTCGTTTATCCGCTACATTGGTGGATATTGATAAATTGGCCCAGAAAGAGGTGAACGATCAACATTTTTTAGAGGATTAGCTCACCATGGAGAAATGTAAGTGGGTAGAATGAAGTACAGTCATATATTATAATAGGTTACAGGATATGACTAATAAAACAATACAACGGAGATTATCTTTAATTTGAAACTTGCAAATATTTATTTAGTAAAACCGTCTGAAAAAGCAAAATAAATGTTGCCTAATACCATTTTCACATCGTTATTACTGGGTTTAGCCATTACAGACAGGGTGAACCGGGTTTAATCCTATTTATAACTAGAGATGAGTGAGTTTGGTTTTACTTGGATTTCCTTGGTGCTTATCGACAAATTATCGCAATTTCTGATTTCCTGAGTCATGTGTTTTGGGTAGCCAATAAGATCTCACTTTGAGATCTGAGTAAATCCGAGTAAAACCGAAACTCATCTCTACTTATAACCCAGGTCGAATTGCTGAGTTGACCGACCCGGGTTATTCAGTGTGGCGCTTTCACACCGTACCTCGACCCGGGTCGACCATGCACCAACCCGATAATAACCCGGGATTTTAGTCCGATGTGAAAGTGGTATAATTAACTCTTGTCTACATAATGCTACTACGACTGTGTATCCAGGACAAACAGGGCCGGCGCCACCACTAGGCAGCTCTAGGCATTTGCCTAGGGCGCCGGCACCTGGAGGGCGGCAGGGCAGTTCGCCCCTCACCCCCAGCACTGTGGTACCTGTGTAAAAAAAACTTCCGTCCCCGGCGTCCCTTCTGAGTGCTGGTGTAGGGGTGTCCGTGCCGCCGGGGATGCCTGCGGCGCTGTTATTGTGTATAAGCTTGTCGCGCCCGGCGGGGTCCCTACAGTGAATAGAAAATAACTAGCGCTATGCGCGCAGTGTTATTTTCGGTACTCTTTACCTAGAACGGCGCCCACGATGTCCATCGCGGTCATCGGGGGTAAAAAATCGCGGGCATCGCATGCACTAAAAAAACGGGTGCGACGCGATGCCCGCGATTTTCCCATAGGGATCAATGTTAAAAGTGTGATTGGACGCGATTTTAGTGTTAAATGCCTCAATGCCCGCGATTTTTCCATAGGAAACAATGTTAAATGGGCCACAGAGCCCTAATAGTCCCCCTGAAGTCTTAAATGGCCCCACAATTTTTAACGCCACCCCACGATCAACGTGAACCCGAAGCGTGGCGAGCGCAGCGAGCCCGCGAGGGGCGGCGGTACGCGTCCTCCAACCTTTTCATACCCCCACTATCCACGTCGCCGTGGAGTTGAGAAAAGAATAGTGTGGCGAGCGCAGCGAGCCACCGAGCCCGAAGCGTGGCGAGCGCAGCGGATACCTGTGAAGCCCGCGAAGGGACGCGTTTACCTGTGAAGGTATCCGTGTCCGCTCGCCACGCTTCGGGCTTGGTGGCTCGCTGCGCTCGCCACACTATTCTATTCTAAACTCCACGCCGACGTGGATAGTGGGGATATGAAAAGGTCGGAGGACGCGTACCGCCGCCCCTCGCGGGCTCGCTGCGCTCGCCACGCTTCGGGTTGACGTTGATCGTGGGGTGGCGTTAACAGTTGTGGGGGCCATTTCTGACTTTAGGGTGACTATTTGGGCTCTGTGGCCCATTTAACATTGTTTCCTATGGAAAAATCGCGGCCATTGAGCCATTGAACACTAAAATCGCGTCCAATCACACTTTTAACATTGATCCCTATGGGAAATCGTAGCTATCGCATCGCACCCGTTTTTTAGTGCATGCGATGGTCGCCGTTCTAGGTAAAGAGTACCTTATTTTCTATTCACTGTAGGGACCCCGCCGGGCGCGACAAGCTTATACACAATAACAGCGCCGCAGGCGCCCCAGGCGGCACAGACACCCCTACACCAGCACTCAGAAGGGACGCCGGGGACGGAAGTTTTTTTTACACAGGTACCAACCTTCCCCCCCCCCCCCCAGCTGTCATGGCGCAACAACAGAAAACTAACTGCACATGTAAATGCTGGGTCTTCTGGGTCACAGAACAGAGGATTCTGCATGTGATACCCCCCTTAATGGTTCCTAAACTCAGCCTTAAGGCACTCTAATAAACCAGGATTTAAGCATATCCATATTTAAGCACAGGTGACTTCATTTATATCTCATTCATTTGTATTTAACCATCTGTGCTCAAGTATGGATAGCCTTAAAACCTGTTCTGGTGTCTTGAGGTCTGTGTTAGGGAAACCCTATCTCCTATATATTTGGCTACATCTGTCACTCAAAGTGGGTGTCTGTGTCTATAACGCTCTGTTCCTGGACTTTCCTCTTAATGTGTGATTGCCTTCATCTGTGCTGAACACCTTTCTGAGAAATTAACCTGTTTAAAACAGGTGATGGCAATCATACATTAAGGGGAAGTCTAGAAACAGAGCATTGTGTCCCTCCTGGAGAGGGTCATGTTGGGAGGTATGTGACAGAGAACCAGCCCAGTGAGCCCACAGACAGTGCCAGACACCCACTGCCTTCCCATGTTGCCCAGCACTGCTAATCCACAGCCACCAGGTGAGCGCCCCCCTCCCGCGATTTGCGGCAAAACCTCCCCCCCCCGCGCGCCCCCCCCCTCCCGCGATTCGCGGCAAAACACCCGCTCCCCCGCGCCCCCCCCCTACCGCGATTCGCAGCAAAAACACCCCCGCGACCCCCCTCCCGCGATTCGCTGCCAAAAGAACCCCCCCACGACCCCTCCCGCAATTCGCGGCATAACCACCACCCCGCGACCCCCCCTCCCACGAATCGCGGCAAACCCTCCCCCGTGACCCCCCCCCCGATTCGCGGAACCCCCCCCCCCCCCCGCGACCTCCCTCCCGCGATTCGCGGCAAAAAGAACCCCCCCCCCGCGACCCCCCCTTGCACGATTGGCGGCACCCCCCCTGCGACCCCCCTCCCGCCCCGCAATTCGCAGCAGCCCCAGGATTAAATGGCACATGCAAAACACTGACATGGCTATGGTCGACAATGAAAAAGGTTGACATGAGTTTTTGAAGATTTATTTTAAATTTTTTTAATTTTTTCATATTCATTGTCATGTGTCGACATGGACACCAATGAAGTGGCACACTTATGTCAACATTTACATGTGTTGACCTTTCTGTGTTGATTTTTTCTTGTGGCGATTCGCGTCACACCCCCCGCAACCCCCCCTCCCGCGATTCGCGGCACCCCCCGTGACCCCCTACCTCCCGCAATTCGCGGCAACCCCCCACCGGAACCCCTGTGAACCCCGCCCTCCCGCGATTCGCGGCAACCACCCCCGCGACCCCCCCTCCCGCAATTCGCGGCACCCCCCCCCGTGATTCGCGGCAGCTCCAGAATTAAATTGCACATGGAAAACACTGACATGGCTATGGTCGACAATGAAAAAGGTTGACATGAGTTTTTGAAGTTTTTTGGTCATTTTTTGAATATTTTCATATTCATTCTCATGTGTCGACATGGACACCAATGAAGTGCCACACTTATGTCAACATTTACATGTGTTGACCTTTCTGTGTTGATTTTTTTCTTGTGGCGATTCGCGTCACACCCCCCGCAACCCCCCCTCCGGCGATTCGCGGCACCCCGGCGACCCCCCGCGACCCCCCCCCCTCCCGCAATTCGCGGCAACCCCCCACCGGAACCCCCATGAACCCCGCTCTCCCGCGATTCGCGGCACCCACCCCCCGCAACCCCCCCTCCCGCAAATCGCGGCACCCCCCGCGATTCGGGGCAGCCCCAGGATTAAATGGCACATGCAAAACACTGGCACGGCTATGGTCGACAATGAAAAAGGTTGACATGAGTTTTTGAAGATTTATTTCATTTTTTGAATGTTTTCATATTCATTGTCATGTGTCAACATGGACACCAATGAAGTGGCACACTTATGTCAACATTTACATGTGTTGACCTTTCTGTGTTGATTTTTTCTTGTGGCGATTCGCGTCACACCCCCCCGCAACCCCCCCTCCCGCTATTCGCGGCACCCCCCGTGACCCCCCACCTCCCGCAATTCGCGGCAACCCCCCACCGGAACCCCTGTGAACCCCGCCCTCCCGCGATTCGCGGCACCCAACCCCGCGACCCCCCCCTCCCGCAATTCGCGGCACCCCCCGTGATTCGCGGCAGCTCCAGAATTAAATTGCACATGGAAAACACTGACATGGCTATGGTCGACAATGAAAAAGGTTGACATGAGTTTTTGAAGTTTTTTTTTTCATTTTTTGAATATTTTCATATTCATTCTCATGTGTCGACATGGACACCAATGAAGTGCCACACTTATGTCAACATTTACATGTGTTGACCTTTCTGTGTTGATTTTTTCTTGTGGCGATTTGCGTCACCCCCCCCCCCCCACAACCCCCACTCCCGCGATTCACGGCACACACACACACACACCTCCCCCGCGATTCTCGGCACCCCACCCCGTAACCCCCCCTCCCGTGATTCACGGCACACCCCCGCGACCCCCCCTCCCATGATTCGCCGCAACCCCCGCCCCGTAACCCCCCCCTCCCGCGATTCGCGGCACCCACCCACGCGACCCCCCCTCCCGCAATTCGCGGCAGCCCCCCCCGATTAAATTGCACATGGAAAACACTGACATGGCTATGGTCGACAATGAAAAAGGTTGACATGAGTTTTTTAAGTTTTTTTTTTCATTTTTTGAATGTTTTCATATTCATTCTCATGTGTCGACATGGACACCAATGAAGTGCCACACTTATGTCAACATTTACATGTGTTGACCTTTCTGTGTTGATTTTTTCTTGTGGCGATTCGCGTCACACCCCCCACCCCCCCGCAACCCCCACTCCCGCGATTCACGGCACACACACACACCCCCGCGATTCTCGGCACCCCACCCCTGACCCCCCCTCCCGTGATTCACGGCACACCCCCCGCGACCCCCCCTACCATGATTCGCCGCAACCCCCGCCCCCGTAACCCCCCTCCCGCGATTTGCGGCAACCCACCCCGCGACCCCCCTCCCGCGATTCTCTGCAATCCCTCCCCTCCCGCGATTCGCAGCATCCACCCCCCCCACAACCCCCCCTCCTGCAATTCGCGGCACCCCCCGCGACCCCCCCTCCTGCAATTCGCGGCACCCTCCGCGACCCCCCCTCCCGCGATTCGCGGACACCTAAGTTGCAATACAGGGCATCTTTCATACAATTCTAACCATATTTCTCATATACAAACGTTCACAAATTAAGGGGGCGCAGCCCCTTACGACGGTGTGAAGAGCGCCCGTAGGGCGCGATGAATCACCTAGTGTTAATAAAAAAGCCTTTGTTTAACTTCCGTACACGGATAGTATATGGGGCCTCATTCAGGAAGGCTCGCTAAGCAGCGCCCGGATATAAAAGTCAGTCTAGACTGACTTTTATTTCCATTGATGTTCACCGAAGAGGGGTTGGGCGCTGATGCTGATGATCAGCCACCCGCGTCCAACAGGCATCAACCCACCCGTGTTCCCAGAGTTTTCATGGGGACGGCCAAAAAATGCTGGGTGTTACCCTGGTCTGGCCTGATGTCCACCCCAGCCCGCCCCCTCTGGAGCGAACGGCTCATGAATCCATTCGCTCCTGGGGTCTGCACATGCACAGACACCCCCGCCATTGTAACGGAGCCAAATTTACCCCATTCTAAGTGACAACGCGTTCTCTCTGTGCTGCACTGTATTTTTCAGCCGGCGAATCGTCTGTCTGTCAAAGCGCAGCCCGCAAAGCGTCAGGTCTAGTATACAGAGGGGCAGTGCTGATCAGTATCAGTGCAGAGCTCCTACTCTACGTCTTAGGGCGGGATGTACTAAAGGGAAAATGCGGTAAAACAGGGGTTCCTGAGAGGGAGTGAGGCCTAATAATGAAATGTGTTCAGCCCCTATCAGTGATTTGCAACATCTACCCTCCAGCAACTCTACTCACATGTGTGTACCGGTATGATTATACACCCATTAAACCATGCCTCCTCCACCCATCGACACAAAAAGAAGTGACCTAGATATATGGCCAGAAACCCTCAAGGAAGATATCTGCTGCAATGGACCGTACCAAAAACATGATGACTACAGTATATGATCAGAATCTAGACACCAGTGGAAAATGTGACTACTAATGGCTTGTAGATATCCCTTTGGGATACGGTCGTATTGTCCACCCGACTTAGGTCAACACGTTGGGTCGACAGGCAACTAGGTCGACGGAGTTCTAGGTCGACATGGATGAAGGTCGACAGGTGTCTAGGTCAACATGGGACAAGGTCGACATGGTTTTAGGTCGACAAGTCGGGTCGGGTCGACAATACGATCCACAGCCATCCCTTTCATATGAAATTATGGAGAGCGATCAAGTAGAGAAGTTGCGCGTATCAACCAACTGGCTTCTGTTATTTTACAGGGTGTGCTAGGAAAATTGGTTTGTATGAGGACTCCACTTAGTAGATGGTGGACATGTCCTATGTCCCAAGTGGTATGCCCATGTTAGGTTTACTCTGGCCAATTTATATATTGCAAGGTACCCATCCTACAAATTAATGGGGGCACTTTTAATGACAACAAGAAAATAAAAATAGCAGCCTCTCTGTAGGTTGGGGACATAATGCTGATATGTTGCAGTTTTACAAACCTGAAAGCTTTTAACAGCTATACCATGTGACTATCATCATCACGCATCACCCCATGTGTAATAAGAGTTAAAATGAGCGCCCGTATTGCTTTATTGGGTAACACGTATTTATATGTATTTCCCGTTACATATTAAGCATAAACATGTGAGTTGGTTGGACTCTCAACAAAATCCTTTGCCATCCAGTGCGGGGGCTGATCAGAACTGGATGACGAGATCGGCCATTTCTCAAATACTTTCCACTGTAAAAAGAAAAACACTGAAACTTCAAAAAAACAACCTCAGTTGAAAGCAATTCCACCAACTGGAAACCATTACGCTCACAGCTGTCTCACTTGATAAATAACCGATATGATGTGAGAGAGTTTTCGAAAATAGTAAAAACACTCAAATGAACAGAACCATTTAAATAGAAAAAGACCATTGAGATTTCTCTGAAGTTAGTCAGATCTGTCAAAAATGCTAAAAATAGGAGACTTGAGGAGTGGTACTGTATAACGCTATGAATACCACATTGCACTGTTCTAATTAATGAGTGACTGCACCTATTGCTTACAATCCAAATTCCCTACTATACATACACACACAGACACACACACGCATGCAAAGAACTAGGGTCCATTTTTGCCAGAAGCCAGTAAAGGCAGCCATAGTTTACTTCAAAGTCTAACTAATGCATGTATAAATTTTGTTAATGTCTAAGTAATGCATGTCTAACTTTTGTTAATGTCTAAGTAATGCATGTCTAACTTTTGACAATGTCTAACTTATGCATGTCTAACTTTTTTCAATGACTAATGCATGTCTAACTTTTGTTATTGTCTAACTAATGCATGTCTAACTTTTGTTATTCTCTAACTAATGCATGTCTAACTTTTGGTGTCGACCTATTGACTGTCTGACTAGACATTGTCTGTGAGCTATACCACACCCCTCTTTCACAGGTACTGTTTACGGTATGGAAACACCAATGTAATGGTTCCCAAACTGTGTGCCGTGGCTCCCTGGGGTGCCTCAGGACACTTGCAGGGGTGCCCCAGGTTGGTGGTCCAGGAACAATTCAAATTATTTATGGTTAATTATTTATAGGCAAAACCAGTGCTGGTGGCTGCGAATCATAACATGTGTACAAACAGAAGCAAATCCTACCCTTTACCACATAACTGAACCTAAGAATCGCATATAAACCCAACCTATTTAATGTTATATATATTCTGTTTTTTTCTGTTTATTTGCCTAGGGTTGCCAAGAAAAAATTCTGGTACTGTAGGGTGCCGTGATTCAAAAAAGATCGGGAACCCCTGGAATAGACCTTTTTAATAAATAAGAAAAAAAAATCACTTGTAAAGTCAACTTCAGCGCTGGTGGCCCAAATGTTGACCACTATCGCCATGGCAATTTATGGCCAAATGTGTTAGTGAGGCATAATTCAATTATATTTAGTTAAACATTGTATGTTTGACCAAATTAAAATACATTTCAAAAGACACAGAAAACAGGATATGAGTCCTTCTGCTAATCTGTAGCAGAGGAAACACTTAGTGCATTCATAGCCTACTATTAGTTCTTTGTCACATGTATTGTTTACATCATGGAAACACCAATGGAATGAATAGGCCATTGAACAAAATGGGAAAATTATCACTAATTTTTAAAATTTAAAACATAGCATGAATTTGAAAGCTATTAGATTGTAGTACATTGTTGTCTATTAATAGAACTGAAAGCACTTTATATTATTGAAGTGAGTATATGCAGCCATTTTGGGCATGCTCAGTTGGAATTGTATGTAATTAATCACTGCACCGATTAGAGTGTTCAGTTTAAATGACCTGACATTCAAATACAGAGAGAGAAACAACGGACTAGGGGCCAGTTTTTGGACAAATAGATATGTTAAATAAAATAAAAATGAATATTAAAAGAGACAGAAAACATGATATGAGTCTTTCTGCTAATCTGTAGCAGAGTTTATTCATAGCTGACTCTACAACCTACTGCTAGTACTTTTTCACAGGTATAGTTTACATCATGGAAAAAAAATTAATGAATGGGCCATTGAAATAAATCGGGAAAGATCAGCCATGTTTTTTTAAATTAATGGAAAGCACTATACATAGCATGAACAATTCATTTTTCTTTTGATGGGGTGATTGGTGTCAATATTGATCTCTGGAAAACTATCATTATTAGATTCGACACCATTGTAATATTATCTGTAGTTCTCCTTGAATATTAAGACTATACATCAAGTATATGTAGGTATTTTGAGACTGTCTGATTTGGCTTCATACAAGTAGATTAAACCACTCACTCTGAGATTTTCTATAGGAAAAAACCCTAACATTTTAGCCAGATTTTTTGATAGTTTATGCTGAAAATGTAAAGCGTCAAATCCGCCATATGGCAAGAAATGAGCTCACCGCAAACTCCCGGTTAGAGTCGTGCCGTCTGGCTTTAAAGAGGAAATTATTTTCCTATGTTAATGAAAAGGTATCGCATTCCATCTCTGTTATGGAGACAGATCTGATTCATACACGGAACTTTACCTTTCACATGCAGTCAGAGGAAATTAAATGTTCAGTTGTAATGGCAACATTTTGCAATTTTAAATGGACTAAGAAACTTTGTGTGACCATAAGATATAATGGATTGTGTGGCCGTAGGATATAATGGATTGTGCAACCATAGGGTATAATGGATTGTGTGGCCGAAGGATATAATGGATTGTGCAACCATAGGGTATAATGGATTGTGTGACTATAGGGTATAATGGATTGTGTGACCATAGGGTATAATGGATTGTGCAACCATAGGGTACAGTATAATGGATTGTGTGACCATAAGGTATAGTGGATTGTGTGACCATAGGGTATAAGGGATTGTGTGACCATAGGGTATAATATATTGTGGGACCATAGGGTATAAGGGATTGTGTGACTATAGGGATTAATGGATTGTGTGACCATAGGATATAATGGATTGTGTGGCCGTAGGATATAATGGATTGTGCAACCATAGGGTATAATGGATTGTGTGACTATAGGGGATAATGGATTGTGTGACCATAGGATATAAGGGATTGTGTGACCATAGGATATAATGGATTGTGTGACCATAGGGTATAAGGGATTGTGGGACCATAGGGTATAATGGTTTGTGTGACTATAGGGGATAATGGATTGTGTGACCATAGGATATAATGGATTGTGTGACCATAGGGTATAAGGGATTGTGGGACCATAGGGTATAAGGAATTGTGTGACTATAGGGGATAATGGATTGTGTGACCATAGGATATAAGGGATTGTGTGACCATAGGGTATAATGGATTGTGCAACCATAGGGTATAATGGATTGTGTGACCATAGGGTATAATGGATTGTGTGACCACAGGGTATAAGGGATTGTGGGACCATAGGGTATAAGGGATTGTAGGACCATAGGGTATAAGGGATTGTGGGACCATAGGGTATAAGGGATTGTGTGACCATAGGGTATAAGAGATTGTGTGAGCATAGGGTATAATGGATTGTGTGTGGTGGATTGTGTGGGGTATAATGGATTGTGTGACCATACGATACAATGGATTGTGTGACCATAGGATATAAGGGATTGTGTGACCATAGGGTATAAGGGATTGTGCGACCAAAGTATATAATGGATTATGTGACCATAGGGTATAATGGATTGTGCGACCAAATACTTCAGAGTTGTTTGTATAGTGCATTCCACAATACTGTATAGGGTATGGTGGAAATAGTAATAAATACATCAAGGTGCAATTTTATTACTATTATTATAATTAGTCTTATTATTATTATTATTATTGCTATTTATACAGTGCATATTTCCGCCATGCATTACATAGAATATTTGAAGTCACATCAGTTCTAGGACCTCCCCTTCATTAAGTGAAACATTCACATTGGTTGATACACTGCTGTGTTTAGCTACACATGCAGTACACCACACATGTAGAATGAGACTGAGTGCACATTAGTTCTTTCTGTTACGCATTACCTAAAATGCCGTTAAATACATACTTTTCTGCAGAAATGTAACAGGAAAGTGCAGAGTGCACCTCATTATAACTACAAGATCTCCGAAATAATAAAGTTTTACTCCATACAGAGAAAGGCCATTTCTTTATAATCTCATCCTGTGAAGCAAAATCTGTGATTGTAAAAGTACACAATCATGAACCTAAATCCTAAAACCACAAGGAACACCAAATTCCACCCATCCGACATGTGTTACCTAATGTCACAGCAACTACTGTCCCTCAACTTAAACCACCTCACAGCCTCTTTTCTTCACTCCACCAAGGCTCTCACAGCTGGTCACATGAACCAACTCAATCACTGCTTATTAGAGTGCAATATCATCTGCCTATTCTCCAAGCTACCTTTAAATATATCCTGCCAGTTCTCCAAAAATACATCTCTATATCTTCTGCCATGTCTTCTCAATACCTACTGTCTGTACGATAATGCTCACTTACCAGCAGCTATTGCCTCCACCAGCATTATTCACATGCATAATACAGAATCACTTCCTTCCGAAACAATGCTGCCTCATAGATTCTCATACTGTAGTGTCATCTAACTTGCCTCAAAGCATATTCATAGTATCATCTATGTCTCCAAAAAATGATTCTCCCAGTAGATTATGGTATAATTAATGTGTCCATCTTTTTTGTCTCATAGTATGTCATAGTAGCATCAAAGTTTCCACCAATCCTGTCTCTCAGCATGTCATGGTAACATCATCTTTCCACCAACTCTCTCTAATAACAGCATGCCACATAGTATCATCTCTCCTTCTACCATTCCTGTATTAGAGCATATCATAGTAACATTATTTCCACCAATTCTGCCTCAACACATAATAGTATCATCATCGTTCTACCGATCCTGCCTCACAACATGTCATAGTATCAACACTCCTTCTACCTATCCTGTTTCAGAGCATGTTACAGTATCATCATCTTTTAAGCAATCCTGTCTCACAGGATGTCACAGTATCATCAACTTTCCGCCAACTCTCTCTAACTGCATGCCACATAGTATCATCACTCCTTTTACCAATCCTGCCTCAGAGCAAATCATAGTATCATTCTTTCTACCAAATCTGCCTCAACACGCCATAGAATCATCATCTTTCTACCAATTCTGCCTCACAGCATGTCATAGTATTACCACTCCTTCTAACAATCCTGTTTCAGTAAATGTCATAGTATCATCATCATCTTTTCAGCAATACTGTCTCACTGGATGTCATAGTATCATCATCCTTCCATCAATCCTGCCTCACAGCATGTCATAGTATCATCATCTTTTCAGCAATACTGTCATACTGGATGTCATAGTATCATCATCCTTCTATCAATCCTGCCTCACAGCATGTCATAGTATCATCCTCTTTCCACCAATCCTGTTTCACAGCATATCATATTATCATCATCATCATCATCATCTTTTCACCAATCCTGTCTCACAGCATATCATAGTATCATCATCAGCCTCCTCTTTCCACCAATCCTGTCTCACAGCATGTCATAGTATCATCATCATCATCTTTCCACCAACCCTGTCTAACAGCATGTCATAGTATCATCATCATCTTTCCACCTATCCTGTCTAACAGCATGTCATAGTATCATCATCTTTCCACCAATCCTGAATGACAGCATGTCATAGTATCATCATCATCATCATCATCATCTTTCCACCTATCCTGTCTCACAGCATGTCATAGTATCATCATCATTCCTGTCTCACAGCATGTCATATTATCATCATCATCATCTTTCCACCAATCCTGTCTCACAGCATGTCACAGTATCATAGATCTCCTCTTCAATAACGTTTCTATAGCCTAAATTAAAGATGAACAATTCATCTCTGCCTTGGTATAATTTCCTAAAATAGCAGTTGCATTCTAAAAATCTACACAAAGGAATATGCCGAGGGCTACATGGAATTCCAATCATTAATGATACCCGAATTCTGTGGCCATTTCACATTAAAGGCACGAAGGATAATTACAAACCTGTCATCCAAGCGGACCCAAAGGTCATTAAACTGCCGCCTACGCTGGTTTCTGTGGTATTTACGGTGCCAGTTGCTCTGTTTCCCAAATTCTTCCAGCTGGCTAATACTGTCTGGTAGAAGGAGGTGAGGGGGCAGGAGCTCGTCATCTGAATCGTCCAGGAAAGATGATGTGGAGGGCATGTGGTCAAAGTACCTCAATGAAGGGGCATCCGTCACCAGCTCATCAGCTGCGTTTGTGCTGAAAACAAATACAATAAAACCAAAAAATCAATATTTGAAAGAGGCGATTCTACCAACTGCGTTATATGCTCGCTTAGAAAATAAACATATCATGTTACTGTTTACACTATATAAACACAATTGGGTTTATTTACTTAGGTGATGGTTCTATTTCAGATGGGATGTTGCTAGGGTAACCACTCAGAATCGACTTTTTATTTATTTAACCTCTTCTACAAGATAATAGATATCATCTGATTGGTTGCCCAAAGCAACATCCCATCTAAAGTAGAACCAACCCCAATGAACCGTAAAAAAAAATGTTCCCATTTTCTGCAATAAGTCGCTTTTCATAGTAGAGTACTTGTATGAACCCATAATGTAGGGCAAACATTTAACTGTAGAATCATGCGGTCACACTTTCCGTAGATGCACAGGGATTTGAGGTAGCGAGATGTTATGGGATTTCTCCATGACATGAATCACAAAGGCTATGGTTCAGTCTTTCCTCGTGGGCAAACCTGCAAAATGATCGTGCATGCAGTAGAGACACCACATAGGGCATCCTTAGAATATTCTGGGAGCTGAACTTGTTCGTGGTCCAGGAAGCAAGCAAGCAAACGCAAAGCTGCCCAGAGCATCCTAGGCAACTTATCCTTGGTCTGAGCGGCCCCGTCCCTAAACTTGTGGCATCATGACACAACGATAAGCACAAGGTTCCTTTGGGTCTGCATTGCATTGGCCAGCTTCTACAGCGGGCCCTGGTAATTACAGCAGGACGTGATGAAAACCTTGCATACAGTACATTGGTGGAGTAGGTCTCTGTGTGGGTGTTCCGCAGGTGGTGCCGCACAGCTGGGGATTGGTTCCGAGGGGCCTCTGTGCTTTGCTCTGAGGACTAAATATACAGCCAAGGAGCAATCTAGAGTCACATAACTTCATTAACTCCTACAAGCATTAATTTAATTGACTGTTTTGTATAATTTATGTCTGCCACCAAGAGGTCCGTAACGTCAGCACAATTTTATCGATTATGTTCTCTGTCCAAAGTCTGTCTACCAGATGCAAGCACCAAAAAGCCGGCCTGTCAATGTATCACTTGTTCTTACGCAATTACGCATGTGGTCGTGTATGTTTGCAAGGGTAAAAATGAAAATATGAAATGTATTATATGACATATGTCAAGTTTTCAACACTTCACCTTACCGTGTTTATAGGACACAAATCACTCTTTCTTGCCACTTAAAATCATAAAAAATCAAAACATGTTTCTAAAGCCTTACATTAATAGCTTACACTCTGTGCACCTTTAATCTTATGACTAATACAAACCTGATGTGATTCTGTTTATAATTCCCCTTTCAGACTGTTTCTTACTAAATCTTAGATCAAGGTATTAACACCCCTGGCTTAGTCTCATGTCTAACACTCAAGACTGTCAATTCAGTCCCACTCTGCTCTTACATCTATTTCTGCCTAAAGATAATCAATTACATGTGTAAAGAAAAAAATATTAAATTATTGCAATAGGACAGGCTAGTACGATCGCCTTTTATGAATACTAGACCCTAATAATAAATGAGTGCATTACATAAAACATGCTGAAACTAGAAATTAATAACAGATAATGAATATGCCCTTATAAAACCAGAACACTTATATATACATAGAAATACGTGTTAGGTTTTATTTTACATTAAATTCAAAAAGCTCCTGTTGAGCGAAACGCGTTAGTGGACTATCTTGTATCCAAGGTGGACGTGTTCACAACTCAACGCAGTCACAGTCAACTTCTTTTGGGGGCGATTCTCTAAGACAGAAATGCGGTAAAAAAAAACATTATCTGGATTTTTACCGCATTTCTGTATGCTCTAACCCACCTCCGCAGTGTCAGAAGTCTATGGGCTTCTTACCGCAGCGCTGTTTGAAGGATCCATCACGGATCCCTCCCAGCATGCCCTGCGGCCGGCATGTCACTCTGCGCATGGGCAGATGAACTCCCGGGTCACAGACCAAGAAGTCCAGTGCCGGCACCGCATCGCAAGGGACAGGTCTTATCGCAAGAGCTGTCCCTTGCATTAATAACCGCATTATAGAACATATGCCGTTATTAATAATGCGGTGGCCGGCGAAGGGGGGCGAACAGGGCTGTGGATGTTACAACATCCCGCCCTTTGCCTATTATCACTGGGACCTCCGAGAATCTTACGATCATCAGTCACTAAATGGCCAGCCAACATACACAGCGATGCAAATTATAGATGTTACTTCAGTGCTTATTGGTTGCCATGAGCCACTTCTCTTCTGGCTCACTTCTCCTCCCTTATAACTACTTCATAAATCTATGCTCAAGTGCATTGCCAAGCCTATCAAGCTAGTTCGAGGCGCAGATTACATCGCCGTGGCAGCGCATTCCCAACAGCCGGACACTTCCAGCCAGCGGGAGCTACTTACAACTCCACCGTGCAACGGAAGGCTGAGCCATTACACTGTGCTTACAGCACGACTATCAGAGGTCACCATAGAGGTATACACTGCATCCTACCAGCGTGTAGTACAGTACATTGGAATACCCATACCGGGTTAACGGGAATTTCACTATCACAGTGGATATGTTCATAATCAATAACTATTATAATGGATCTAAAGGTGGACTATATACTTTTGCACCTTCAAATTCATATACTCCCATTATATGGATACTATTTTATTTTTTAAATGGCCATTTTAAACAAAAATATATAATACAACACATGCTACATGCTATCTAGTCAATATACTATTTTATTCGTATACAGTATGTCCATTGACATTGCCTCATTTTATACTTATATATATCATTTTGTTCCTCAGGTGGCACCTGGCATTACAGCATAAGACCCTTTTTTCAATAAATAGCAATTATATGATACTAGTTGATTGTTTCTTGGATTCAGATACATATGTTTGAATTAACGCAGGCCGCATTTACCATTTTTTGAAAGTTATTTTCAGCAATAGATTAAATATCTTGAAACCCAACATTGTCCTATTCACTAACTAGACTTCAGCTAGCCATGAACTGAACGATAATCATTTATATAAGTCTATGAAAGTATTGTTCTGAACAATTATCTTTCATTGTATTGACCTGAATGATCATTTGGTTGCCACAATGCTGTCGCTACTGCCATTGCCCATGTTGGCTGATCATCAACTGTATACTACTATGCAGCCTATAGTCAGCATAATGCATTCCTCCTAACTGTCTTGCATTCAGCGGGATAGTCCTGCTGTCCAACCAGAGGGCTGCAGTGTCCTGCAGGGGCTGGGCCAATTAGGGGTGCTGGCGCAACGTAAGGGTGGGAGACCACACTACTGCCAAACACACCAACTCTTTGCCCTCCCACAAATGCAGACATACATGTGCACATGTACGATAACCTAGATGTCTGAACTGTGCGCAACAGCAGCAAACGCTATCAGCTCAATGCCATGATCTGGCGAGATTTCACTAACTACATGGATGAGCTCGACAGCTGTTGCTAATGAAATCGAAGCCACCAGAGGGGGATGCTCTTATACAAATTGCACTTTGTGGGGGCCCCTCATGTGGGTCAGGCCCTGCACAAGGGGGAAACATTGGGTGTGGAGACACAGTCACTGCTGCGCTGCATCTATTCACAGGGAGCAGGGAGAGCCTGGGTGCCTTGGGGCGTGCCGTGAACCTCCACCCCTTTATTGGCAGCGACACTCTTGTTGTTCGTGCAAAGTCCCGAATGTGGAAAGTTTGTTGTACTGTATGCAGACAGCAGTGTCTTCATTTAGTACTTTGTATATAGTAAATACATGAATGAAGCCACAAAAGAAGAAATGCAATCAATAAAAATGTGCTCATTGGATGTTATAAGAAACATTTGCTGTTCATAGATTTAAGCATAGTCAAGGCTTCAAAAACATTACCCATTGTTTGATTTTTTTGCAAAATTTATTATACCCGTCATTCATTCTCTTGAAGACTTGCAAGAAGTAATTCAAAAAATGTAGAAAGTCATTAAGTTCCATTTTTTTGCTGTGTTTGTAAAAATGAAAAGCACATTTTTTTTCGCAAAAGAAAATAACACTTTCTAATGTAACAGTTCTGGGGATGTTGAAAATCTGTTAGACAGATCCCAATTAAATCAGAGAAACAAAGATTGTGTAAACAGAGCGCGCTAGACAGTCCGGCACTGCATGCTCTCAGTCCGGCTAGAACTTAACCCAGTTTATAGAACTTTCATTCAAAAAAAGCTTCAAGGCTCCAACTGAGCGCATTTCACACAGTATAGGAATCCTAATGGTAACAATTAGCAGGAAAGCAGTCATGGTTGGTAGACAATGTTCATATAAACGTAATGCTTAGCTCAGACAGGCCCCACTTCACACATATACGCAGAGTGTTAGAATTGGGATGAGTGAAGGGTGTATTTACATTACAGGCTGAGTGAGAGCAGGGCAAGACAGTGAAGATGACATCAATTTGCAAAAATGTTCCTGCGCTTTAATGTAAAAAACTTTAACTGGTTTATGTAAATGGACAGCCTTTCTGAAACACTGTAATTAGAGTTTGTGATTGTATAAGACACATGGGCAGCTTGGTTAATACACTTCACGGCCTTGTTTTTTTTTTAACAGCCGGAGACGTAGAACCGTGAAAAGTAAACTTGTGAATCTGAGAAGAGGAACAGAGGAAATGTATGACCAGTACGCGGAAAAAGTGTTCTGCACAAAGATTATTTTGTTGAGAAATGTCAGCTTTTCATGTATTAATAATATAATTTGTTACTCAGAATCTGTTGATTACTTGATGCCATCATTTATTATTTAAATTTAGATGGGCTGAGGGGATAAGCATGACCCAGTTTTTCATTTCTGATAATAATAATAATAATAATAATAATAATAATAATAATAAAAAATATTGTAACAAATAAATTGAATTAAAAAAATAATTCTAAGAGCAAATGATTCATTTGCTAGTGCTGTTGCCATTCTGAGATGATGATGGAAGAAAGAGCACTCTGCTAAATGCTAAAAATCCATAAATCCACAAGAACGATAATTTTGGGGTCGAAATTCGATGACTTCCAACATGTCAGAGTTTGCCAATGACTCACCCAGTTATCAGCAAAACGTGGATTTCTGCAATGAATCATAGATATATAGGCCCTGTAATATCCTGGCAGCAAGACGGGGTATATCTTATTTCCAATAGGAGCTACTGCCTACTATTACTAGCGGCGATCACCTAGCATATACTGTAGGATGAATCTATGACTCCCGTAAATTTCATTTTGGCCTTTAACAAATATGCCTCCTTTATAAGTAGCATCATTGTTTAGTCATAGTAAGCTGACATAATGCAGTGTTAGTAAAATACAATTACATGATAATGATGACCCTGACCAAAAATTGGAATTATTTATAAAGAAAGAGAAAACAGAATATTACTTTTCACTATACATCACATAAGTTTGATGCAATATATATACTCTGTAATATGGACACAACTATTTGGACACCTGAGCAATACACCAACAGGGACTGTAATGACATTGTATTCAAATACTTGTACTTTAATTTGGAGTTGGTCCAACTAGCTATAACAGCTTCCACTCTGCTTGGAAGGCTTTCCACAATATTTTGGAGTGTGTCTGTGGGAATTTGTGTCCTTCTGTAGAGCAATTATGAGGTCAGATACTGAGGGTTGGACGAGGAGGCCTGGCAATCTCCATTCCGGCTCATCCCAAAGATACTTGATGGGGTTGAGGTCAGGGCTCGGTGCGGGTCAGTGAAGTTCCACGCCGAACTCATCAAACCATGTCTTTATAGTCTTTGCTTTGTGCACAGTTATATTGGAATAGAAAAGGGCCTTCCGCACAAGTTGTTGTCACAAAGTTGGACAAATAGCATTGTTCAAAAATCTTACATAGTAACATAGTGTGAGGTTGAAAAAAGACGTAGGTCCATCAGGTTCTACCTATTTATGAAATGATATCCTATCTCCAGCATTCCTGGAGCCCTTGGTATGCTGAAGCATTAAGACTGAGTTTCACTGGAGATAACCCAACCCGAACTCTGACATACAGCTGCATACCATTATTCCTCCTCCAACAAACTCCGTAGCTAGCAATTTCACAAACCATCTCATTGCAAAGGTGGCTTCCTATCACACCACCAAGCTTGAAGTCATTGAGCTCTTAAGAAACACAATTGTTTGCATATGGAGACTGTATGGTTAGGTGCTTGATTTTATGCACCTGCATCAACCGGTCTGATTGAAACTCCTGAATTCAATAATTAACAGTTAATTAACAGGTGTGACCAAATATTTTTGTCATATATATATATATATATATATATATATGTATATATATATAAATATATATATTGCCCTATCATCTATAATGTATCTGTTTGATTTGACTGCTATTGACCCATTTAGCCTAATACAGTGCCTTAAATCTAGGTTGCTTTCCTAAGACTGTATCCAAGTGTATATCTGGGGACCGACGGGTGTCACCAGCGCTGGGCAGGAACCATCCTTTATACCCACAAGCCTCACCTCTGGGTGGGCTGCACCTGTCAGCTGCGACCATTCATTCGCTCCTGCGCCGCTCTGCCAACTCCTACACTGAAGCTGCTTTTGTGTCCGTCAGAAGCGATATTTACAAAACTCTACAAATCTATACGTCCTGTTGAACTTTTCCCCCTTGGAAACGTGCAGAGTAAAGTAAATATCAGATTTATTCTGACTGCAGAGATTGTATTCTTTTCAGAGGACTCATTGAGGAAATCACTTTCCCTAAATGTTTGATATTGTCCGCAGCCTGTGCCCACTCTAGAATGTACGTGTTTGTTTTTATTCATTCAGTTTGGTAAGACATCAATATATCTCCTGTAAGACCCTAATAGAAGGTATTCAGCTCATTTCTTAACCCAGCTGTAAAAAGAGTTCTGTATTAATGGGTAAAGGGTCAACTGTCAGGAACTAGGAGGAGATGTATCAAACATTGCGGGAGACAATGTGGAGAAGTTGTGCATATCAGCCAATCAGCTTCTGTCATTTTTCACTGGCAACCTCCACTTGGCGGAACACTGGTCAACCTCTGAGGGAGTAATCAAATCTCTGGATTTCGCTTATTTGCTGCAACGTAGCCGTGCGATGGCATAAAATGGTCCTACTATGAGCTGAGGTAGAAGGCCCTTGGTAATGTGACTGCCCCACCACTTCTTACCCCTACTATGCCTGCCTTTGTATGTTCCGGAAATAATGTGGGAAAAGTGGAAAAATATTAAATAAGGTCAAAAAAAAAAAAAAATATTTGTTATTTCTTTGTTTATATTACAGTGATTTTAGTAAGTGACAATTTCAGTAGAAGAATGGTAATGGATAAGTGGAACAGCCTCCTATCAGAGGTGGTAGAGGCAAATACAGTAGAGCAATTTAAACATGCTTCGTATAGGCATATTGATATCCTTACAAAGAAATAAGATTCAAATATGGTTACATGTGGTAACATGTTTAAGAAAAGGGGCAGACTAGATGGGCCAAGTGGTTATTGTCTGCTGTAAAATTCTCTGTTTGTAGTGCTCTACACTGCACACAGTGGCCAAAAGTGGTACTGCAGTAACTGTGCACTAATAGAAAGCTTCAGTTTCCTTCACATGCTTCCATGAGTCATCAGTAACATAGACAAGTATTTCCCATAATTGCCACTGCCTCCTACCTCCCCATAAGTTCATCTGACGCCTACCTCCCCATGTACACCGAATCATCTCTCCTCCCCATATGTACCTCTGCCTCTTAACTGACCAAACATGCCTCTTCCCCCCTCCCCATGACTGCCTTGGACAGCTATCCTCCTATGTGCACCTATCATCTCCCCTTCCCAAATGTGCCTCTGCATTATACGCATTAATGTGTCCTTGACCGCTGCTTGGCCCTCTCCCCATGACTGCCTCAGCCTCTTAACTCCATATGTTCACACCACATTAAGCCTTCTTCTGACCCCCCATGAATGCCTGTGATTCCCCTCCATACAAGTGCCTCTGCCTCCTTCCATCCTATGTGCACCTATAATCTCCCCCTTGCCATATGTACCTCTGCCCCATCCCCATGAATGCGCTTGACCATTGCCTGCCCAAACATGCCTCGAACCCCCTCTGGTTTACCTCTGACCCCCTTTCCCATGTGTTCTTCTAACACTCTCTGCCTATCTGCAGCTCCGCTTCAACCACCATCCCTACTGTGCCTTTGCCTCCCCAAGGATAGCAGCTGCCGATAAGAAGTAGCATTGAGATTAATCTATGATTTAGGATGAGCCGAGCGGTGACGATTTTAGTGAAGCAAGTAACAGAAAAAAAACCATTCATGTATGGATGGACGGTGTGAGCGTATACACGGGTCTCATCCATAGTAAATGCCTCCCTTGTGGTGACAACATGCCTCTTTTTGAGGAGCTCTCTAATTAAAATGTAAACATTGTGTTACCATTACGCTGAGACAGGAAGGTACAGTATATAGGTTGTAGTACATACAATTTGAAATCGCTGCAGCATGAAGCTGGGGTGGGTTGATAGTAATATACTGTATAATAGGTATATGAAGTCCTTTTAGCGCCCTTCACAGGCATTTATCGTATACTATAGCAATGAGATGAAAAAGGAGCCTTCCTTAATTAATTAATCAATAACATACATACAATCACATTGAAATAATTGTATGGTATTGTAATAAACTATATTACCCATATTTTTCTTTTCTTTTTCTTTTAGATTTCACATTGATATGGTTGTACATTAGGCAGAAATCAAGGCAATTCCCCTTTCTGCTGATGCTGAGTTTGGGAGAATAGAGATACCCAATGCTGTTTTCCCATGAACCACCATCGGCACATGAGATCACCTATTGGTAGATGTACTTCACCTATTACCTGAAAATATGCATCTATTGTTAAAACATTTACATCTGGAATTTCCCTTAAGAAAGCCCCAGACTGCCCCTGATGAAAGCATAGTTGCCATAACGCTCAGTATAGTTGTTTTATTTGAAGGGAGGTATAAATAGGCTGCTCACAGGTCCGTCCCTGGGGGAAGTGATGTTCTGAGCTTCCTATCTGTGCCGTCATTATAAATACAGCCACATGTTATAAAGTTATAAACTTATGTGGACTACGGCCTTTACAAATAACATTTATTTTTATATTAAGTTTTATATCCAGTATAAAAAAATCCACAATGCACAAAAGCCTTGGTGGAAAAAACAAGGAAGAACAAGATATAACACAACATTGTTAAAACATTGATAAATTGGCGTTTTGGGAGTGGGGATTAGGGAGATGTCCCTCCTGTTCTGCTCTATCTCCGACAGCGGTTATGACCTCACCACGCAGGCAGTAATGAAACTCTATAAAAACCATGCTAATGTCCTTCTGCATCATAGAACCCGTGTATGTTGGAGCCATATATTGCAGCTACAGGTCATGGGTCAAGAAGTTTATTTCCCTTAGTATAACACGATTTTCTGAAAACCAAAATAAACATTTCAGACCGTACACCTCAAGCCGAAAAGAGAGAGAGAAAAAAAAAAAAACGACAAGCTTTTTCTTTAATTAAGAAAAATTTCCCCTGGTCCCCTGGCCCAAAACAGAAATAATGGAGCCAAATGTATTTCGGATTGTTCATTTGGGCCAAGTAACACACCAATGAAAATTGGAAGTTGTAATGAAAGTTTATACAGTTTTGTGGTGTCTCGGCAGTGATTCGTGTTTTCACTGCTCCGCTCTGTAGGATCGCAGTCATTATATAGCGCGAGCCAAGATCTTCTGTGCAGCTCTTCCACTGAGCACACTGACAGTGCCCTCATTGTGTTTTATATAAAGCCTCAATGGGGCACGATAATTAACATTATACATGTAACATTTATATACGTGTTATACAAAAATGAGTTATTAGTGTTTATTAAGTCATTACTTATAACCCATGATTGATGTTGTCACCACTTATTTACTAATTGGAAATACTTGTGTATTAATAAGGGGCTAGTTAATTCCCTGTCAAAATGATGGCTTCTGCGATGTACTATAACTTTGAGCTGCGACAGTTTTTACTTTCACTTTGAGCTGTGATCGTTTTAAGCCCACAAACTCTCCACTTCCCCCCTCCAGTCCATAGCTGTTCCTATCTCCAATTTCTGTCTTCACTCCTCTCTCTCCATATCCAGTAAATATGAAACAGATCAGTGTCCCTTCAAGAATTGCTTTCACTTTCTGTTAAGGAGTAGTTTGGTCCATCAATCGGCCTCTAGTGTTCACTGCGGGACTTCAACACATTGAGGTGAGGAGTAGTTAGATATAAATATATATATACAAATAGTCCAAATGCGCAAAGTCCAAGAGGTAATTGAATGTCTGTCCAGGCTTTGGAAAGTGCAGTGCAGCTGTTACTCCACCATAGGCTTACCCAAGCCAGTTAGGTATAATCGCATGGAAGCAAAATAGGAGAAGCGCACAGTGAGTGTATTGCAAGAGAATATTTATTAATAATAAAAGCTACTATACACAGAGGTTTAATACAGCAGGTTCAGCAACAGTCACCGCAGAAAATTAATACAGCAAGTCCCAGGTGGCCACACACATAAGGATAAGCGGATTCCTGCTTCAAACATGAGCAGTTCCTAGTGCTGGACAGATCGGGAGACGACTTCAGTGTCAATACTGGAAACCCTGACCAACGCGTTTCGTCACACCCTGACGAAGTCCGGTGTGAGATGAAACACGTTGGACGGGACAGCTAAAAGGGGCCACCTTCCCTATTAAGATAATATTTGCTAGAAATATATTTGGGAGATACTTGGGGTCAGTGGTATAGAGAGGGTGGGTGCAGATACTTTTTACCCGGGCCTGGGTCTGCTGGAGGGGCCCGTGTCCCGCTCCCCCTCTCCTGTTACAGGGAGCTGGGCAGTGGGGAGAGATGAAAGGTTGCAGCCGAAGCACAGCCTCTCTCAACAGCTCAGCACATGCTGCTCAGTGCCATGTGCTGGGGAGAGAGGGGAGGGCTGTCAATCAGTGCTGCCAGTTCCCTGCATGTAGAGCTTGCAGCACTAGAGCCCCACTGGTTTACCTCACAGACCCTCCAGCTCCAGTCTGCACTGCTGTGCAGACTTCTTCTACAAGCCTGCTGCATAGAGACCTCCATCCATACTGTCATCACCAGCTGCAAGATAATGATAAGTACCTGTGATATATATCTGCTACACCTGCAAACCTGAAAGTTAACCCTTCAACTACCTGTTAACTCCGTGCTCAAAATTAACCACAATTCCTGGTTAAGCTTTCAAAACCGCGTGTTGTTTAACAACACCACAAGCGCCGCTATATACTCTGCCAACACCCCCTCCATTTTACCGGTGTACAGGGGACCTGTTGGCACCTCTGCATAGGGGCCCTTACTATTGCTATAGGGCCTACAAATATCTAGCTACGCTACTGCTAAAGCCTACTTATTAGAAATTGTTGGATGCCAGGAAACTGGAGTAGTTTCATATAGTGGGGGAATACTTGAAAGATTGAAGGTTGCGTTGAATATGGTCTGGCAAGAAGGAGCTCCATATGTTGGGACTGTACTTAATTCCATCTCTCGCTAAGTATAGGTTCTGCAAACAGCCTTCTGGGGATTCTCCCGCCTCACTGGCCAAGTATTCTTATGTGACTTCTGGCTGTACAATTAAAGCTTAAGTTTAACTGCTTTATTTATCAGCCAGCCAAACACTTGGCCGTCAGCTCCTGAATACATGCTAATCAGTTCCCAATTCGCCTTGTATAACTCATGTCAACAGTTGCTGGTAAGTTGTAACATGTAAACGCACTATATTACTAAGTGTGCAGCAATTCCTTCCAGTACAAACACAACTGGAAAACTATAAAGCATAGAATGGATCACTGCAGTAGATTTAATGTTAAATAGATAACCGTATTCCCAAAAGATAAGTGGGCTGAGCTGATCGGTAAGGAAAGGTATCCTGGGCTAGTGTGATTTTAATGGCTTAATCCAATACTGTATACATAGCTGATGTTCTTTTACTGTAAGTCAAAGAGGTTAGTGCAAATAAAACAGCTGCTGCGGAACCTCCATGGATTGAGAGCAGCCTATTACTGTTATGGTAAATGATACTAAACAGAACACGCACCTACCAACTGTCCTGATTTCAGAAATGCCCCACCCATCCCACCACCACCGGGCTTGTCCTGACTTCTGTACAAAAGCAGAAGACGCAAGTGCCTGAAGCAAGTCAAGGGTGTTTTAGGAAGGAAGAGGCATCTAAATACAGAAGTGCGTTCTAAGCATAAGTACTGGCCACTATCACATGGCCACGCCCCCAGAGTGCTGCGGCAATTGCTCTTTGCCCCAATTCAGACTATTAGGAGGAATAAATAAAGGAAATGTGTGATTGAAGATAATTATACCAATATTATAATATTTATTTAATTTCATTGACAGAGTTATCACAAGCTTTCATGTGAAAATTGGCATATAAATGACCAAGTTTCCTATATACTGTACAGAAATATGGATAGACGTGAAAAGTCCAGTTCAATATGTAAAACCCCTGAGGCTATAATGCGTGCCTTGGTGGAAAATTGTCACAACGCAGACCACAACTCAGAAGGTGCTGAAACGTTTTCCACATCATCAATTTTTATGACAAAACACCTAAAATGTCATCATGCTCATCTGATTTTCCCAGGAAAAACAGAATTTGGCAGACAAAAATAGCTTGGTATAAATGAGCAGTGTGGGAAGAAAAAGGCGCTTGGCCTATTTCGCACCAATTTTCCAACAGGAAATGTCAGGAGGGATGTATGCTCGTATAATAAAGTTATTTGTCCTGCAATAACAGAGACAGACGTCTACACAGCAGAGCAGACACGTGTCCTACTGCCTACTTCATCGTCTCATTTCTAAATAAGCGGTCAAAGTTTGGTCACACAGTGGTAGACGGAAGAATAATGTTGACCGATAGAAACGCACCAAGGAGGGTGCACTATAGTTATTGACCGGATTCTTTGTACCTTGGACCCCCTGCATCAGTTTAACCTTACTATGGAGAAGTGCTTGGAAGCTATGGCAGTACAAGGAGATTCAGTTACTGAGGAACACCTACACCTATGCAATGAGGAGACATATAGTCCAAAGAGTTCAAGGGCCAGTTTCACTAAGCTTCAAAAGTGATAAAATAGAGAGTTATAAACAACCAATCAGCTCCTGACTGACATTTTTCAAATACAACCTGTAACATGGCAGGTAGGAGCTGATTGGCTACCTGTTTATTGCTCTTCATTTTATCACTTTTCAAGCTTAGTGCATATGGCTACAGTACTGTGCCTCCAGACCTTGCTCGTAAAGTCTAGTGTTGGTTAGTGGAAATTTCAAGGACCCTACACTTTTTTTTCCAGCTACCAGCCTCGGTTTAAAGGTTCCCCATTGCCTGGGAAGCAGTCATATATTAGAATGAACTTAGGTCTACAGTCATTAGGTCGACCCCACTAGGTCGACTGGCAGGAAGGTCGACCTGACTTAAGGTCGACATGGGCCAAGGTCGACATGACTTAAGGTTGAATTTACATAAAGGTCGACATGAGGAAGGTCGACTGGTCATAAGGTCGACATGATGTTTTTCACTGTTTTTTGAGCCGACATGTGCCGACAGGCGGTATTTCATGCCCTACCATCCACTAGGGTGTGGAGGAGGTTATTAAAGCTGTGGCGAGCGAAGTGAGCCACCGTGCCCGAAGCATTGCGAGCGAAGCGAGCAATGGGAGGGTCCGATTCTCATTGCCAACTGTGTCCATGTCGACATTCAGATAAAAAAACAGTGAAAAACCCATGTCGACCTTATGACCAGTCGACCTTCCTCATGTCGACCTTTATGCAAATTCGACCTTAACTCATGTCGACCTTGGCCCATGTCGACCTTAAATCAGGTCGACCTTCCTGCCAGTCGACCTAGTGGGGTCGACCTAATGACTGTAGACCTAAGTTCATTCTGACAGATGTACCGATTCCCATTGCCTATAGCAACTTCCCATGCATACTTGCCTACCTGACCCTCTCCATGCGGGAGAAAATGCTCTGTGCCTGGACTTCCCTGGTAATGTATGATTGCCATCACCTGTGGGGAGCTGGGTAAAGGTGTTTCACCACAGGTGCTGGTAATCATACATTACCAGGGAAGTCCAGGAGCAGAGCATTTTCTCCCGCATGGAGAGGGTCAGGAAGGCAAGTATGTTCCCATGTAAAATAGGACTCCCTTCTTAGTAAATGTCCCCCAATGTGTGCAGTGCACATGGGCACTGCACATGGGACACAGGAGCTGTCCTTTGCATTAATAATCACATATGTTAGTGCATATGCGATTATTAGCAATGCGGTAGCCGGCGATGTGGGGTGGCAGATGTCAGTGCATCCCCCCCCATAGCCAGAGCAGAGTGACTGGCATAATGTTTATTGTTGGACAGGGTTACGGTATAAATGGTAGACAGATGTCTAGGTTAACAATCACTTGGTCGACCACTAATGGTCGACAGTGACTAGGTTGACACCTTGAAATTGTCGACATATTCTGGTCCATTCGCACGGCCGTGTGCGTTTGCATGGGGCCAATGTTTTTGCATTGTGCGTACGCATTTCTGTGAACGTGCATGCGCTGGGTGCATGCGGCCAATGCCGAACAAACTGTTCGCTGGGTACACGCACCCATCCATGCAAACGGAGGAGCGATCCATTAGCATATGGGAATGTCCAGTGTTTCATGGGTGTTTGTTCCCATGCTAACGGGTCGATGATGTGGGTGCAGGGGGCGACCAGCTGGCATCACCGGATGTCAGCTGCCCGCCCATTTCCCTCCGAATGTCTAAGATCTAAGGTTGCTCTGAGCAACCTTAGATCTGCGTGCACGCTCCACATCATTCACATCATGTAAAACATCCATCTGCAGCAAGTGCGAACGTACGCGCCTTGCTTATGGTTGGACGGCGTACCACCATTCGTAACGTGGGATCTGATTCACTTGCAAGGATGGGAATTCGCATCCCAGCGAATCAACAAGAATACCTCCCATTGGCTAAAAGTTCGACACAAGCTTCAGGAAATGAAGAGTCAACAGGAAATGAAGAAGACACTTTAGCAGACTTCCTTGTTATTTATGCAGCGCTACCTGCACCGCAGGCGCCGGGAAACTGTCCTACTAACTGTTCCCAACCGTACAACCCTGAGCCAAACTTCATAAGTCTCAGTTATTGCTTCACTCTCTATATGCGGCACTAGGAAAATGTGACCAGCTGTACTGTTCCTTACTGTGACTTCATTTTCAAGCCACTGTAACAGCGTTACACTGTACAGTGTAAGCCTTCCCTCAGGTGTACACTTCATTCATCCAGGTTTACTTAAAAGATTTGCACTTTCTAGTGAATATTGGTGGCAAGTGCTAATTACATGTCCCTGGCTACTCGTAAGCCCAACAGATGTGGCATCTATGATTCTCCTAAATAGGGGTCTACATAGCAGACGGTGGTAACGTCTTTCTCCTGTTTTGGGCTGGAGAGAGATTATCACCACCTACTGATCTACCCACAGGTAAATCCAGACACATCACTTTTATCCACTGTTACTGGTGGCTACAGTACTAATAGGTCGACTATGAATAATTTATTCATGAACTGACATCTGTCCGCCATGCACTACAAGCCACATTACACATAGGGGGTCATTCTGGTTGGATCTGACTGAAAATGGCGTGACCTCTGAATGCTCTCAGCCCAGAACACGTCGCAACTCTGTTTACACAACCACAACTTGCCCATGTCACGCATCTCCTAAGTTGCAATATCCCATTGCCAAATGCCACCCAGTAATGCCCATTCAGCCGTCAAATGCTATAAGTTGCGTGAGCATGCGCAGTTTGCTAAGAATCGCAAGATACTGCCTCATCCTTGGGTAGATGTATGAAGCAGTGATAAGGGGGGAGAAGCGATAAAGTGCCTGATACTTTATCACCGGCCAATCAGCTCCTGACTGTTAAGTTACAGGCTGGGTTTAAAAACAGTTAGGAGGAACTGATTGGCCGGTGATAAAGGACCAGGCACTTTATCACTTCTTCTCCCTTATCACTGCTTCATATATCTACCCCTCGGAACTGTAAGGAAGCTCAGTTTGTGTACAGAATATGAAACACAAAGTATAAGAGAATCATCCTACCCGTGAAAGTAGTAGTGCCGTAAAAGTAAGTTTTACAATCGTAATGTGCCTCTAACAGAACATCAAATTCCTGCACGGCCCACGTGACGCATTAATGTACTCCCCATTTACCTGTTCTCCGTAATAGCAATACCTGCTGAGCTGCTACACTGAATGGAAGTGTTGTAACATCACACGCTAATGCATTTCTCTAAAGAGCTCTCGTTGCTGAAAAAGGAAAAAAGAGAAATCCTTACACCTCCTCAGCGGGAAAGAAAGCCAAATTCCCCCTTTTCCCTCAGTAGAAAGAGACGGTCGCCGGCTGCCAGAGTAATAAAAACTCTGCATGTGACCTGGCAATGTGGCTTCTCTCTACACGCTGCCAGGGCTCGGAGAACCACGGCACGCAGCATAGCAGCATTCCCAAATCTGCAACTCAAATCAATTTACAGCAGATTTCCGTACTTTCACCCCCTGCTAATATTTACATGTTTTTCAAATAAATGCGTTGTTTACACGCAGTGGGACTGGGGTAGAGCAGAATGTTCCCCGTTTGTAGAGCATTTGTGTCCCTTTGCGCTGCGCATTGTCTGGAACCAAGAGTGCGCTAATACACTCGTCACTGAGTCGCGCCCATTTCATTTGGAGTGGTGTCAACATCGGGTGTGGTATAGGGTTCCAACAGTCGGGATCCCGCCAGTCATTATCCCGATGTCGGGATCCCGACAGTCATTATCCCGACGTCGGGATCCTGGCTGGCTGGACCCAGACAGCACGGTGAGTGCAACAAAGCCCCTTGTGGGCACGGTGGCTCGCTCCACTCCCCACCTATTCTATTCTCCCTCTATGGGGGTCATGGACCCCCACGAGGGAGAATAGCCAGTGGGCGTCGGGCCCCCGTGTGTCTGGGTTTTGACTGTTGGGATCCCGACGTCAGGTAAATGACTGTCGGGATCCCGACTGTCAGGACCCCGTCCGGCACCCGTCTACATCAACTGTACTTGCAAAATCTTGGTTCTGAGTATACCTTACACAAGCACAGTGTACAGCTAGAGCCATCCACATCTAGGGGGAGATTCTCTAAACTAAAAATGCGGTAAAAACCCCGTTTTTGGGTTTTTACCGCATTTTTTTGATGCCCTAAGTATCTTCCGCCGGGTTATCGCGATGTGAAGGGGGGGCATCGGCAGAAAAATCAGGCGATGCCCCATAGAAGCCTATGGGCTTCTACCGCGACCCACCGCCGCCCTCAGGGGGGTAGAAGAATAGGGGGTTATTCTAGTTCACTAGCAAAGGCACAATCACTCTCTTATGGACAAAACCATATTCACTGCAGGTGGGGCTGATGTAACATGTGCAGAGTTAGATTTGGGTGTTTTATTGTTTCTGTGCAGGGTAAATACTGGCTGCTATATTTTTACACTGCAATATAGATATCAGTTTGAAGTACAAACCCCACCCAAATCTAACTCTCTCTGCACATGTTACATCTGCCCCACCTGCAGTGCACATGGTTTTGTCCATTAGAGAGTGATTGTGCCTTTGCGAGTGAACTAGAGCAACCCCCATAGAGTGGTATTCAATTGTTATATCGCGCCCAATCTCCCATGTCTGGAATTGAAGGGTGATATTCAATTGATCTCTTTTTTGGCACTTGTCACACTCATTATGGTCAGGTTTAGGCACATTCGAGTCTGAAATGCTGGTGGAAAACAATTGAATACCGCCCATAGTATCTTTGATACATGAGAAGTTGGAATGGGTGGAGCCGGCGATGTACTGGGGCGCAGTGCAGCAGTGGCACCTACAAGTTCTCCAAAGCTAGGCAAGTAGGGGTGAATTTACTACAGCTTTAACAATGAGAAGAGGTGATGATGCACATTGCAACCAATCAGAGTGGGACAGAGACAGCACGTCAGTGGGGGGGGGACATCGCCGGAGGGGGGAGTTTACGCTCTCCTACGTCTGCACACAAAATGTTAATACATCTTGTCGATGTCCCTTCCTGCTAGGCAGAGAAAAGCCTTATTTTGTGGTAAACAGGGCTTTCCCCTGCATAGTGCCATTCCTCAGCTTAGTGACAGTGGCTCCTCCGCTCCATGGCTGAATCGCATCACCATACTTTTGTATGGTGAGTGTGAGTCCTAAAAAGAAATGAAAGCTCTGCTTTCCGCAGTTGTGTCCATATTTACCAATGCAAAGCGGGCATGCTTTTTGATCATCACCCATTCTGACTCCGTCCATTGATATCCCAGCAGCCACTGCAGCCCACTGTGAGCTCAGACGCTGACTCATGCACAGGAAAGTCCTGCCTTGGCCTCCACACTGGACCACAGCTAAAGATTGAACTCAGGAGCCCCGGAGACCGTATCTCATCGCAGATAGATAAGTATACATGAATTGCTACTTAAAGCTGTTCAGTATATTGCATCAAACATAAATACCAAGTCGACATTCTCATGTCAACCTGATGCATGTCAGCTTGAGAACTGTCGATATTACATACCATAGATAGATAGATAGATAGATAGATAGATAGATAGATAGATAGATAGAGAGATAGATAGATAGATTTCTGCATATATTGATTTTCCTTCCTTCTACGAAACATGTGTGCACAGACGTGTCAGCGGTTTGAGCAGAGCCCCTTCCTACACACCCAGACATGTGTTCCTCCTTATGCCAGCTATAAGACACTAATGATCTGTTAGATGTGAAGTTTGTGTGCCGGAACAATAATGGGATCTACAGTATTTCTGCATGTTCTTCCACTTATTTCAGACCCCGTAAAGTAAACTAATAAACAGGAATCCAACTACTGCAATAAAATCCCCAAAACGGTTTGGCTTTTGTCAGCTCCGTTTGGCAAGAGGAAGCATTCCGCGGGCCCTCTCTATCTGCTGGGTTTGAAAGACTTTCACTGGCGGATTCCAATTGCTTGAGTAAATCACATAACCCAGCTGCTGTTCATTTAGCTGAGGGCAGCTACGCTGAGTAACAGCACAACCGGAAGCACCTGTGGCCAATGTGTTGGACTTGTCCAGAAACTCGTCCGATATCAACAATAATGTATAGGAGCGCACGTACGTGTATGCATTTTAGGGACATTTAAGATGTACAGTAGCTTAGTACAGGTGCTTGAAATTATAACATTTCACTCATTCCGCTAATAACGCATAAAGGTGGTTAAAAGACTATAAACAATTCGGCATTTTTCATATATATATATATATATATATATATATATATATATATATATGTATATATATATATATATATATATATATATATATATATATATACAGTATATATCAGGTGTACCGAGCGGTACGCGGGCAGACTGTAACTCACCGAACATTTGCAGCCGCACTACTTCCGGTGATGCAGGACTCGGTCTACACATGCTCAGTACAATAACCATCGTAGATGTTCACAAACCATTGGGTCGCTGAATTAAGCCATAAATACCAGTAGTCGATACTGTGAATGCAACTGTTCCTTTGTTTGTTCCTTACAACAAATACAAGAAAGAACCACTCATCTTGTACAGATTATGGTACTGGGTCAATTCCAAATGAAATTACTATGGGCAGGATTTCCCAACCTCTTGTGGTACACTCTCCGTTTTTGCTTTGCCTGGCTCCTCCACTTTAATCTAGGCTCTTACATTAACATAAAATTTGTTGAGACCTGGCATAACCTTTAATGAGCATCACAGTGTCTGGCTTAACCTGTAATAGGCATCACGGTGTGTGGCGTAACATGTAATGGGCATCACGGTGTGTAATGTAGCCTGTAATGGGTATCACGGTGTGTGGCATAACATGTAATGGGCATCACGGTGTGTGGCATAGCTTGTAATGGGCATTGCAGTGTTTGGTGCAATGGGCATTACAGTATTCTGTTAGAGTAAAATGTGCGATAAAGTGTGCGATAAGCCCATGAAAATTTCACAGGCCTGCGATTATCTGCGAATCTATTTGCGATCATTTACTATCAAATTATTTTCGGAGTGTGTGCAGTCTGTGCGTAGCCCAGGACTTACTCTGGTGCTGCGATAGAAACAGGAACGGGGCCAGAACTGACGTCACATTCTGTGACTGATACTTATGAGCCATTGCTCTGGACTTGCCCCCCAGGCTAAACGTTGCCAGCCAGCCCCTAAAGGCCACCCAGTTTGGTGGGGAGGGTGGGTGGGGGTGGAGGGGTTGCTAGGTCTCCCTGGACTTGCAGAGCCTCCCAGTGGAGCAGTCGTAAAGAGCAGCTAATACAGGAAGAATTAAGAAAATAGGTCCACTGTACCTCAGTCAGGCCACACCTGTACACTTAGTTGGCTAACAATTAGTGCAATTATCAGAGAAGAGTTGTGCAAGGTCAACTGTGACAAAGAACAAACCACAGATGTCACAGGCTGTGACGAAAGATAATGTGCATGGATCATCCATTTCAAAGCATTCCAGAAACTTTTATGGGGGCATCACATAAAGGAAGTCCTACATGTATATAAAATATAAAAAAAAAAAATACTAAACCACGTAGATGCAACTCTTTATGACGATCAATGTTTTTGCCCATCCATTATTACAACTCTTCCCATGGATTCCTTTCCTGCCTTTAGAATCTCTCACAACTGTCCGCTAATTTGTTATACATGCGGTTTTGTGTGTAAACTTTAAAACCTTTATTTTTTTAATAGAACGATGTTGTGGTCTTGCTGCCTATAATTATGGTCAAACCATTTCTTGTTAAGCCTCTGATGTCTTTCGTAATACTGTTATCCTTGTGATCCAGACATAACCTGGCAAGCTTAGAGGAATGCAGCTGTGGTGGACCTTTAGACATTAGAGGTTCAAATCCAGCCTGAATTGTTCTTGGTCAGATAACAGCTGAACATTTATATTGTATTATTCAATGTCGGTTGTCAATAAATATTACAGATATAGATTACCTGATGACCGCAAGCTCTATTAGGAAAATAAACGTGTGTGCAATAATCCTTTTTTGCTTTCCTAATTTAATCTTTCATAAAATAAAATATATCTTCCAACGTTTTACTTGAACCTCCCTCTGTTGGTCTCTGCCTTTCAAATACAAAGGAATCTTTCTTGAACAACAATAAAAAAAGATCACTCGTGTACAATACCGACTTGTTAAACGTAAAGCAGCCATGCACATCCAAAATCAATAGCTAGCTTTTTAAATGACTCGGGCTGGAATTAGACACCGGAGTATGCCCTATCGGCGGGGAGCGTTTCAGGTTCAAGAAGTCATCCGAAACGCTGGCTAGACTTACGAGACCACTCTCAGGGCTACACGTTTGCCAATCTTGGTTAATTCTTGAAAAGAGGTATAGAGCTATGGAATTTGGAAAATAACATGTGGTTAAAAGTATTCTTTAAAGATTTCTGACTGGAAAATAAGTCCTGATAGTAGGGGGTGCACAAAATGTTATTAAAAATTTAAATACGGCGAGTGAGCCAAACAGAATAAATCACAGATGAGAGACAAGAAAACCGTTAAAGGGGAAGTAAAATATAGCGTATGTTCTTACCAGGTTTATTCCTTACTCTACCACAATGGCTGGGAGGCTCAGGAAAATCGGATGGCCCTCCCCGCTTCCTGGAGATTGGGCAGATCTCCCAGATTTGGCTTAAACTTTCTACCCAGCCACCCACTTAACCAGGGAAGTGGTCAATCCAGGTGGCTAATGAAGCGATTTGCAGTGAATCGTGTCATATTAGCCACGCCCCCACTGTACAATGCCTTTAATATCAACAATGTATGGTGGGACTATGGGCCTTATTTTGGTTCATTCTTTCTGACAAAATCCTTCTTAGATGGACAAAACCATGTGCACTGCAGGGGGGCAGATGTAACATGTGCAGAGAGAATTAGATTTGGGTGAGTAATTTTGTTTCTGTGCAGGGAAAATACTGACTGCTTTATTTTTACACTGCAATATAGATCTCACTTTGAAGTAAAACCCCACCCAAATCTAATTCTCTCTGCACATGTTACATCTGCCCCACCTGCAGTGCACATGGTTTTGCCCATCTAAGAAGGATTTTGTCAGAAAGAATGAACCAAAATAAGGCCCTATGTCCGCACTACTTCGCTCCTGATACAGCATCAAACCGCCTACACCAACCCCTGTTGCAATGAGCTGGCTACCCTCTTCCGAAGGGGGCAGCCACAATGTCGGCAACTCTGGTTTACTCTGGGTGATCCAGTTCCCTCCCATAGTCCAAAAGCATAATTGTAAATTAATCTGTTTTTTTTTTGTACAGATTTTGGAATTCAAGCTCTAATTGTTGAAGCCAGGAAAGCACTACTGTGCAGTCTCCATGTTGGCTCCTTTAGAGAGGCTTCATTCCATAACCAAGATGGCCGCTGACTGCTCTACTGTGCATGCATGGCGCCATATTGTTAGTGATGTGTTCCACTTAGCTTGCACTAAACTGCATCCATAGCATTTTACAGCTGGCAACATTCAGTGACCAGTTGGTGATCTGTATGCTACGCCCCATGTTTAGAGTCTGTTACATGCATAACTGTAGCAGCACAGACGGTGTAATGGTGAACATTACTGCCTCACAGCAAAAGAGGTCATTGGTTTGATTCCCACCATGACTCCGACTGAGTCTGTGTATTCTCCTCATCATGAAATTAACCCTAGTGTGAATGTTTGTACATGTGGTAGGAAATATAGAACTGCAAACTTTTGCCTATTTTAACATACAGTAAAAGGGGTGTACACACGGAGCGATTTTTGCTAGTGAGCGACTTTAAATAAGCAATTTTGACCAAACGATTTGACTAGATACAACAGTGATTTTGACTAAGCGATTTGACTAAATGCACCGGCGATTTTGACTCAGTGATTTTGTCTATGGGCGATTTTGACTATACTAGAATTAACATACTTGGTTGTTCATTGCAGATCGCCTAGTGAATATCTCCCTCAGCAGTGAATAGCAGCGATTTTGACTAGACAGCCAGCGATCTAGTCAAAATATTCTTGCCTGGCAACTCTTTTTTACTAAGCGATTTTATAGGGCGATTTGTCTAACCTTCACAGAGATCTTTACTAACCTTCTAAGCAATTTTGACTATGTAGTCAAAATCGCTTAAGGTGCGTACACACAGGGGCGATTTTGTGCAAAATCGCGGGAAATATGGTCGCTGAGCGACCATATTGCCCGCAATGGGAGTGTGCACCGGCGATATATCGCCGGGTGCGCGCTCCCGTTTTTGCCCCTGTGGTGATCGCAGGAACATGCTCCTGTGACCAGCTGATTACCAGTGCCGGGCTCCCCCCGGCAGTTTGTTTTTCATCAGGGACCATCTCTGGTCGCTGATGTAAAGTAGAAACTGAGCAATATATTGCTCACCCATATATTGCTCAGCAATATATGGCTGAGCAATATATCTCCCCCGTGTGTACACAGCATTAGAAAGATAGCTCCGTGTGTACACCCCTTAAGACAGAAAGATAATAGAGCAGAGTCCATTGTGCAATTTTTTTTTCGCTGAACTGTTTAGATTTCCTGTGGGAACAGAGAGAGATCTGTTGGATTGTGGACAAGGCTTGGCCCATATGTACCTACTCTTCTGAAAATTCCAGGAAAGCTCCCAAACTCTCTCAGAGACTAGACCAGCCACCCGGACACCACACACTTGTCCAAGCAATGGACAGTCCAGAGGCTTGACACAATACCACAGTAGAGCACCATTTAATAGACTGCACTAGATACATGAAAAGTACAATATAATAGGTTGCTATAAGCAACAGCTTCATTTTGTTCTCTTTTGAAGTTTTAATAAATTTCCCTCTCAATCTCGGTATTGTCCAGTTATTAGTTATTATGGCATCTGTATGCCAGCAACAGCTAATATTGTAGAACGTATGTTGTACAATAGTATACGCTACATTACCCATACAGAAATTTTCATTGGCATGAATAGATGCCTCCCTAATGGAGTTTTATTGTGAGATGTTGCTTTTCTTGGGATTTCTTTCACTTTAACTATCCAAACCAAGCGGTTTTGCCATACCACAGTGGTTTTCAGAGAGAAAAATATTTCCCTTCAAAATAGTCATTTCAAAGCAATATTTTAAGAGTGCTGGACCAGTGTTGAGTTCCTCTTCCAAAACCTTGTCTGCACTGAAAAGAAACTTTATGACTGGTGTAGATGAGTGCAGACACTTCTGTGGGAAGACCACCAACACTGCGACAAAGAAGCGTTACAGTACTCGTTGTAGTGTCCACGGCTGCGTGTCGGAAAGTCTCAACTACAATGTCTCATTGTCCAACCCGATGGAGATTTGGAGTAAAACGGTCTGCGTCCGTCTCTCTGTCTATCTAATCTATCTATCTATCTATCTATCTATCTATCTATCTATCTATCGCTATTTTAGGTTTGTGTGTGGGTATATGCACAGCATATATGTATTTAAAGAAATACAACTAAACTATCTATTTCATGTGTGTTGTGGGAGAACTGCTAAATTAACACTTACAGAAAGTCCCCCATACACTAATACGATTTGGCCTCTATTCATTTGATTCAGATGCATCGGGCCGGGAAATCGGATGAAAAGTGGCCAAAAAGCAGGTGTTTGAAGTCTGATTGGATCCGATGTACTTCCTGTGTGCATTGGAACAGTGCCTTAGATCCGATGTGCAGCGCGAATCAGAGCCATCAGCGGCACATTGCTGTTGCTTTTTAGCACATGCGATATATCGCATCCGATTTCCTTGAACTCATCCTACAGCTCCCAGGGAGTCGGGGACGGAAACGGGGCCCGCTCATGGGAACACAGGTGGGGCAATGCCTGCAAGGGGTGGGCGGCTGACGCCACAGGAAGTCAGCACCGCCCCCTCTTCGGCAGACACCGAAGGAAATAAAAGTCAGTTGAGACTGACTTTCATTTCTGAAGGCAGGAGAAATCATTTGATGGTCGGCGACCTCCATTCTCCTGCTAGCAGAAGCACGCGAGGGGATTTGTTAGGGAACACAGCCCCTCGCATGGTACCAAGGGGATTCTGTGGCGGGGACTGGTTGGGCATTTGGCGGGGCGGCGTTTCAGTGCTCGGTAAGTAGAGATTTTCACTGCCTGCTGAGCCAAGCAGAATTAGAAACATTGGCCCTTATTCTGATTGACCTGCAAAGATGCAAAATTCACAGCTTTGCGGGTCATCTAAAAGCCGCCTGCCATCCGCCCGACCCCTCGCAAGCTGACCATTGAATGATTTTGCAAACGCTCGCAGATCTCAGAGACCTCTCGGCGGGTCCCTGAACGGGAAGTGGGCGGGCAGCTGACATCCGCTTGCACATGTGTCACCAGCGCATTAGCATGGGAACGCTCAGTGTTTTTATAGGGATGCCCATAAAACGCTGGGTGTTTCATGGGCGCTACCCCTCGCCACCAACCTATGCCTCCGCACTCCGCACACACTGCTAGGTGCAAACGGGCCGGCGAATAAGCAATTTGTCACACCCGCATGCACAATGCAGCTGCACATGAGCATAAAAAAAGGACTGTGTCCAGTTATGGAGACCATATCTTCAGAAGGATATAAATACATTGGAGAGTGTACAAAGAAGGGCAACTAAAATGGTTCATGGCCTACATCACAAAACGTACCAGGAAAGACTAAAAGATCTTAACATGTATAGTTTGGAGCAGAGAAGGGAAAGGGGGGACATGATAGAAATCTTCAAATATATCAAGGGTTTTAACAAAGTACAGGTGGGAAATTTTCTTCAAAGGAAAACAAGTAATAAAACACGAGGACATGCACTGAAACTGGAGGGAGGTTGGTTCAGGGGAAATGTTAGAAAGAATTACTTCACAGAAAGGGTAGTGGATAAGTGTAATAGCCTCCAATCAGAGGTGGTAGAGGCTAAGACAGTAGAACAATTTAAACATGCTTGGGATAGGCATATGAATATCCTTACAAAGAAATAAGGATTAAAAAGGGTTGAGTTTACCTGAAGGGTAAAAAAGGGGCAGACTAGATGGGCCAAATGGTTCTTATCTGCCGTCAAATTCTATGTTTCTATGTTTCTATGACTACTGCCTAATCATCTACTCCTACAGTACTACAGCCTAACCATCTACTCCTACAGTACAACAGCCTAACCATCTACTCCTACAGTACTACAGCCTCACCATCTACTCCTACAGTACTACTGCCTAACCATCTACTCCTACAGTACAACAGCCTAACCATCTACTCCTACAGTACTACAGCCTCACCATCTACTCCTACAGTACTACAGCCTAACCATCTACTCCTACAGTACTACAGCCTAAACATCTACTCCTACATTACTACTGCCTAACCATCTACTCCTACAGTACTACTGCCTAACTATCTACTCCAACAGTACTACAGCCTAACCATCTACTCCTATAGTACTACAGCCTAACCATCTACACCTACAGTACTACTGCCTAACCATCTACTCCTACAGTACTAGAGCCTAACCATCTACTCCTACAGTACTACAGCCTAACCATCTAATCCTACAGTACTACAGCCTAACCATCTAATCCTACAGTACTACTGCCTTATCATCTACTCCTACAGTACTACTGCCTAACCATCTACTCCTACAGTACTACTGCCTAACCATCTACTCCTACAGTCCTACTGCCTAACCATCTACTCCTACAGTACTACTGCCTAACCATCTACTCCTACAGTACTACTGCCTAACCATCTACTCCTACAGTACTACTGCCTAACCATCTACTCCTACAGTACTAGAGCCTAACCATCTACTCCTACAGTACTACAGCCTAACCATCTACTCCTACAGTACTACAGCCTAACCATCTACTCCTGCAGTACTACTGCCTAACCATCTACTCCTACAGTACTACTGCCTAACCATCTACTCCTACAATACTACTGCCTAACCATCTACTCCTACAGTCCTACTGCCTAACCATCTACTCCTACAGTACTACTGCCTAACCATCTACTCCTACAGTCGTACTGCCTAACCATTTACTCCTACAGTACTACTGCCTAACCATCTACTCCTACAGTACTACAGCCTAACCATGTACTCCTACAGTACTACTGCCTAACCATCTACTCCTACAGTCCTACTGCCTAACCATCTACTCCTACAGTACTACTGCCTAACCATGTACTCCTACAGTACTACTGCCTTACCATCTACTCCTACAGTACTACTGCCTAACAACTGTAGCATTATAAACCACTGGCGTTCTCCTGTACAGGGATTATAACCTACAGGCAGTGAAATGCTTGCACAGGACGCCGGTTGGTGAATTGAGGGTTAGACAAACAATTTGTTTTTTTGTTGCCATTCTTAAAATAACATAAAGGAACGCTTTTAACATACTGGCCATAGTTAGAAGGATATCATGTGTAAGATATCAATGAAACAACCCCAGAAAACTGGGATACTAAATGATCTTACTTCTTTAGCGGATGTCCTGCCGGGGTATGCTCCACCTCATATCCAACTTGTTTCAGAACATCAATCACAGTGTTATTTCCTAAGAAATGACCTATGGGTGAAAAATACAAATGTTATAAGAATAAAGGCGTCAAGCCAGAAAATTATTATATATACATTTTTAAATTATACTGTCATATAGGAGCATATTAACTGTCATACAGGCTGCATGTCACTAAAGCTGCAGGAACATGTCAAGTGCTTTATTGAAAACTTTATCTAAATAAACTGTGGGCACAGATATCTCATCACTCATCAAAGTTGTGCCCTAACTGTTTGGAGTTTGTATATACTCCCCATGTATGTGTGGGTTTCCTACGGGTACTCCGGTTACTTTCCACACTCCACAAATATACTGGTAGGTTAATTGGCTCCCAACAATATTAACCCTAGAATGTCTGTGTGTGTGTGTAGACATGAGGTAGGGAATATAGATTGTAAGCTCCACTGGGGCAGGGACTGATGTGAATTTTAAAATTGTCTCTGTAAATCGCTGCGGAATATGTGTGCGCTATATAAATAACTGGTAATAAATAATAATAATAATAAGGTGCAGCATTTGGGTGAAAATACAATTTTGTACACCATGATATCCTGCAGGTGGGGGGACGGGACTTTTTTCGGAGAAGATACGTGAGAACATTGATATATATAGCCCCTGTGAATCAGTAATAATTCTAGGGTTAGGGCCGACTTGCTGAGCAGCTTTTAGCAGTCAATTCATTCTCTCTGCGCCATTCTGAGTGATCATTCCCTTCATTGTCCTATATGCAATAAAACATAAAAGCCACAAAACTATTATCCTAATTTATTGTGACAGATGGTGAAAACTCAGGCAAGGGGAGGTCAGAGTGTCTCCTTCCATGGGAATGCCGTTGTAAATGAGAGAACAGCTGTAACGCGCACACACACACACACACACACACACACACACACACACATATACACGGTCACCTTTATAACTAATGGAGATTTTCGCTAATGTATAATCAAGTACAGAACGTAAGACCACAGGTAACCCTTTCACAACCAGATGTGCATCCAAACGTAAACAAACTCAGATTTGTGTTCGTAATTCATTATATATTTCAAAGTTGTCTCCTCTCCCGGAATGATTCCAAAACTTTGGGGGAATCTCGTAGACTCACCACAGAGGGCCTGATTCGGGTTTACTCGGTTCCCCTGCGAATTTGCTGCGGGACCAATGTTTAGGTTCTGCGCATGCGTATCAGCAAATACACACATGTGCAGACATGGTGTGCAAACGCCTTAGACGACTATCACAGTAGCCAAGGCGTTTGCCCACAGTGGGGCGGGTAGTGGGTAGGCAGGGGGCTGTTGCATGGGGACTACCAGCATTTCCTGGGCGTGGCCACAAAAATGGTAAGTGCAGCCAGAAAAGCGCTGTCCATCCCCAAACGTATGCGTGACGTAGCCGGCATGGGGTCGTCACATGACGTCAGCACCCGCCCTGTTTTCGGCCATTTTCGAGGCAAACAAAAATCTACTCTGCTCTAGACTGACTTTTATCTGCGAATGGGGAGAAAAGAACAGATTATTCACCGGGCGCTCGCACCGGGGGGTGCGGGGGGAGGCGGGTCAGGAGATTCGCCTATGGCAACACCCAGCGTTTCATGGGCGTTTCTATAAAAATGCTGGGTGTTCCCATGGTAATCGCCTGGTAACGCGGGTATGGGGGATGGGCAGCTGACATCAGGGGATGTCAGCTGCCCGCCTGCTTCCCGCACAGGGTGCTCAGAGATCAGAGACACCATAAAGGCGTCTCTGATCTGCAAGCACAGGAGAAATCATTCGATGGTCGGCGACCATCGAATGATTTCTCCCCGGCTGTGAATGGATGATTATGCAAATCATCCATTCGCATCCGTGCAGGGATTCTCGGGGATAGCGGCATGCGAGGGGCGGCCTGCACTGCTGGCGGCTTCTGGTGGATTCACAAGGCTGCGAAATTCGCAGCCTTGTGAGTCAACCGGAATAAGGTTCAAAATCCCTGGTATTTAGTGCCAAAACTTAATACATTAGGATTAAAATATGGACTGATCTTGCTGTCTGTTAACATTTGTAAAACATTTAAAAGAATCACATAATAATAATTAAAAAGTCTCAGTTTAGCCCTGTTTGACATTAGCGTGTGAGTCTCTCCTGACCGCAGCGTTCTCTAACCTGGCCGGCATTCTCCAGAATGCACGTTATCCATCGCAATGACGCTATCTCCAGAAAAAAAGAAACAATTCAGTTGCTTTTCTGGAGATGTAAAGAGCCATGCTGAAAAGAACCAGCTCTGTGAAAGTGTTACATGCGTTATCAGAGGGCGGCTTGGCAGACTCTCGGCAATCTTGTGCCAGCCAGAGACTATAACAGGTCACGGCAAATTCCCTTCTCCTGTTCTCACAGACAGGACTGATAATGAAAGTGCTGAGAGTAACTGGATTACCTGCGGACACTTCTGGTTTACTGGACGTTCTATCCACCAGAGTATTTTATTCATGTAGAATGAATCCTGTAGATTTTGGTATCTTTGCATTTTAATTGCCAATTGCACACTTGAGGCTGCACTCATGGCCGTCATCAGACATTTTAGGGCCTGAGACTGACAAAATTAGCAATGGGTTTTTCTCTGTCTCCTATGCTTCACAATGCTACCACCCAGGCCCATCCTCTGTCCAGGCCCTAGATTCCACTATCCGCAGCCCCCCATGATGGCAGCCCTGGCAGTACTTCCATGTACTCTTTTATAGAAACACCCCTGCTTAGTAGGGATTGTCGTTGGCCATCGGTGATTCAAAATCATCAATGGTTTATGGCCAATGTTGAATACTTTTGCCATCGACGGATAAGAACCAGAAGGTTTACCCCCATCGATGGTACATCAAAACTCATGTTTTGAGTTTTTAAGGTGCAAGGACATGAAGCATAGCTCCTCCCCTGACAACCCTGAAGCCCCACCCCACTTTTTTATTGGCCACGGGCCAGTCAGTAAAAGAAAATGGATGACCAACTATAGGTAAAGCTTTATCCATCAATGTTTGTCCATCATTGTTACTATCGATGGCTGTTTGCATTATCACCATCGATGGCAACCACCGATGGCGACTGTGCCGATGGCCATCCCTACTGCTTAGTGGAGAGACGCACACATCTGGAGAATAGTACATACTACTGATCATTGGGACCAGGGCCGCCAATAGGGGGGTGCTGTAGGTACCACTGTCCTGGGCCCCAGCCTCTGGAAGGGCCCAGGCAGATCATTTTGCCTACTGCATCCCCCCGACTGCCTCCGCTGTGCTGTGCTCAGTGCGTACATACATTTAGTGACAATGGAAGAAAGAAATTGTGATTTCAAGATTTAAAATGTAGGCAGGGATGACTGTCAGTTGTAGTGCTTGGTTGTATACCGGGGTGTATTCCCCACCAGGGTGTTAATGTGTACCAATCAGAGCGGCTGCCGGTATGCGAGCTCTGATTGGCTCGCCAGACAGTGCTGCATTTTAATTGGCCGCCGGCATCCTGAGCTGAAGAAGTCTGCGCTCCGGGACCTCTAGGACACAGCTCAGGGGAAGAGGCAATGGCGGAGCAGGAGCCGGCTTACGGAAAGTCAAGTGAGGATGGGGGGGCCTGGACTGCAAATGAGCCCCGGGCCCCAAAATTCCTGATGGCAGCCCTGATTGGGACAGTCCTTTAGAATGGGAACTGTCCCATCCAACTCCAGACAGGTATGATGTATATGTTTGAGTTAAGGTTTACTTAGCAAATTTTTACAGGTATCTTGAAATATGTATATGCAGAAAGCATTCCATACATGCGTACTGTATCAATTGTAAAGTGGAGAGGTATATGCTGCCGATATATACAGTAAGCTAATGTTAATAATATTAATTTACAAAATTGAGAACATTGCGATGAATTGCTTGTTTGCGTTTCATAAACCTATTTACTATGAGATGTAACCCTTACAGGGGCCTTCCTTTTCAGACTTAAAGGGATAACTCTGAATGCTGTATTCGCTTCCATGGATAAAACAATGGGAGTTATTGGACCAGATGTGGATTCGATGTTCTTGTGTTACATGGATTTAGATGGTTTCTTGAGAATTTGAGACTGATCATCAAAGCTCTCCGGTATGATGCCTGTCCTTGATCATTAAGTATTTGGTATTAAATAGGTTTTTGTATAATCAGAAACTCAGGTTTAGAATTGGAACAATCCCATCATTTTTTCGGCAAAATCAGTTTCAGATGAATTTATTGGAATCCACTGTACTGGGATCAAAGCCTGGCCTGTGTGTAGAAGACGGGTGTACTGTACAGCAGGCGTAATGAGCGCGTATATCTACACACCCCACAATAGCGCATATACCTGCACCTCTAGTAAATGCTAAAGTTGCATTACCTCGTTTGTACACAAAGGGCCTGATTCTGGTTCACTTGCAAAAGCAAATTATCTCTCTAATGGACAAAACCATGTGCACTGGGGTAGATGTAACATGTGCAGAGAGAGTTAGATTTGGGTGATATTTTGTTTCTCTGCAGGGTAAATACTGGCTGCTTTATTTTTTCACTGCAATATAAATATCAGTTTGAAGTACAAACCCCTCCCAAATCTAACTCTCTCTGCACGTTACATCTGCCCCATGGTTTTGTCCATTAGAGAGAGAATTTGCTTTTGCAAGTGAACCAGAATCAGGCCCAACGTAATAATATAGGCCCTTATTCTGGTTGGTGCGGCCGGAGCCGCATATGCGGCTCCGACCGTGCAGGCGAATCCCCGCCTTCCATACGGATCGCCACGGCCGTCCGTACGCGGATATGTGGCGATCCGCATGAAATTGGACGGGGATACGCCTCCTCCATGGTGGGAGCAGCCCCTGCATTCGATGGTCGCCGAACATCGAATGCAGGGCCGCACGCTCCACCAGGTCCCGCAACACAAGACCACACGGACACTTGTCCGTGTGAAATCTTGTATGGGGGCGGGCAGCTGACATCCGGCGATGTCAGATGCCCGCCCCGTACCAACGCGTCACGGCCTCATTACCATGCATACGCCCCGCGTTTGCATGGGAACGCCCATGAAACGCGGGGCGTATGCATAGGGTAATGAGGATAAGTAGCCCCTCTACGCCCCCTGTGCGGCGTATAGAGAATCCTTGCGGCGAAATCGCCTGCACATGCGCAGAGTGACCTCTGCACATGCGCAGAAGATAAACATCGGCGGCCCGTACGCAAGCGGGAATATCCGCACCAACCAGAATAAGGGACATAATGAAGAGCCACATACACAAGACAGTGTTATTATAAATGTCCTATTTTATATTCAATGTAAATCAAACAGCTGTTTTCTCCTTTAAAACGCTTCCTGCAGTAGTCCAAATGGATATGTCAACTAATGAGAAGACAGTCATGAGGCCTTCCCTATCATGGCATACTACTCTCTGTGCACATGTTATATCTGCCACAGGGGCGGATTTAGGGATGACGGCGCCCCTAGGCACAACAATAACGCTACCCCCTGTCTAATTATATTATTTTTATTGATTACTTATAAGCCCTCATTTGATAATAGCCAATATAATGGATTTATTTAAAAAAAAAACACTAACTGTGACGTTCTTTTATTATGTATACATATTACTAAGTAGGACAGTTTACAGGGGCAGTATCTGCATGTCCTATCATTTACACTCTATTTAAGATGGAATACGGTACAGTACAGTGGATATTTTGCAGTTATTGGTACACTTTGGGTTGACAGTACTATCACAGGCATCCAAGTGCCGCCCCCAAACATGTGCTGCCCCTAGGCACGTGCCTAATGGGAAATTCGGCTCTGATCTGCCATACTTGCAGTGCAGCATGGTTTTGTCCATTTGAGAAAGATTTTGCTTTTGAGATCTATGCTGAATCAGGCACATAGGAGGTTATTCTGGTTCACTCCTTCTGGCAAATTCCTTCTTAGATGGACAAAACCATGTGCACTGCAGGTGGGGCAGATGTAAAATGTGCAGAGAGAATTAGATTTGGGTGAGTTATTTTGTTTCTGTGCAGGGTAAATACTGACTGCTTTATTTTTACACTGCAATATAGATCTCACTTTGAAGTAAAACCCCACCCAAATCTAATTCTCTCTGCGCAAGTTACATCTGCCCCACCTGCAGTGCACATGGTTTTGTCCATTTAAGAAGGAATTTGCCAGAAGGAGTGAACCAGAATAACCCCCATAGAGCTTACACAATACAAAAATATACTTAACAATTGCCGTTATTTTGCATTTTGTCGACTATATTGTCTAGAGTCTATAGGCAGAAGCTTTGATTTTGGCAGTCGTTTTACTCAATTTCATCACGTCTCTAACTCCTCCTCCATGCATGTATGAGTATCACATCCGGAACCCAGGACATTGCCCCCAGACACCCCCCCCAGTTTCGGCCCAGTATATCATCATCTTAAGTGCATCATCTGTTCTGCAGATTTAAAATTCAAAGCCTATTCCAGTTTGACACCAGTTAGCCGGCTTATATATCATACAGGTTGCACCATTGTGAACACACATCAGGTTACAAGGGTAAATTTGAAAATTTTTCAAATGTGAACTGTGAGTCTCCATTTAGACCTGCAAACTCCAATAAACACATATGGCAGATTATGCATCAAAACAAATTCAAGTCCCTGGAGAAAGTCTGGGAAAAGAAGACAGAATTTCTAAGTGGTACCAAGTTTCTGAGCATTTCTAATCAGGACAGATAACAGGCCAGCGACTTGGACAGCCGGCACTACCTACAGGCAAGCCTCCACTGCACTACACCTTATCAGCAGTCATTGTTAGGAGGCTTCAAGGGTGCTTGCAATGGCTTAGCGTTAGAGAGCTATTCATCTGGGGATTAGTGCTGGGTAGGGTAGCCTAGGTCATGAATGGGAAGAGATTCATTTTTGTTCCCCATTAGGAGCATAAGAAATAAATGAGGAACATGTAGTAAACAGTAAAATGTGACATCCTGCTGTAATTTGTAGCATTTCTTAGACTAGATTGTAGTCGTGTTTGGCCCTCAGTGGGTTTTTATATTTAAGTACTTTATCCTCCTAATTGACCTTTAATTAGGCTAACAATAGATTGCTTGGTGTCAGTAAGGACTCGTTTTGTCATAGTGGGGTCACACAGGAAATACATGGTAAATTGTAATAAATGGTCATAAGTTACACCTTGGGTTTTCCCCCTCTGGTAACTGCTTCCTACCGCTTGTGGCGAGATGTAATACAGTCCAAGTTAGCAGGAGGTGAAGGATGGCACTGGAGACAGAAATCATTGGGAAAATGGTGCAGAGGCCATTTTTCTGCTGATGTATTCAACCATAGTAGAGAAGTCCCTGGAAACAAATTGCGGGTGCCATGATGCCGGAGACCTATATATGCGCCGTAGATTCTGGAGCAAGGCCAGGTTCTTTTGCGTTGCCAGAGAGGAGAGAGTCTGCATGGAACCTGCATACCGGCCTTCTCCTCTTAAACCACCCATGTCTCTGAGCTGCCACCTTCCATCCATTCAAACTCACTCTAAGGGCCAGACGCACTAAGCTTGAAAAGTAATACAATGGAGAGTGATAAACAGCCAGCCAATCAGCTCCTGCCTGCCATGTCACAGGCTGTGTTTGAAAAATGAGAGGAAGTAGCTGATTGGCTGGTTGTTTATCGCTCTTCATTGTATCACTTTTCAAGCTTAGTACATCTCTCCCTAAGGGATAAGAAATTAACCAAAGAAGTGGCCCATGGCAACCAATCAGCACTGAACTAGCATACAATTTGCTTAATGTTAAATTAAATAGTGCAGCTGATTGGTTGCCATGGGCCACTGGTTGCCATGGGCCACTTCTCCTCCCTTATCACTGATTCCACTGTGCCTCAGTAATGTCACTGTTTCCCAGTGAATTGATTACAACAATCTAACGAATATTGGTTATATCAATAATCTCTATACCAATTCACACCATTCATAAAGATATTATCTCAGTGAAATAGAACTATGACAAGTCAATATAACATTCGTGTTGAATATATGTTGAGAAACTACAGGAATTATACATCGTTAACTGCAGTTTGCCAAAGCATACGTGATAATAACTCAATATTATTGTGCTGCGTTGGCTCCAACTCCAACATGCTGAACAAATCCACCGCATTCCTATATAAATATTAGTGGAACGGAAAGTCAGGTTCCTCCCCAGTAAATGGTCTGGTGCGCACATATTATTTCCCTACAAGAGCTCTTCTACCTTTGAGTGTCCTCAGCTATTAAAACAAGTTTTTTTGTAAAACAGAGTTTACACAAGGATTTGGTTCCTACACTTATGGAAAGGTAGTTTCTGCTAAATGCAGACTTTTCATTTCACCGTGAAGTAAGTCAATGTGCATTTTACATATACAGGAGTCATTCCACCTGAAAACGGAACCCAGGACAGATATTTCAATTGTAACAAAAAGAGGAAACCGGACAGGATAGTCTAAAATAAATAACTGCATATAAAAATAAACAATAATGATTTTGGTGCTTGGTAATTAGTAAACAAGTTATACAGTACGAAGGTTGTGAATCGGTTCTCCATGGTATTTTTTAAATCTAAAATATCAATCCTAAATGAGACCATTTAATAGGTACCAGTCTTTGGGCATACATGCTAACATGTTTGGATACCCCCAAGGACCTTGATGGCTAACCTTGACACCCCAGCTGTTGTTAAACTAGACATCCCAGCATGCTCTGCTTCCGTTTTGCTATTTGGCCATGCTAATTCTGATGCAAAGCATGCTGGTATGTGTAGTTCAACAAAAGCTGGAGTGTCAAGGTTAGCCATCAAGGTCCTAGGAGATCCTGGAACGGGGTGGGGTGACTGGTGCAAGTCCAAGAGGAGTGGTGTGAGTTGGCCCATTACTGCTCCGCTCTGTTGCTAAACGCTAGTACAGAAGTTGCAACCTTCCACTGTTGACCTAATAACACAATTGTCCCACAAAGAAGAATTTTCAATGACAGGTTTATTGAAAATACAAATTATTAATACGTGAGTGCAGACTGCACCTGATTGGATGACGTCAGTACCTAGCCTGTCAGATGCATTAGAAATGTGATAAACTCTCAACAACTTTCAAAACTTGTAAGCCTCAATTTCCATCAATCATGTGTATAAATGTATTTGCAGGTGTCTTGCTATACATAATAGGTGTAATTATCATTATATACTGTAGAAGAATAATTATCTAGACCCTTTTTAATTATAGCATGATGTAAGCATGAGGTCTAATTACAGTAACAATAGGCTATCACAGAAGATATCAGATAATGTCCTGCAAAAGTTAATCATTTCATTAATTAAGTATTCTCAATAGGGCCCTATGGAATACCTCAAATACCAAGCTTGGCAATGTTGTCTCAATGCATTTATGAGTCATTATACAGCCGTATAACATACCAACACTTCTTTCCTTCTGTATCACTAACTACCACTTGTCCACATTCCTACTTGTCTCAGGTCTCAGTGTACTTTAGTCTCCAGGAAAATGGCTGCCTTGGTATTTTTTTGTGTGTGTAGTGTTAAAAGGCATCTAAAATTAGGGATAAAATTAATCTAAGCCTATCAAGATCCTTAAAATTGCCAGTCAGGTAAATTTATCAACCCATCACTTCTACATTGCCGCATCCACGAATGGTTGATGATCTGACAGTATCATGTTCATATCAAAAGAGGTTACACCTAGCACACATAGATGCATCCACCTAACAGTTATGGCGGGTACACATATTGAGTATTTTTCTATTCGGTTTTGCTTATAGAAGAAGCAAAATTGAATCGAAATTGAATCAAAATCTAATGGTTTTTCCACATTCGATGCAGATTCAATCCCGATGCGCGATCACGTTTAGTGGAAATCGAAAAGAAAAATAGTCTTGCCAGGCAAGATAATATAGTAGAAATTGAATCAATATGAAATGCCAGATCGAATCGAACGGCATGTCGAATCAAATTCCACATCAAACCGTGTGTACCCACTATAAGCCATATTACCATTGGTTGGAAAAACATAGGACTGGTTAGTGATTGTAAAGCTACTTCACTTCCCCAAATGCTGGTATCCCATCTTACTACTAGATTGTAAGCTCCTGGGAGCAGGGCCCTCCTCCATCCTGTTCTTACAGCCCTCTCTGCTAACTTGATTGACAGCCTTCACCTACTCAGTGGACATTTAGCTCAGAATTCCTAATGCTCACAGCCACTTGCCTTTTCCAGGGCTCTACGCCTGCTAGTCGTGCCGTCATTATTGGAGACAGGTCCCACCCTTCACTGATTACTCCTTCGCTCAGCTTGCCTCCCAGCTGTATTGTGTAATTGTGAGGCTAATGTTCTGTCTACTCTGTACTGCCCTACCGTTACAAGATGTACAGCGCTGAAGACCCCTTTGCGGCGCCTTATAAATAAAATCAGTACTTGTTTAGTTTTAGAGCGGCAGCATGGCAGCGCGCTACTTCCGGGTTGCGCTCGCCACACTTTCTAAAATAATCTCCATGCCAAGGTGGATAGTTCATACCCCCACTATCCATGTTGGCATGGAGTTGATTGTAGATAGTGTGGCGAGCGTAGTAAGACACTGAGCCCCGCAAGGGGACACAAACCCGGAAGTAGCGCGCGGCCAGCCGCCGTGAAACTAAACAAGTTCCATAAAATCTATAAATAATAAAAATATAAGGCTGAATATTATGGCAACAATAGTGAAAGGCCTAGTAAGTAATGTAACCTCAAACACACGCACACACACGTGCGCACACGCTGTATTGCCAAAGAAACAAAGACAAGTTGATTTATTTATGATTTATTTATGAATAATGATGTTCTTATCTACTGTAATATTTCACACTGAGAAGCAACATTCCTTTTATGAGAACACTATAGAATAAATCTAATGGACTAAGCCATTCCAACTGGCAGCTAATTGGTTGGATTTGTTTTAGGAGAGAGAGGAAAAAAAAGAAGATCCAAGGCATAAAAATGCCACAATTTTATGTTCTTTGGCGACCATTTCTCTGCGTTATATAAGGCCTTTGGCATTCACACTAGAGATTACTTCCAGCCTGTGAAAGTCTTCTCACAGCCAAGTCCATGCAGGAAACAAAACACTTTTCATCGAGGGCAATTAACTCAAAAACATCAGAAAGAAGAGGAAAAAAATCATTAAAGTGCTGGAAAGTGTGTGGAATGAAAGGACTATACTTGGAGATGTGTCTAGTTCACGGATTCCCATTGGAAAACAGACTCTGTGTGCAGAGATGCGGAGTCACCCTGACAGCCAACATCTAGAGCAGACAAAGGACTGAGTCAGCTTGAGCTGTGTTAGCAAATTACGGTAGTCCTTTTTGGGAGGTGGGTCACCGGTGTCAGGATGGGGTCTCCTGGTTCACCAATCTTGAGTTCAAAGGTGATCTGCGTGTTCACAGGCACCATGGAAAATGCGACGGCTGAAAGAGGCAGCAATGCCCTATTGGCGGCATTTTACAAGACAGCGTTTCATCTTCAACTTTCCGGGACAAGTCAATGCTATTCCCATCCCCCCCCCTGGCACCACATGGGTTAAAAAGATTAACCTTTGCACAATATACGTACAAACAGAGCAATCCGTATTTTGTCAGGGATTCGTATTTGTTCGGCTTGTCAGAGGAAAGAAGAAGGGCTCATTCACAAATATACAGAAATAAGCACTTAATTGTGTGCTGTGCTTGGTGTGTGCATCGTTATCATTTCTGTCTTTGCTTTGTAAAGTGGTGCAGCGCCGCCCTGCATGTGTGGTTCTGCTGCATTCTCTTCTTTCCCGAAGCAAGAGCAGTGTGAAAACACACATGTGTGTGGCATGTATGGTCCTGCTGCACACGGTAATAAAAGTCAGGCAAAACTGACTTTAATTTCTGCTGCTGATTGCCAAATACAGAGCGGGCGCTAACGTAATGTGACGTATTAAGTGATACTCCTGACTGTCATTCACAAAATCAGTCACTACAGGCCTACGGGCTACCTACTGCATATTACTTTGGAAAGGGCTCCATAGCCCGGTAAATAAATACATATTAGAGGCAGTGCTGGTGCAGGGGCAGGAAGAGGATGGAAAATGATGGCAAATGAGATCACATTATTTCCTACCATCCTTGCCTACTTTTGAAAACTAGTTTTAGGGAGATTATAGTTGGTAGTAGAATTTTGCACAGAGCCTCATGCTCCACCAAAAGGGTGTGTCTAGTTCCATATATGGAGAGATAGTGAAAAGAGATTGCGAATGTGGCACCTAGAAGCGTGGGTGTGTACTGCTACATCTGAGAGGAATTTTTTAAATGACTTATATCCAAATGTATATGAGCCCCAAAGCAGTTAGTAAGAGATACTATACTTGCTAAAGTGCTGGGAAATGGTGCTGATGATTCAATGTAAATGTATCTATCTCTCATTCCTTTTTTCCCAAAAAATGTAACAGTGTAATGTGGGCTAGGTGATACTGTATGAGGGAGATTGCTAGACTAATGAGGGAGAGAGGGAGATTGCTGCTATTTCAGGGAGTCTCCTGCAGAATGCAGGAGGGGAGGTAAGTATGATGTAACAGTGTAATGTGGGCTAGGTGATATGAGGGAGATTGCTAGACTAATGGGGGAGAGAGTGAGATTACTGCTATTTCAGGTTGTCTCCTGCAGAATGCAGGAGGGGAGGTAACTATGATGTAACAGTGTAATGTGGGCTAGGTGACATGAGGGAGATTGCTAGACTAATGAGGGAGAGAGGGAGATTGCTGCTATTTCAGGGAGTCTCCTGCAGAATGCAGGAGGGGAGGTAACTATGATGTAACAGTGTAATGTGGGCTAGGTGACATGAGGGAGATTGCTAGACTAATGAGGGAGAGAGGGAGATTACTGCTATTTCAGGTTGTCTCCTGCAGAATGCAGGAGGGGAGGCAACCAGAACGCTGTCCCGGTGACTCGGTAATAATACATTGAGACAATCAAGGATTCCTTATTCCAAACTGTGGCCATAAGGAATCTTTAATAAAAATGAGAGAAGACTTCAAACAATAATAAATCTGCCGGCATACTTTTCACTTCAGGGACTTATTGAAAAACAAGGGAAAAAAGCGGCAAGTACCACAATAGCTGCTTTCACCTACTGCACACATCTGCTACCGGTTCCACTAGTGCGGGAACAGGTGTGTGTGTGTGTGTGTGTGGGTTTCACTCATTTAATTTTAAAACACTAATTAAAATGTAGTTATCTTTTTAACAATGAAATACAGCCCTGTGCCCCTTCCTAATGACAGCTCCTCTTGTGCACAGTAGCTCTTGTGCTTGATGATGGAAAGGTGGAGAACAAGGGAGATTTCTTATACATCTGTCTGAAATGTGAAGAATGTACACATCTGCCTCCTGACATCTGACACAGATCATTAATACGAGGAATTCCGACCAAGTCAGGACTAGCGCAGCTTTTTCAGCAAAAAAGGAAAATATTACAGTAATAAAATGGTGAGTGCAGCTGCTTAGCGCAGGATCTCCCCGCTGGACCCATTCTCCATTGAACTGTGGTGGTGGGACCATGCTTCAGGATCCCTGTAGATCCAGAAATGCCCAGACCATAATGTACCTGCATTCATTGGAGAGGGATGTTTTTAGAATGTTTAAACCTTTGAATGCCAACCTTTGTGAGAGATGGGCAAAATAACAGCAAACAATTCCAGCGTCACTCACATTTGTTATATAAATTCAAAGAAAAAAAATGTTGTGTAAAAAAAGAAAATATTTCCTATATGAAGTAAAAAAAAATTTGGCACGCTTTTTTTGGAAAAATTTATATGGCACTCAAAGGGTTAAGTATTTTTTGTCATGCGTATCCTAATAAAGATTGAGGCTTTTTTTATCTCCATGTTTGTATCGGGTGCCGGACGGGGTTCCAACAGTCGGGATTTACCCGACATCGGGATCCCGACTGTCAAAACACCGTCAGCCGGGTTCCCGACGGGCACCGTCTATTTTCCCTCGAGGAAGAATAGAATAGGTGTCTCGCGTAGCGAGCCACCGTGCCCGCAGCGTTGCGCTCACCATGCTGTCAGGGTCCGGTCATTCGGGATCCCGACATCGGGATAATGACTGTCGGGATCCTGACTGTTGGACCCCTATACCACACCCGTTTGTATCATATACCATAGCTACAACTCCATGCAAATCTATCTGTTTTATTGCCCCTTTCCTACCCTGTCCAATCTTTCCCTCTCTCAAAATTGACACTATCTCTCCACCCACCCCCCTTGCCTCCTACTCTTTTCCTGTGACCATCTACTCCTGACTACACATGTCAGGGACAGACACTATATTAGTATTTACTCATTTTAAGTTGAAGATGTATAGTCAAGGTAACACCGCACAGAAACGAATATCAAGGGATAAACCAAGGTCAAAAAATATTACAATATATACATAAAGAATGGATTACCAACACTGCTTTTATGTATTTTGAACTGAGAGATTTTTATATAAAAATTACATTCTACTAGTTTTTGGGTACCTGGGATCCTGGAAGACAAAGCAACCAAGGAGCCGTTTCAGTGTGCACTCAGAAGGAAGTGGGCAGTGATGTCAGCTGCCCGCCCCCGCACCCACGTCATCAGTCCATTAGCATGAGAACGCCCAGCATGGGAGTACCCATGAAACGCCGGGCGTTTCCATATGCTAATGGACCAGCCCCCCCCCCCGACCAACGCCCCTCACACTTGGGTGCATGCGCCCGGCGAACAATCTGTTCACCGTGGATGCACACACCCGGCAAATGCACATGTGCAGAAATGACCCTACGCAAGCTCATACACCCACCATCGATGCCCTTGCGTAGATTCTGGTCCGTGCGAACGGACCAGAATAAGGGCCTATGTTCCCTGCTCTGCGAATAAGCACAAAGTCTATCTCTGGATATAACTGTATTACATGCGGACAGCGCAGCACAGCTGTGTCACATCATATAAGAGTTCTGCATGAACCATGAAATATGAACTCATTCTCTAACTACAAAATGCTTCACTCTAGAAATTCTAATGGGGTGCTGGAATGTGACTCACTTTGTATTCCCAATTCTGGGACACGTTTCATATTGTTTCGATATAAATTACAGTTTTGTATTTCACATCTTAACGACAAAGATTTACACAAAAATATATCACGTAATAAAAAAAATGCAAGAAAATGAATGTAATGGCTGAATTATTTCTATTTTCTATTATTTTTATGTTCTACTATTTCTATGATGATTAGGTACTTGTTTCCTAGCACGGCGCCCATCTCGTTGATTGTATGCCTTAACTTTAAGGCACTTAAGGCATACAATCAACGCGATGGACCCGATTTTGTGTCAATCACCAGCTAATTTGCCGGTGAAAGACAAAATCGGGTTGATCGCGTCAATCGCGGCCCCTTATTAGGTTGATCGCGTTGATCGCATCGCGAGCCATTATAATGGCCCGCGACCGACGCGATCAACCCGATTTTCCCATAGGGAACAATGTTAAATTATTTTTTAAAGTGAAAATCGGGTTGATCGCGTCGGTCGCGGGCCATTATAATGGCTCGCGATGCGATCAACGCGATCAACCCGATTTTACATAGGTGACAATGTGAAATTGGCCAATATGGCCTATTTCACATTGAATATGATTAAAAATGATGTTTAATGCCCCCCCCCATTGTTAACGCCACCCCACTATTGACGCCAACCCGAAGCGTGGCGAGCGCAGCGAGCCCGCGAGGGGCGGAGGTACACGTCCTCCGACCTTTTCATACCCCTACTATACACGTCGGCGTGGAGTTGATTATATATAGTGTGGCGAGCGCAGCGAGCCACCGAGCCCGAAGCGTTGCGAGCGCAGCGAGCCCCGCGAGGGGACGCGGATACCTGTGAAGCCCGCGAGGGGACGCGGATACCTGTGAAGGTATCCGCGTCCCCTCGCGGGGCGCGCTGCGCTCGCCACGCTTCGGGCTCGGTGGCTCGCTGCGCTCGCCACATACAAACTCCACATAATTTTGGCCCTGCTCAAAATCGCACGTCCTTGGAGCAGTGAGGAAGCATTGCTAATCACTGTGCCACCACTGGTCTGATGTAGTGTTTAATTTATGCCGGTGCATTTCAGTTGTAATTGAACTTGTAAGCACAATAATAATAGGCCACCCCAACCTTCCGCAGCCTGTGGGACAGTGTCTTAATAGCAGGACAGGGAAACAGGGAAAGTTGGGAGATGTGACCACTTATAGAGATGGCGGTGGTTAATGCAGGGCAAATAAACGGGGTGATCCACCTCTGCCCACTAGCGTTGGTCACTGTATAGCTGAGCGGCAGCAGTCATCTATTTCTTCCTGCATGGTATGCCACTGTGGATGTGTTATTTTACGTCCAGCGGTAGTGGAGAGGTGAGAATTGTTTTTGGCATCTCACTGATCACCCCACTCCTGGATTTGCCACTATGGTGCTGCAACATCGGTATATCCCTATGTATTAGTGAATAAAAGAAAGGCAAGGTTTTAAAGTAAAGTAATAGTGGGATGAAGTTACCCTCGGCGGGGGCCACCAGGGTCCTCTCTACTATTACGGTATTTGTTGGTAAAACCGCTGGAGGAAGTAGATGAAGATGATTGGAACCCACCAAGGAACGGGTACCGGAGTCCTCTCTAGTTTTACAGTGTTAGGTGGTAGAGAGCTGGAGGAGATATGCTGGTGTGCCTTGATGTCAATTTTAGGGCGCACTCTCGCATGGGTGGCTGCAACCAACTTTGGCCGCCAGAAGAAGGAAGGAAATGCCAGGCAGTATCAACTGGTCATGGAAGCAAGAGGGGAGTCGCCTGACTGTGAGGCCGTTTTTTTATGTTTTATTTATGCTATTATATACTCAATATTTTTAAGTGGTATATGTCTTCATAAAGTAAAGTTTTTTGTAATTATATAAACCCTTCTTTTTTGTCCTTTATTGTAGTAGTAGGGCTGCTATATTTTCTGTTTCTTGTATTGGTGAATACATGCATCTATTTTCAAAGTCTCTTTAAAAGATGATAAACTCATAATCTGAAAATACCTAATTAAAACAAATAACCCCCAAAAGATTGTCAGCCAGAAATAGGAATATGACTAGTAAGCCCGCTCGAAGCAAAAGTTTCGAAAGCTAGTCTGCTACCTTCTGTGTGCATGTGAGACAAGAGTTGTAGTTTCACACTCTGCCAGCAGATGGCAGTATTTCGGAGACTCACGGACACTAGACATATATATAGATGATACTGGTCTAGTCTGCGCACAGAGTCCTTTTACACTGTTGAGCGCCTCCACGGCTGGTGCGCAGACTCCTCGCGAAGAGAATAGGTTAAGTGCTGCACTTCTAGGAAAGGCCTTGGCAGTGGTAAAGACGTGGCTGTATGGCTGAGTGCTTGCTCTGTTTCGGCACCAGCTTGCCTTCTAGCATCTTTTAAACCTCAGCTGTGGAGTACATGGGTGAGCAGCAATTTATCCTAAACCCATTGGCTCTCTCCTGACAAGACCTAAATATATTCTCTTTGGATCAATTTCAGTTGCCATGGACATGAACAAGGCAATAAGAACTATCCCAACATTCCCTTTATGGGTTCTCATTGGAACTTCTCAGATTCACTTCAAAGTAACTAAATTCCTGAGTACTTTCAGCTGCCAAGCACTTGTAAGGACGGACATGAATCAGCCAGGACGTGCGGCCCACAATTCCCACATCAAAGGCTTCCCAACAAGACACTCTCTCCTTGGAGTGTAATTAGCATGTTGTAATCTAAACATGCCATTTCTCTTCAATTTATTTTAATTTCTCCCAAGGTGACAAAAGATGTAATTATAGGAGACTGGGGGAGTGTGATGACTGTTTAGAAGCCATGGTAGACTGATTACCAAAGTCTATAAGGTTTCTCAGCCTCCAGAAATCTGCTTAAGAGCTGGCACCACGTCGGTGATAATGGCTATTAGGCGACTGTAAAACAGGCTTTGCTATTGAAGCCTCACCATCGTTTCTTAATGCAATCAGTTTGGGATTAAAACAGGTGGAAATATGTTGATTGACAATAGATTAATGCACTATTTTGCCTTTACTAGAATGTCAACTTGGTTTATTCCGGGATAATCCTGGTCAGCGCGGACGTTGTTGTGGTTAGCATTACTGCTTCACGGCACTAAGGTCATTATTTATTTACAGTTTCTTATATAGTGCACACATATTCCGCAGCGCTTTACAGAGCATAATTATGAGCAAAAACACATACCGAATTACAGTACAAGACAATTTAGGACAAGTACATGGTTAATACGGATAGTTGCATCAGGGGACAGGACACTGAAGCAATTATCAGGGTGGCAGAGGTTTATATGTTCTAAGAAAGGCACATGAGGAGAGAGGGCCCTGCTCGTGAGAGCTTACATTCTAAAGGGGAGGGTTAGATAGACAGGGGTGACACAGATGGGAAAGAAGTGAGCATAAACAGGTTAGGATGAGAGATGGCCGGGTTTTATGCAGGAGGGTGGGAAGGGGTCAGCTTAGTCTTTGATATTTTAAGTCTAAAAAAGCGCTGGGTCATCCAAGAGTAGACAGCAGAGAGACAGTTGGAGATATGAGTGAGGATATAGGGAGAGAGATCAGGAAAGGAGCGGTAGATTTTAGTATTATCAGCATAGAGGTGATAGTAGAAGTCGAGTGAGCAAATAAGCTCACCCAGAGAGGACGTATAGAGAAAGAGAAGAAGAGGGCCAAGAATAAAATGTTGGGGGACACCTACTATCAATGGAAGAGCAGGAGAGGTGAAGTCATTAGAGTTACAGCTGTGCATTTTCAAAACAGACAGTGCACATACAAGCAGAAAGAGTTATATTCAAAGTTTTAGCAGTTGTAGAAATGGTGATATAACAGATGAATGGGCAGATTAAGCAGCCAGGAGTAGTATTATGTCAGAATGAAGTGAGCTCACTCAAAGCAGTCCCTTGGTTTTCTGAGTTGCTGTTGTTTTCTGTCTTTCTGAGTCACTTTGATACCAAGATGCCAAGTTGGTTGGCAGTTTCTGTCCAGTTTAAGTCCAGGCTAAGTCCAGACCTTAAGCTATGTAGCTGTTTTCTCCCTACTTAAAAATCTTCCTACTTTAAAATCTGACAAAATATCAATAGTCAGCTTTCAATGGTCAGCCAGGCTCCGTTCATGGGTTCGATTCCCACCATGGCCCTAACTGTGCAGAGTTTGTATATTCTCCACATGTGGTTTTCCTCTTAGTACTCCGGTTTCCTCCCACAAACCAAAAAAATATACTGGTAGGTAAATTGGCTCTCAAGAAAATGAACCCTAGAATGAATGTGTGTGGTATATATGTGGTAGGGAATATAGATTGTAAGCTCCCCTGGGACAGGGACTGATGCGAATGCTGAAATATTCTCTGTAAAGCGATGCAGAATATAAGTGCGCTATATATATAACGTAATAAATAAATAAATAAATCAGTTCATTATTACATGTTGCCAAATTTCTATGAATGTCTATCCCACATACCAGCATACCAATTTATACCAAATGACTGCATAGCAGTAATGCTGGTTATGTTGGTATTACCTATTTATATATGACTGCTTTTAAAAATGTTACAGTAACAGCAATTCAATTCCATTAATCATGTCCTTTAATGTATAAGGGGCAGCTCGCAGTCACCGAAGTCTGACACTGATGTGCAGAGCAGGAAATCCCGGAACTGGATCCTGAGGCCTTTCCTCATCACCCCAAGCGTGGTGCTCAGGATTTTTTTTTATATTTAGGTTTTACATTATTTTAAAATTATTTTATTGCAGCATCAAATTACACTTTATTGCTGCATCATGCTAGCTATAAAGAAGGACACTGTCATGTTCTATTACTGTAAAAGTGTAAAATGTATGACGCAAATAATAGGTAAAGCAAGGGGGAGATAGAGGAGTGGGAAGTAGAACTGAATACAGGTCACATACACAAAAATTGCTAAAGTATAGTTGATTCAGGGTGCAACTACTTAGAGAGGCACCCAGGACATGTACTGTACATCTACCTTAATCTGGTTAAAAGTGAGATCTATATTGCAGTGTAAAAATAGAGCAGTCAGTATTTTCCCTGCACAGAAACAAAATAACCCAAATCTAATTCTATCTGCACCTGTTACATCTGCCCCCCTGAAGTGCACATGGTTTTGCCCATCTGAGAAGGAATTTGCCTCTTAGAGGCCCTAAATTCTTCAGCAATTCTCGTGGTATTAGTTCATGCCTTGCGATTTGGGCTGATTTCACCCTTTTTAAATCTGCTGAGAAATTGGGTTAAATCGGCACAAATCGCATATGTTTGAAGTCCCAACTGATGTCAGGCATGGTACCGCACACATCGGATTGGAGTTGGAGGCCGGAGTCTGTGCCGGGCGTCTAAAGGTGGAACGGATGGCCATACACTGCTGCGACAGGGTGCATGATCACCTTGTCTTATCACGTATATTGTTGAGCCCACAAATTAGCTAAAGATAAGCTGTTATATGTACTTTTTAACATACAAATAAACAAATTGGTTTCCCAAGCCTCAAGACAGCTTAAAATCAAGCCAAAACCTTGAATAGTATATTGTACTTGCCCCTGCAATGTCTAATGAGTAAGCCACATTGTTCCCAAGGGAAATTATCCCGTAATTATGGTGACCCAGTCTCTAGCCTACAAAATGTGTAGTACATTTATCGGACAAAATATGCGTTTGTCCTACACAAGACGGAGAGCATGCATGCCTTTGTCCACCCCCCACAACAGCGAGGCACACAATGCAACATATGGGAACTTTTTAAAGAAAGCAATTATAGCAAGATTTCTGTTACTTGTATATTGATGCAAACTGTCCGTTAAGCGTCATTAATTTTGAAAACGCTTTGTGCTAAATTGGGCAACATAATCAGTTCATGTTATTGCATACACATGGTTTAAATGGAATGTTGCCCGTTCATTGATGGAGTTTAGAGGATTACATAAGAAGATATTATCTCCAAAAAACGGGCCCCTAAGATTTAAAAGATATACACCAAAGTATGCAGCAAATGGTTTATCCCACTGAGACCAAGACCAAAGGCTTTATTTACATTGAGTCTGGGATTAATGCAATGGCAACTTTTAAATGGTAATAATGTGGAGAAGAAGCAACGTGAGGTGGAAGGAAGGATTGCTTTGTGATTCCTGCTTATTTTGTTAAGGAGAAAGGTATCCTGGTATACTGCATTATTAACATGCTCAAAGGGCCAAAGTAGGCCCACAGTAATCATAACCAACTGCTTCAGTTGTATAAAGGATACATTTCGGGCAAAGATTATGAGGTAATAATTGTGGTGGTGTGTGTGTGTGTGTGTGTGTGTGTGTGTGAGGGGTGATAAGAGTATGATCCAGTTCATTAACTTTCTAAGTTGAAATGTGTCTCGTATACTTGTTTACTTTCAAAGGCTGAAAGGCTCACAAAATCATGTGGCACCCCTGCCACCCCCATAAGGAGTCAAGGCTCCTACACTGTCTTGCTTCCCTTGTCTGCCGGCACCATCTCACCCCAAAACCTTGATACCATTGATGAAACCACCTCCTCCACACCCCCTGCTTAGGAACAAGGCTGTTCCATCCCTCCCTGTTCCCGGAGAAAGCAGACTGAAGTATGATTGTGAGGTGAGCAGGATGAGCAGCATCTGCAAGAGGAGAGGGATTTTCCTGCCTAGATAGGAATGCATTAAACTCCCTAACGGGCTTTGACTCACTGTAAGACTTGCACCCGTGCCACCAATATCTATTCTTTCCATAATATAACATACTAATAATACCAAATACTAACAAATAAAGATACGAAAACAGATTACAAAGAGCTATCCTTAAAATATGCACATAAGATATTATTCTCTAGAATAGATGACTAGAATACTGTGGGGGTTTTCAATTATTCCCATTTTTCGGCTAGGTGAAAAAATGGGACTATTTTGACCCTATTATATTCAACTGTGGATGTTTTCGCCTGTTTTCTTTCAGGTTTTTTTCAACCACACCTTTTTTGGGGGTGGGGAGGGGGGGGGGGTATGGACAAAAACACATGGATCAGCAGTTAATTTGCAGATCTACGTGAATATTTTGCATAGGTGAAAAATCATAACTTTCATTGAGTAGGGCGAATCCAAATTCGTCATTGAAAATGTCAAAAATTGCAAAAAAAGCACCATTTTAATACGCCCCCCCCCCCTCTTTCAACTATATAACAGATAGTAATTTGATAAATAACTTCATTGTTCCCAGAGTACATACATTTCAACAGTGTCGATCTAAGGATCCATTTTTCTAGATACCTGTGGAACTACGTATGCACAAATAAGCCCCACCCACAACAACAACACACCCACATTCTCGTAAAGCTAATTAACTTTGTAAGGGGATGAATTAGTTCTGTAACCTGTTACCCATAACAACAATGAAGTTTAATATTATCACCTCTGTATAGTATACAAAGTAAAATCAAAATCCTCCTTGGTTGCTACCGATTTTTGTACAAATCTCTGTGTATCAATGCTAGTAATGTTCCTCTAGTATATTTTAAGGTTTATTTTTTCCTCCCGCTTACTAATATAAAAGACAAAATCTACATCGTCTAGCATGTACACACAATTGCGCGTTTCCGCGGTTGCATACGAAATAATCTTGTCGGCCGTCTGCATGGTCAATCAGACGATACTGTATGCGGGACAGTTCAGTGTAAAGAAGAAGGGAATTAGGTATTGGGCCTGATTCAAGTCTGATCGGAAGGGGCTGGGTGGGGGGCTGGGCGTTTGGCGGCGCTGACCTGTTCGCCAGCTTAATTAGGCCCATTGTTGCGACGTACATTACATTGTGTAGTGTGTACAGACAATCTTGTAGGGTCTGAGCCATAGAGAATTCGGCCCGAGCATCGATTGGTTGTAACTGTAGTGTTTTCCCGCCCCTAAAACATTAACAGGGGCGCTCATCAATCAAGTATACTAGGCGTACAAGATGTCAGGCTACAAAGACCAGTCTCTGTAGACACTTAACATCCTGGCAAGCACATATATATACTTCTAAAATGAATATTCTTTTTATTCCTCTTCCAGACTATGGGAGAAAAAAATTATTAGGAGAAAGACGTTATTTTTTTTCTAGGGGTGGGGTTGTCTATTTCGGAGGGACTCCGTCATCTAATACCTTTACCATCCATGCTTTTTCCAAACTAAATTATCAGCACTGGTTTATTTTTTTTCTTTATTTTTTCTTTTATTTATATTTTTTACAGAGGAAAATATGTCTTTCTTACTTAATACAGAATGATATATTTCTTCATATATGACGAACATTTCAGAAATCCCATAAAACATCTGGGCTCTGCTGTAATGAATTTTTTGAACTTTAATAACAAATTGGAAGGTATTTTTTGATGATGATTGTGAAAAAGCATTTCTGGAAATTGCAGTTTGAATCCAGACAGGTTAAAAAAAGGAAAGAAGAATAAAAAGAAACAGAGGAGAACTCACATCTTTAAATAACCTCATGGAATTCCCCTAGGTTTCAACTTAATTAAGAAAAAAAAAAAAACTTTTTTTTTTTAATTTTTTTTAACAAATCAAAGTTTTTGTTGTTGTTGCTAAAAAGCATTTTAAATGAAATGTAATTGCAGATATCCCAATGGGAAAGCATAGTTCAGTAATGAAGTATGTTGCTATAAACTCAGCACTTTGTGGAAAAATGATATATTCTCAGTTTATTTACACTTCAACAAAGGTTCTCTTTAAGATCGGCCAAAACGGCAGTAACATTGGAAGCTATTTAACCCTTTCCAGGCCCGTCTAGGTGTTCTACAAGTCCTGTAGCTTAGGGACCACCTACATAAACATAGTTGCACCTAGCATGCACATGTCATGTCAACATTTCCCATATTGACCTTTTGACCCTCTTGACCTATTGCATGCTGACCTTTTGGGGTAGACCTGTAGACACTGTAGATCAAGTATCAACTGGAACTACTTCCTTCTTACCGTCACCTTCTCTTACTAGCCCAGCACATGGTGTCGCAGGTTGAATCCTTCAAAATCCTAGGAACAACCATGTCCAGCGACCTAAGATGGGGATTAAACATAACCACAAATATCAAAAAGGCTCAACAGCCCCTGTTCTTCCTGAGGCAACTCAGGAAATTCAACATCCCACAGGAGCTTTGTGGAGTCTGTCTTATGTTCCTCGATCACAATCTGGTACGGTGGCACAAGCGAGAACAACAAACAAAAACTTCAGAGAGTAGTGAAGACTGCGGAAAGGATCATAGGGACCAACCTCCCCCCGATAAGGGATCTGTTCTCATCCAGGGTAAGGAAACGCGCTGAGAAGATCACGAAGGACAAGCTGCATCCCGGTCACAACCTTTTCAACATCCTACCATCCGGAAGATGGTTCAGGTCTGTCCCCGCCAAAATGTCCAGATCCGCAAGAAGCTTCTTTCTGTTAGCCGTCCATCACCTGAACAATCCAATCAAAGTGAATGCAATACCAATATCAACAGCCAAGCAACGTGACCCTACTTGGCGACCTATCCACCATAGTCGCAGCTAGAAATGGAATGCATGTAATGTCTTTATGTAATATATGTAATGTCTTCCACCCCCCCCCCCTTACCCTTGTTTGATGCTGCACTGTAATTCACAAAAAATTCCTAGTGTGCGCAAGCATACATGGCCAATAAAGTTGATTCTATTTTATTCTAGCCCAGCACATGCGGTTACAGTATGTCTGGGCTGCAGTGGGTTCTGGGAGGCTACTGATGCTAAGTGCGGCAGTCTGCCATTCCTGCAGGGGTTTACCTATCGCACTGATCGTGCCCCCTCTTGATTCTGTCACTGCTGAAATAAGCTTGGTGCCCCAATGCAAGTTGCTGCCACTTCCGCAGTGCATAAACAATACTTTAAAAAAAATGTTTTTTTAAAGGAAGCATGGTCAAATCTCCGTGATTAGGTCACATCTCTGCGATTAGGCCACGACACCTACATTACCGGGGCCCAGATTGTGTTTGGCCCTGCACACAGTAAAACATTACAAGATAAAGTAACAATATATCAAACTTATTATTGAGCATGGGAACTAGCTTCCCAAAAAATTTTTTATGTAAATAATAACAATTTTTCTATGCTTGGGACTGGTACTGACCATACAGAAACAGGACCACGACTGTGGGAGAGTCATATCGGGAAACTGTAACCACCAAGGGCTGCCTACCTGTGGTGGTTCAGTGGCTCTGTATCTATATAGCCCTTTTTTCGAACCTGATAAGCTTTGTCCTTAGCATATTGACATAAAATTTAATTATTTGGACATTCAAACAGGTTTAAAGGGAAGCAAGAGAAAAAAAAAGCCACAGAGAGTCAAACAGAGGGGATGTTATAAACTGCTGTGCACTCCCATAAAATCTGTTTTATAGCAATTCAGTGGCTAATTGAGTTTAGCAATAACACATACTTAACAGCTTGCACTGAAACAAGGGAGATCACTATCTCAGGCAAAGGCTGACCTGACTAGTCTAGCAGATTGTATTTAGTTTCTTCGACCCGAGATTAAACATGACAGTCAAGGCCACATTAAACTTGGCATGTTTGCTTAAATGTTTTTTTTTTTTTCTTGTATGAACATCGGAAAGTGTTGCATCTTAACCACTGGTGGCACCAGGGGGGGGGGGGGGGGGGAGGACTGCAGCACAGTTCAAAATTCAAATAGGGGAGCCACACCAACTGCCAGTGAGTTAGTTTAGAATGGCAGTTGGCAAGATGGCAGCAGTAGGTGTGGCTCCCCCCTCCCTGGAGCCTTCACCATATTACATACATATATTTTACAGCTGTTTATTATTAGGATGATAATACTTCTATGATGTACAGTTATTATGCTAAACCTGCACCTGAGCAAATCAATTCCAGTGATAAACAATATAAAACAGTACATATCTGTGTGTTGTGCTTTTCGCTCTATAGCCCCAGATGTGACACAATGTCAACGTTATTGAGATTAAACCAAGGAGCATGATTTTCACAAATGCGGACGTTACGGGGTTATTTTCCTTTGGACTGACCTTGGCAGTGTGCCGTTAGGCTGCAATGAAGGCATCTTAATGCGTTTTGGCATTAGAAGTGGATTCAAGAATCACAATGATTTAAGATAGATAGGTCTGTAATCGAGAGTGCCACCTGCATGAACTTTGCAATAATGGCCCGTTTACAACCGCTGCTAACACTGATCTAAGTGTTTCCATGCAGCTGCCCAAATGTAACATTTATTTATTTAGTTTTTTTTAAGTTTGTGACGTTCTCACTAATAATATTGTATATGGGGCTAACCACATAAAGAACCTTTACCAGAATCGGGTATATAAGGGTATGAATGGCTATACCTGATGATAATTGGTCTATATATGGGATGGCTGTGCAGATAATTAGTATGCTGGCCAATTGAACGCCTTTTTTTTATATCCATGTCTTTTTAGTTGCACTGTGCACTATGGAATACAATGCACAGTAAGTATACATATTTTGTATGTACAGTTGGACCACGTATGCGTAAATATTTATATTTTCCATCACGTTTTATTATTATTGCCACTTAGCACTAAATCAATCCTTATTTGTATTTCTTTCTAAATATTTGAGAAAACAAATCTAGAATATTTGATGCTGACTTTAGGGAATACCGGGCCTATGCAATTACTAAGAATATATTTTGGAAATAAGAGTCCGGGGGCCTTTACAATTGTGTAAGGAGGTTGAGTCACACCCCTGAAACATCTGCAAAACACATCCGCTTGACTCGCCAGTGGCAGTTGCAGAGGTGGGGCTCCTGCAGAGTCCACAATTCTAATAGGGTTCTACACCAACTGCCAGTCAATCACTGCTAAAAATCAGTTGCAGATTCTGGCAGTTGGCGTGACTCCCCTATTTCCTATTTAAAATTTGTGCAGCTGATCCCCCCCCCTTGTTACCTCCCACAAACTGTCAATCAATCGGAGTGCAAATGTGCAAATCAGACGTATGAACAGTACAACAAGTATCGCACAACTACGCAACCAACTACGCAACCAACTGCACCCAACTGCACTGTGAACACTTTGAGTCAGCAAGGCACGCTAAGCAGTGATCCCTGAAGCAACGCCCGGCCGATGGGCAGCCCACCTGGACAGACCCCCCCCCCTGCCAAACGCCCTTGGTTGCCGACCATTGAATAACTTCTCCCCCCTTCGGTAATAAAAGACAGTCTGAACTGTTTTTTTTCCCATTGGTGTGTCCGCCGAAAAGGGGGCGGGCGCTGCTGTCATGTGACGTCAGCTGCCTGCCCCCCCCCCATCCCGCATACATCAGCCCGCCAGCGTTTCCAATCATTACTGAATCACCCCCTTTGTGTCCACGTCTGTATCAGAATCTTCATTATGTATGCAGGTCACAATTGAAAATCAGGTCACGTCCGAATTGTACAATTTACATTCATATATAGAAATCTAAATTTAGGGTTTAAGTTTACTTTTGACAGCAGACTTGACATTGTTTTTATTGACTAGGGCGAGTTAATCACACTGGCCCCAGATAAATACCCCTTACATTACCATTATAGATAGGACTGAATAAACACGTTTACCCAGCTTGACAGACAGCTGCGGAACCCACTGCTGAACCTGAGCTGTCAATCACCATTCAGGCTTTTGATGTTGCTCACCATTGATTCGTAGAGCAGAATAGTGATTAGCCGTGGAGATTCTCCAGCTGCGGGGACTCCATTGCTAAACGTGCGCTTTCCATGGACTAACTTCCCATAATAACAAATATTCAAGTGCAGATTTTTACAAGTAATCATCTCCAGCTTCTTACAAATGATGGAAAGCAGATGTAGGGACCCCCAAGAGATCCGTTACTTTTGCACCCATCCTCTTTGTTCATTTGCATTTGTTTTCAGCTTTTTTACTGTGTTGTTTTTTTATTATTATTGTATTTGCTACACTATTACATTGTGTCTATTTTATACTGACATAATATTCCATAGTGCACAAATACGGTTCCACCGCACCCATGCTGTCCTCGTTTTTCCTTTGGTAGACGTAGGAGATGGAAGGGTGATCACACCTCTCACAACTAGAAGACTCAGCGGAACAGCCCACCATGAACTCCCTGATAGTGACGTTCCCCGTTCCTTTGTGTTTGCAGAGATTAAGCTAATAGTATTAAATTTACATGCAATATGGAAATGCGTAGGATTATATATTACAAAGGTCTTGCAATATAAACATTATCCAGCTGTTGTACTTCTGAGTACAGATTTAGGCAATTCTAGGGCAAACCTCCCACAAAGAGGTGCATTCATATGCCTGAAATATGGTCCTATTAACGCGATGAAAAACGATCTTGTAATTCCCAATTACTTCGATATTGTTAATAATATCAAGGATAATTGTTGCTGAATGACGTGTAACATGTTCGTCATCGTTAACTAACATATGTGTAAGGAATATCTCTAACATGTTCAATGAATGTCTTATGTGTCTGTTACAATTATACAACGAACATGCTTCAATAGGTTTGAATCTTTTGGACAGCTTCGAACAAGATCGAACAAATCTGAACTCTGATCAAATCTTTCCAAACTATTAAAGTTTTAGAATGTTCAGAAGTTTCTTATAAATTTAAGAAACTAAATTGAGAATGTTTTCAAATGTTTCGTCCTTTGGGGTTCGGTATGTTTTATCCACAATAACAATATTGATTATGCAGACGCCATAATGTAGACACATTCTTAGGGGGGTATTCAATGTAGGGCCACGACTTTCGGGCTGGCCCGACAGCCGTGACACTGTCCCCTTCTCGGGCCGGCTCGTCTGTGATTTTGCAGATGGGATTGAATGTGCCGTCTGCCAAGTGCCGAGAAGGGGGTGTGGCCGCAAGAAGCGGCCGGAAATCATTGATCTGCAGCCGGGAGCTCGACAAATCCCGGCAGAATGTGCCCGACTGCTTGTGAAGTCGGGCACGTTCTGCAGAGATCCCTGTTCAATGCTGTCGGGGAAGACAGCATTGAATAGGGCTCCGCCGCCATTTTCCCCGACGGGAATGGCGGCGGGAGATTGAATACCCCCCCCCCCCATAATGTTCACAATCACAATGCTAACTTTGACACGTACAAAAAGTTGACATTTTCAAAATGTCCACAGCCATTTCAGCAGATACGTCAACACCTAATTTTAAGCTTTACTCTATCCCTAACTCCTAATCCTAACGGTAACATTTCTACTGTCGACATTTTGGCGGCATCTGCATTTTACATGTCAGTTTTTCAATTGTGTCGACATTTGGCCACGTTGTTGTTTTGCATGTGCCAACATGTCGGGAGTCAAAAGTCTAACTTTGTTCACATATGAGGTTCGATGTCATGGTATTGACCTTTTGACTGTCTACATTGTAATTGACGACATGATGACATGCCCATCCTGACTGTAGTACACTGACACTACTGTAACTGACTAGTAATGAGGGACAATTAAGAGTTGGCCGCATACGAGATCTCAGCAAAATATTATATTTGGACACATGTAATTACTCGGTATAAAAGTTTAGCTTGATGAGAACTGAACCATCCTGCTGCAGGCCATGAATGATTGCCAACATTTTACAAGAACAAGAAATAAATGGGAAACTTGTTTAAAACTATATAGAGTTGTTTAACTCTTTGACTTTATGTTAAAAAAAAAAAGCGCCTGGCTGCACCCCTTGGTTTCACCAAATAAAACGTTCTGTAAAGGTTACAGCAGCATCTTAATCTGTGGACATAAATGATTTATGTTGCTCTTGTTTACTGACCAGCTAAAAATATCTTTATAGCTTATTTCAAGCGCTGTCAAACAAGTTTGTAAGAGTTGTTAAAAAAACACAATCATCTCATGCCAAAAGTAACCGAGGAAAAACATACACACAGGAATCATTTACAATGGGCAGGAGTACAAAAATGCTTGTCTTGTACATCTATGTTTGTACGCGCATTTCTGTATATACCTACAACACGTGTAACTTTGTATGATGCTTGGAACCAATCTCAGATGGATAAGCGAGCATATAACTCCTTTGTGAACTGCATGTGTACAATTCTGTAATGGGGTAAAGAACTTGGCTGAATGAAACCCAACTAGACTCTGGGATATGTACTGTACTACTGTACATGAGAGTGATGGTGTAACGGGAAGGTCCACCCTTCTAGTGATGGTTATTGAACATTGATTAGCATCGGTTAACCTGCACTAATGGGTTGTCACTGAAGAAAGTTTTACCATGGTTTCTGCCATTGAGGGAATGGAATGCGGCAATGTTGTGTTGTCCTCCTTGGCGCTGTGGATCGGAGCTTAGAGACACTTCTAAGATCCGCTTATATGGCTAGATCTAATTTAGAGATGAAAGGTTTCTTATACCTCAAACATGGGCTCAGAAAGGGTAGAGGTCGGACTGCCCAAAACCAGGCATTTCGGGGCAATGGGGGTCGAGATTTGGGTAGATTGGGGCCTTCATTATTTTGTACCAAGTAAATGTTGAAAGGTTTTCTTAAGATTAGACCCACCAGTAAGGGCCTGAATTAGAGGTGGACAATGTTTGAGCAGTTGAGCAATTTTCATTTGTACTGCACATACACCAAAGTCACACTGCAATTTATTGGCAACTGCGTACACAGGGGCCTGATCAAGCCATAGAAGGATTTTGAAATTCGTCCATTGAAAAGACACCTTCTTGCTGCACTTGCGATCCGAGCATTCTGGCCTTGCCGATCTCTGGAGAATGGGGCAACACCACCATTTCCAGTAATGCCAGCTATCCATTCCATAGCACTGCAGACAGCACCAGGAAAACAATGCAGTGGCCATTTTGCCGTTTTATTAAGTAGGAAAATCATCAGCAAAACGGCATGGTGGCCATTTTACCAGAGACCTGAGCATGCACACTAGACTCTAGGACACTCTAGGGTCAATTAATGACTCTAGTGCCCAGGGTCTACGGCTCTACCAGCTATAGAGGAGAGGGCCTGGATATGGGCCTCCTCCTCTACCGATGTGCCCCTTCAAAGATGCTCCCAACTTAGAACCTGGCCCATACACTATTAATTTTGATTCTCCCCGCAGTACTGGCAACGGCATCAAGAGCATGTGGACATTTCCTTAATTGTACAGAACCACCACAAAATCTCTTGGACTTTTCAACGTCATCTACAGATTATGAAGACTTCTAGCCAGATAAAAAAGATGGCCAGGAAAAGTTTTTGAACCAAAAATAATTTATAGTAAATGATATTTATTTATACAACAATATATTTGATCTTTACGAATCTTTGATTTCATCTTCCAAACATATCCCTGTCTATTGAACCTAAGAGAGAAACATGACATTATTTGAACAATCTCTAGATAAATTGAACGGTACTACATTCCACATGTAGAGATTGGGATGTCCTAGGAAGAGTTATAGTGGTTTGTAAAGGAAAACAGTTTATAGAACTTGTGTGGCTGGAATAAGCAAATCTGTTCCTTGTAGTGGGAAAGGAAAACAAAATTATAAAGGCCTTCTGGCATAACATGTAATTAATTTACCAAGATCATTTGCAGGAATAACAATTCCCCATCCAAACTACACAATGTGGCTTGTAAGCATAAATAACAGTTTGGTTTAAAAGTCTGTCACTGTGTAGTGTTGCTTTGAACATTTACATTGGGCGTCAGGGACATTCTGACCCACTCATGGATGAGACTAAAGCACTTTCCAAAACACAAAAGCACTTATCAGTAATAATAAATGAACAGTGACACAATCCATAGACATTTGTTTCCATTGGCAAGAGGCACAGCATATGATTACTGCACCCATTAATCAGGAGTCAACCAAGATCAGGGTTCCCATTTATGAGGACCACAGTCTCATTCCTGGGCTTTATATCTTTATATTAGCAATACCATTAAAAAAACTAAGTTGTGATTTTTAAAGTACAGTAATTAGTCACTGTGGCAGGTCGTAAGAAGGAAGTTGGAATTTATCATTTTAATTTGGTTTGGTTCTTAAGGCTTGGATTGATGATTTATAATTCTACTCACTGCCATGAACTAGCATGGAAACCATTTTCATGTGGGGAGCAGAGAGGCTATGGAATGTCACTCTGAGCTCTGATTTGAATACTGTATTATTTTCTCCTTCCTTGTCAAACCTTTGCCTGTATGTGGCATGCTGAGACGATGGGCTACATTTACTAACATGGGATTTCTTTAGAATATAGGTGTCACAGATGTTTAAAATAACAACCAATCAGATTATATCTATTACCTTCTAGCAGGTGCTAAATAAATAAGAAGCATAATCTGATTGGTTGCTGTGAGCAACACCCCATCTTCAGTAGAACTCCCATCTTAGTAAATTTGCCTCATTGTGTCCTTGAAACTGGAAGACATATTTTTTGACAACTGCCAGAGAGATTTTGAAACGGAGATAATGATTTGTAGAAGGGCAGCTAAGAAAAATGACAACCAGAGTCAAATTTAAAAGGTACATTACTTACCATTTAAAGAGGAATGATAAGTAGACCCTCTACATGGGAAGCTTCCTTCTAATAGTTTTTAAGCAGACAACTGGGACAATATTTCAGTCCGTAAAATAATAGCAAAATGGGTTAAAACTACTATATATATATATAAATGTATTCCAAATACTACTGAGTGCGTCAGAGATCTCAGTTCTATACAAATATTTGACACATACTTACCTACTGTAAGTGTCCTCTCCAGGAGAATTACACATTTTATGTTATTTGACATACAATACATCGTATGTCAAAGGAGAGCATACGGTGTATTGTATGCAATTCTGCCGCCCGAGAGCCCGGCGGTTCCCCAGTGGTTAGTTGACGGGGTATACTTGGCAGTAGTGTATGGGGGCCTTTAGTGTGTGGGGACAGAGATCTGAAAACAATAGTGCTGTAGACTATACACCTGCCTGAAAGAGGTCAGTGTATAAAGGTGAGGGTCACCTGGCTTATATTGTGTGTCCCTTTAACACTTATATCAGTGTTGGTGTTAACAGTGTGTGTAGAAGATTAATGACTGTGGCAGTGAAAGGGTTAAGAGCATCTCCTCACAACTCTTTAGGACTGGTATTTGCTACTGAAATGTCAGAGGTCCAATGAATCTTCTCTCCTGCACAGGAATTCCACCATACAAAGGGGGAATTGTTCCAGGGTAATTCCCCTGAGTTTATTGCAGGATACTTAAAGTAGATGGGGGTTAAAAGGCATTTCTAATGGGCCCAGTTTGACACGGCAAGCACTTGATATTTCAAGCCAGTTACCATAGGTGATGATAAATACACATGAATTGCAGAAGGTTCAGTGGAATGTCAGAGGTGTCTCAATCAAAGATCCCATTGTATGCAGGGTGACAGGTCATGTGACAAGAGTACATTAACCAATCCTGGGGCTGGAAGATGTTAAGGGGGATCATTATGTGACCCCTCTGAAACCACAACAATCTCTCAGCAGCACTTAGCATGAGACTGACGGACAGTATGAAACACAAACAATAAGAGCAGGGCAACCTGAACCTTGAACTTTATGGGATGGTAGAAAAAACGGGAAAAATAAATATTAGCTCTCCACATGAGATGTAGAGCGGTATTTACTAAATGAGGAGGCCAGCTCTTATGATAACACTGCTCAGAGGGCAGGCGAGAGAATACTTTATGCTCATTGTTCCTCCTGTCTGGGCTCAGAGTGAGGGAAGCAGGGTTGCTGTGGGGCGGTGCTGTTGAGACATAGCGTCAAACTTTTGCAAATTAAAAAATATTGACTAGTTAGCAGCCCGTCAAAGTGACAGAACATCATAACAGTAATGTCAGCACCGGCGGCTGTGGGCAGCTGACTGGAGCTGCACTTGAATTGCTCTGGTGGGCGCCATCTAATTGCCACCGGCATGCACAACACTTGAATTCCCCCCATAGGGGTGATGAGCAGCATTAGGTTTTTTTTTTATACAGGATTTGCATGTCCCTATAAAGACCTATAACCTTTTATAGATGGGTACCTGGGTAAATGTACAAAAATCTGGGCTATTGGGTGGGTATTTGATATGACATGAACATAAAGCCTCAGCCAACACACACCGAACAGAACAGTGCTATCTGCACACATCATGGAACCAGAATCAAGCCATCAGACATTTCATTTCATTTGCATTGGAGCTAACTATGATAATATGGTTGCTATGGTTACAGAACAGACAGGCACGTAACACCATCGTATGAAATAAGCCCCGTCATATGAAAGATACTGTCAAACATACATTTCTTGAGGTCTAGACAAAGAGCTAAGTGCTAAAATATGCCATAGATAATGACTTGGTTGGCTCATACTTGTCTATTCTCAATGAATGTTACTGTATGGGGACGCTTGAATTTCGGGGTGGTATCTCAGACTCACTAGGGAATATACCATCCTCCAGGTTCCTGCACAAGTCCCTGGTGAAATGGGCAACAATGCAGGGGGTTTGGTGAATAGATTAGTACAGGGTTGCCGACTTTTTCTATCTCCTCTCCTCCAGCTGCAGTTCGGGGGCGGAGCTTGAGTATTACATCATTAAGCCCCACCCCCAGGTTGTAAAAAAAACCCTCCAATTGACGGATCTCCGTGGAGGGGGCTAAAATGCCGCGATTGTGGACATTTTAGCTCCGCCCCCTCGTCTGAGACCAGCGGATTACCGCATTTAAACCCAGAGGTATGGGGGAAGACGCTGCAATTGGGGGGTGGTGTGGGGGTCCCCCAGAATCCGTGAGAATCCGTGAGGGTTGCCCACTTTTCCAGGGGGCAGGGAGGAGGAACCGATTTTCGGGATCCTCCCGGCCATTCCGGGAGGGTAGGCAACCCTGGATTAGTATCATGGTGGGACTGAAGCATGACAACTACTTACAACTATTTATTTATTACCAGTTATTTATATAGTGCACACATATTCCACAGCGCAGTACAGAGAATATTTGAACAGTCACATCAGTCCCTGCCCCAGTGGAGCTTACAATCTATATTCCCTACCACATGTACATACACACCCATTAAGTTTTGGGTTCATTTTGTTGGCAGCCAATTAACCTACCTTTTCCATGTTGACCTATTGCTTGCGTCGACCTTTTGACCACGTCGACCTAAAGTATGTCAACATTTTTTAATGCATTGACCTATGACCTGGCGAACCTATGACCTATGACCTGCATTGACCTATGACCTGGTCAAACTATTCACTGTCAACCTTATTACTGTTGACCATATGACCCATACCCCTCAAAGGGTAGAACCAATTAACTACGCAGCAGCGGTCCCACTATGAACCGCGGCTGTATTTGCAGGTGCCCCTTCAGGGCTTGGAGCCCGGGCGTTGGTGACTCCATTGTCTCTGGAAGTTACGCTCATGAGTGCGACTGTTAGGCAATAACTCACCACATACTATTCGAGTGACCTTAATTTGGAGCAACCCAAAACTATTAGAGATCAGAGAAGTTGAATTCATTTGCACCTGTGTGTCAGTGCTGACTCGATCTGGTTTCTCTAACTCCAGACCGGCACTTAGGGACGATTCTACCTTCCAAATCTAAACTTTTTATTTTTCTCCCATTACTGCTCTTATAACATTATTTAAACATAAAAATGAAACGTACCAGAACCAAGCATTGGTTGTAACTTCTAAGCGAACGGCCTGGTGCCAGAATATTAATTTCCATTCTAACAGCTTAAGTGTACTTGGCCACAATTCAAATTGACAAACGTTAAAGATTTCTCTTTAGAAAACAAAGTATATTCTGCTAAAAGGTACTAACAGGACTCACGGCACGGTAATAAAGGACAGGCCGTTTCAGGCTGTAAGACTGTGTAATCAATTTTAATTTGCCATGTATCAAGAGCCAGAGTGTTCTGGCTTGCAACGGCAATTGTACGCGCCATCTGGACGATCCACAGTGAATCAGAAAGATTTGCTTGTCTATATTGAGTTTTACAGCACTACATCTAACCTGCAATATTCCTGGCAATTTATAACCATTCCGTGAACTAAACTAGAATTGCAGGAACAGAGCCGTTCTCTGCAAATCATTTCAAAAGGAAATTGTAGCTCCAGTAAGAGTCGCAGAGGAGGATGCAAAAACGCTTTGCACAAATTCACTTATTATTGCACCATGCTTATAAAGTTTTCCTTATTCATTACTGCTATGTACTCAGTCTTTTAAATGGCCATATTCTTCTGCTGCGGCATACAGAATACACAGGGCCTTATTCAGATTAATTCGGAACGAGGCAAATTCGTCCCCGTTCCGATGTTTGAGGGAATGCGCATGTGCAAGTGCGTGTCTCCATGAAAACGCTGGGTGTTTCCATAGGTACGTGGGCGGGCCGATGTTTGCCGGAGCGGGCGGCTGACATTGCAGGACGCAGTGGCGTAACTTTGGAGGGTGCAGGGGTTGTAGCTGCTATGGGGCTCGGCCACTTGGGGGGGGGGGGGGGGCAAGGACCAGCAGCTATCCCTTGCACCCTTTAGCAATTGTTTTTACATTTTAAAGCAGCGCCTCAGGGAAATTATGGCAGCACTGCAGCGGGGACGTGGCTGTTCTAGGAAAACCCCACCCACCCCCATAACATCCCATAAGCAGAGGTGGTCACGCAATGCCCTACCCCTTTCTGATGCTGCTGGGCTTGGCGGCATGATCTGGCCCCAGCGGAAACAAAGAAAAGCTGCGCACTTAACACTGAAGTGTGGGAGGACCAGAGCCCATGTGCAGGGGACCCGGCCGGCACCTATGTGCCAGCCGGCACAGGAGACCCGGCTTTCACAGAGCCGATGTACAGGAGACGCAGCGCTGATTTGCTGGAGACCCGGTGCTCACATGAAGAGACCCAGCACTGATGATTCCACTGACCCCCAATGCAAGCACTGCTTGCACTGAAGGGGGAGGGGGGCAGTGCAAGCTGCATAGTGTACCTGGAGGGGGAATGGTATTAGAAGTTAAAAGATAATGCCTGTTTCAAACATTTCAACCCCCTGCTCCCCCCTCTCTCTCCTCTTTTTCTGTGTCCACTCTTTTTCTCTCTCTCACTTTCCCTCCCCCTCACTGTCTCACCCACAGCCCTTCTAGCCTCCTGCCACCCTTTCTGTCACACTTCTCTCTCTCTCTCCCTTTACCCCTGCCAATTCAACTCTTTCTCTCACTACACCCCCCCCCCCCCCCACACACACACACACACACTCCCCTCCTCTTTCTTCCTACCTAGCGGAACTTTCTCTCTCTCTTGCTCTCTCCGAGTCACTCCCACTTTCTCTCACACACACCTCTCACTTGTTCTCTCTCTCTCTCTCTCCCCCATCTCTCGCTGATGCTCTCTCTCATCTCTCCCACTGGCACCCCCTTTCTCTCCCTTACACCCCCTCTTTCTTTCTCTCTCTCCCTCACACAGTCACACTCCTCTTTCTCATGACCTCACTCTGTCTCTCCCTGACACCCTCTCTCTGATGCTCTTGCGTTCTTTCTTCTGCCCACCTAAGGGGCATTGTAGTGACAATAGGGGGGGCACAAAGTTCTAGTTACGCCCCTGGCAGGACGTCATCCACCCGCCCCGTCTTCTTGTAGGCGCACTCAAATAAAAGTCAGTTTTCACTGACTTCTATTTGCAAAGGCAGGAGAAATCAATCGATGGTCGGTGACCATCGAATGATTTCTCCTGCAGCGGGCGTTCGGACGGGCGGCGACCTGGCGTCTCAGGCGCTCGTTAATGTGTGATCTTCGCAGCTTACCGAGCCAAGCTGAATGGGGCCCACGATGCGCTGAGACACAAAAGCACAAAAGAGTGCACATTGTACCACTCCAAATAGTAAAACAAGCAAAATAATCATGAAGAGATTAAAAGAGAAGAAAAATCAACAAAGTGCATAAGCTGTGGGTTCTGAGGAGGATTGTCAGGGCTCTGCCAGCCCCAACTCTGTCTAAGTAACTAATCCAGTGCATCTGGAGGGGATAAATGGAGTCGGAGGCCCCGGGAAGCTGTTCTCGGAGAACTGTCTCAGCAGCGAGTATGTGGATTTGCGGAGGCAGGGTGCCGTTTTCTGCACATTCAGTGCTAGGAGCACCAGCTGTATACGTGCCAATGCAGTGCCATATGTTGTGTTACTACAGGGCTCACACCAGCAAAAGGTGCACAGAGGCTACTGTAATAGCAGAGGATATGTGAGCCTTGGTACTAGGTGTCCAGTACATGGATTCAGCTGGGACTTTGTGATGTGCTAAAGTCATCCTTATTCAGGGCAAGTCAAATAGATGGTTCAGGTTATAATCTCCCTAGGGTAGGCAACCAGCTGCTGTGGAACACAGTGGGGGTACAGCCAGCAGTCATACAATTGTATACACAGTGGGGGTACGGACAGCAGTCATACAATTGTATACACAGTGGGGGTATGGCCAGTAGTCACACAACCATATACACAGTGGGGGTATGGAGAGAAAGTGGGCGACCCGCACCATCTGTGGTAGATTTTATTTATTTGCAATTATGAATGGAAATGGTCCCACCAATGGGGATTTATTATATATAAATATGCCCCAATTGGTTGAGGGTGCCGTCAACTGATTTAGCATATATAGAATACAAATAGAAGAAAAGCAAATCAGTTTAGTATGACACACTCCTCATTCATAGTGTCAACAAAGTGACTAAAAATTGTGCTGTACCTTTAATAAGTGTAAATACTTTTTATATTTTATTTTTTATCCATATCACTTACAGGCCATCATTTGTTGCAGCAATAATCTGTAATTTTTATTAATTATGCTTGACCCGATGATCTGTTTCCCTGTATCAGGGATTACAGTGGCGAAAATATTAAAAAAAGAAAGATTGTGAAGTATAGAGAAAAATAAGTTATGAAAGATTAAAATAACTGGTCCTAGGTTAGTCTTGAAAAAGCCGACAGGGCGAAATGCGCATCGGCTGTTTGCTCTGTTAACAGTGTTAATATCAGTCAAATGTATTTATATGTTTAAATGTCTAATGTCATGTTAGGTCCGAGCTTATAGTATAAGAACAGTAACGGCAAGTGAAGTACATCAGCGTGCACTTCAGGCGCTGACATGCTGGCACAGTGCAGGGATTAGATCCCAAATAACGGGTGTCACTGGCCGCGATCCATCCACTACACGCTCCGGCGCGTGTGTATCGCCAACACGCAGGCACAGTACAGGGATCAGATCCCCAACAGCGTGTGTAACTAGCCGGGATCTGTCTTCTACACGCTCCGGCGCCTGTATGTGGCTAGCATGATCTTGTAAAACTGCCGGTATTTGGCAGACAAGATCATAGCACTAGTTTTGTGTATAATATCCCAGCACCAATAGCGCTACTAAAATAGATTAAGCGCAGTTATATCACAAATACACTGGTGTACACCACAGACTGCTAGCGCTATTAAGCGTGGAAAGTGGAATATAAATAACGCCAGCTATTATAAGACTGGGAGTACAACTTGATGCAGACTTGCACCTAAGTGTAATCATGGTCTGTGACAACAAGCGTCACTAAAAGTGATAATCCAGAAATTAAAGATATGTACACAGTGTGTCTGAGAAACTACTAAGTATACTGCCTTGCATACACACTGTGACATTATCGTGCCAACCTGCACTACTGCACATGTGAACTAACACCCTATATATTGTACCTATAGGCAGCTTACTGGGCCACACGGCAGGTTACTACCTTTCTATCATCTATACAATCTATAGGCATTGTGTTTTAATACAACTGTAACACTAGGTGACTAGCTTACTTTCTGATCATAATTGATACAGAGGCTAGGATCTGCTCACAGTGTGTGTGGACGCATACTACAGACAGTAAAACGACTACAAGACACTTATGTGGTATTATTACAATGTATCATGCAAGTAGCAACATATACTGAATTGTTGCAAACATGACATTCTAAGTGTGAATACCAGCAAACAGAAACTCCCCATAGGAGAGGAAAGTGCTCAATAAACCACTAAAACACACAATACAAGTAGACATTTTACTCAAGATTGGGATTAGAACCATTTATTATATACATTTGTACTGAAATAATATATACTATACCTACCTGCACCATAAGCGGGATTTATCAATTAAATTAATCAACCACTGTTAGCAGAGAGTTATTTTAATCTTTCATAACTTCTTTTTCTCTATACTTCACAATCTTTCTTTTTTTTTATATTTTCGCCACTGTAATCCCTGATACAGGGAAAAAGATCATCGGGTCAAGCATAATTAATAAAAATTACAGATTATTGCTGCAACAAATGATGGCCTGTAAGTGATATGGATCCAAAAAAAATATATAAAAAGTATTTACAGTTATTAAAGGTACAACACAATTTTTAGTCACTTTGTTGACACTATGAATGAGGAGTGCGTCATACTAAACTGATTTGCTTTTCTTCTATTTGTACAGTGGGGGTATGGTCAGCATTGGACCGAGAAAGCGTATAAAAACTGCCCAAATCGTATATGCCTAACCTACGACCGCGCATCGGATCGGATCCAGAGATTGCAAGCACTGCACTTGAGAGCTCTCGGATCTGGCAGCACTTGCTGGGATCTCATACAACACATGGGAGAAGATGTAAAAATGCCAAAATGCCGGGGCCATAGTTGAGGAATATTAATAACTTTAGTTATTGATGGCAATTGATCCGAAAGCAATTAAAGTTTATTTAAATATAAACAGTTGCTGTGAGCGAGGCTGACGTTTTACCCGGATATTTTGTAAATCTCTCACAGCAACGTTGGCGCTCAAAGGGTTAAGCCTTAAAAAGAGATAAACGCAGGGGTAATAAAGAGTGATAAATGTCCAGCCAATCAGCTCCTTCCTGACATTGTTCAAACACAGCCTGTGACATGACAGGTAGGAACTGATTGGCTGGCTGTTTATCACTCACCATTTTATCACTTTTGAAGCTTAGTGCATCTGGCCCTTTATCACCCTCGCGTTTATCTCTTTTTTTAGGGCTTAATACAGTTGTATTGCATTGTATGCTAATATACTGCATACAATGTGGTCCCCTGTGGGCAGTAACCGAGGTATCGCAAGCAACTACATATATAGCAGAGCTCACAATTCAGCTTGTTAAATGTGAATGAATCCACCGTTAGCACAGCTAGATCAGCTCTAAAGCGCCGTACACATGGAGCAATATGATTACTGTGCAATATATTGCTCAATGTCCCGTTTTCATCAGCAACCAGAGATGGTCGCTGATAAAAACGGTGGAAGCCGCACCAGTGACCAACCCATGGCTGATCGAGGGAGCGCGCTCCAATCGACAGTTGCCTCGTTCACACGGGGATATGGTCACTCATCAACCGTATCCCTGGCCAGGGCCGCCGACAGGGGGTGCCCTGGGTACAGCTGCCCCGGGCTGTGGAGGGGCCCGGGCAGCAGCCCACAGCCCGGCACCCGCACCCAGCCTCCCTCAACCAGCGCCGGCGGCCAGGCACGCACAATGCACAGTGCAGCCTGCAGAGCGCCGAGCCTAGGACACAGAGGGGCTCGGTGCTCTGCAGGCTGCACTGTGCAGTGTGTGCTCCGAATCCGACAGGGGAAATTGAAGGAGCCGGAGGACGTTGCCGCGACATGATGGTAAGTAATGGGTAGGGGGAGGCGGGGTGCTGGCAGGCGGGGGCGGGCACGTGGGGGGGGGTGCGGCCGGAGGTATGGTGCTGTGCCACTGGGGGCCCGGACTGTAGGTCAGTCCCGGGCCCCAATATTTCTAGTGGCGGCCCTATCCCTGGTGATTATGGCTGAAATCGCCCCGTGTGTACGGGGCTTAAGGGTTCGGAAGTGCCGGATCAGCCTCTCTGTGAGATACTGTAACATCGGTTTCAGCCCGGGAACCTGTGCTGAATTTCCCGTGAGGCACGTGCCTAGGGGCGGCACATGTTTGGGGGCGGCACTTGGATGCTTGTGATAGTACTGTCACCCTGAAATATACCAGTAAGTGCAAAATATACACTGTACTGTACCCTATTCCATCTTAAATAGAGTGTAAATGGATAGGACATGCAGATACTGCCCCTGTAAAATGTCCTATATAGTAAATATGTATACATAATAGAACATGTCACAGTTAGTGTTTTTTTTTTAAATGAATCCATTAAATTGGCTATTATAAAATGAGGGCTTATAAGTAATCAATACAAATAATACAATTAGGCGGGGCAGCCGTTATTGTTGTGCCTAGGGGTGCCATCACCCCTAAATCCGCCCCTGCCGAGAACGATCGCTCTTGTGAATGTCTGGACAGCACTGCGGGGATCACGCACTGCCCACGGTCTCCGTCTATAATCTAAACAAGGAAACATTCTGTGTGAACGTATTCTGAATTAATTCTATAATTAATATTAATGGATCTGCCTGTACTGCTTCCGTCAGACTAACGGGGGAACAGAAAAATCTTTGTCCGCAGGACGGAGATGAAAGGAGAAGCGTTTTGTCAAATCCTGTAATCCAGTAAATGTATAACATGAGTCTGCTCATGCACCTTATTTGCATATGGTACCTCCAGCTGGGACAGTGGCCCCTGTGAATGGCGGTTGTTCCCATCTCAAAAGGGCCGGGGGTATAATCTTCCTTTGCAGTCAGCTCTGGATGTCTGATTTGCATTCAGAAGTGGACTCCAACCTTACTGCCTTTGAAGTGGGTAACGCTGAGTTTAATCCCACTATGAACGCCTCATTGTTTTTTTGGCAGGCCATCTTCTTTTCATGGGGTGCGACAACAAAAAAAATGGTTTCCATGGCTTGAAGCAAAATTTGGCTGTTTTATGAATAAACTTCCCCCCCCCTCATCATTCAGGAGATATGCTATAGAAAGAAACCACCATCTTGCTTGGAGTTCTGCTCAACAAAGTGTCACGATTTGTCTGAGACTCAAAACAGTAAAGTGCGCTGAAGTATTCCCCCAGCCCTCCATTGGGAATGGCACAAAACCACTTTCCAAAGCTTTAATCAGTGATTGACGCACCGGAGAGATCAAGTTCTTCAATTGCAAATCTTTAACGTGGACAAAATGTGAAAATGGAGTCAATGTATTACTATGCCCCTTATATCTGCATCCCCGCTTATTGTAGGGAGTCACAGAGGGTGGGAGATACCAAGCAGTGGCGGTATGTCCCGCAGCCAATCGCGACGATGCTCATCGCATATGTACTAACATATGCGATGAGCAAATCAAAGGGCAGCTCTCCAGATAAGAGCTTCCCTTTGTGATCCCCGCGGCTGCCTGGACTTCCTTGTTTCTAATGGGAAAGTCCAACTGCGCATGTGAAGAGAAGCCAGTGGCCGTGGGACATGCTGAGAGGGATCCGGGGTGGATCCCTCACACAGCAGCGATGCGATTAGCAGCCCCGCAGCAAAGCCCTACCGGGTGGGGATTGAGTGAATTTGAAAATGCGGTAAAAACGCAGAAAACTGGGTTTTTACAGCATTTTTTTTTTTTACTACATCCCACCCAGGATGTCTTAAGGCCGCCATACACTATGCGATTTTGGGCCGATTCCATCAGAAGGCGTATAGTCATTTGACATGTTATTTTAAAGATGTAATAGCCGCCTCTGCCCGCCCGCTAAATGACAGCATGAGGATTATCACCGCTGCCCGCCCCACTGTCACTGGCATCCCCCGCTGCAAGAAGAGACGCTGCTGCCAGCAAGCTGCACAGTGAGAGCACGGTGATTATCACCGCCGCCCGCCCCACTGTCACAGGCATCCCCCGCGGCACCCAGAGATGCTGCTGCCAGCCCCCACTGCCGCCGCTGCTCACCGGCACCGCCGGTGCCCCCCCCCCCTGCTCCTCACCGCCCGGCAGCTCCCTGGTTTATTTTATATGTGATAAATCTTATGCGATTTATCACATGTAAAAAATGGCACATCAAGTGCCACATTGTATGTGAGCTTCCCGGGGAGCTGCCGGGCGTCTCGCAGGAGAATTGGGTCCGACTTGTCCCTAGGACAAGTCGGCCTAATGTATGGGGGCCTTTAGAGTCAAAGGAAGTCACAGGTGACATGTTGCCCACCCCTGCGGGGATCTCCGTCCTGCCTGTGTCGCTTCAACCTATTGATGAAGGAATACAAATGACTCCTGTGTGGAAACAGTGCATGTATGTGATCACAAAAGAAAACGACATGTGATTGTGAAGACGTCCAGAGGCGGCGGAGGGACAGGTAAATAACCATAGCAACACCATATGCCCCATTTACAGTCAACTTTTCCTTGCTAACAATATTCAGACAAAGCCTAATAAATTAATGCTAATTTGAAGATGAAGAAGGGCCAAAAGCCCCCAAATAATTTTCAGATATAATGCCCTGAAGAGATCTAATAAGATCGAAAGAATTTGAAGTTGTAAGGTGAATTTTGCTATTGACTTTTCTGGCTATACAATATACAGTATAATCTGTTGATACAGTATCATATTTACATTTTCCAAGTTTATTTTTTAACATTTATTAGATAGTTCTAGCATATTAGCATCTGAACCTGAAAAGGGAACATGTAATACCGTGCTTAGCTCCGCCCACAGTTCCTGCTGTCAAATGATGTATTTTCTAGAGATGTGCAGGCTCTGATTTACTCTGATTTCAAAGCAGGATCTTATTGGCTATGAAATGTCAACAACTGTCATGTGATTTGGGATAGCCAATAAGATCCTGCTTTGAAATCAGAGTAAATCAGAACCTGCACATCTCAAGTATTTTCTTGTAGGATTATTCTGACATTTATAATTTCCTTTTTTTTTTTTCTGTTAGTTTTGTAAAGAAGGCTTTGGGCAAAATGTAACAGGGTGCAATTTTTTTTAGACAGGTGCGATTTTTGGTCAAAAACAGCCGAATTTGTACATTTTCCGAGTTTGCACTTTTTGACGCGAAGTGCGCACATTTTGACCAGGCGATATTTGGTCACACTTCAGTTCACATACAGATGTTTTACCATTATAAAGTATACAACTTGCAAAATATAATAGGGTGCGATTTTTGGTACACGCCATTTTTTTTTTTTTATATATAAATATCGCACACTTTCGTGTCTAAAAAAAAAATGTCGCACATGTCTAAAAATTGCACATTATCATTACGAAAAGGTGCACAGGTCTAAAAAAACGCACAATTTCCTTACTAAAGACTGCAATTTTTTTCTTACTAAAAATTGCAGTAACTCGCATGCGAATTCCGATCTTGTCTTAAAAATCCTAATTACATTTACTTTTTTTTTTTATTGCAATTTTTTCCCCATGCGATTTAGTGCAATTTGAAAACATGACTAAAAATCACACCCTACTACATTTCCCCCTTTTAGAACCATTTTACTCAAACACTGATTTATTGGCGCACCATTGCTTTATTTAGCACACCATTTTTGTTCCCAAAACTCTACCCCAAACCCCTTGTCTATCTTATTTATAGCATGCGATAAACCTGTCATAGGGCCTGTTTCAGAGTTGATCGCAAATGTAAAGTCTTCAAACGGGCAAAACTATGTTGCACCCAGTGACGGGCTGGGACCTGAAGGTTATATATGTGATTGTTATGCAGGAAGTGCCTCTACAACCATGGTTCAGCATGGCTGCAGCTAGTAAAGACATACTTCTGCAGCTCTCCAGAATCCTGTGGTTATTTGCACACAGATCACTTTACAAATGTTAAACATTATTTTCCCGCAACAAAACAGTATATCCGCAATATTCAGCATCCACTGAAAACCCCTTGATAATCAGACATTTAAAGTGAGTTAGAGATTCATGAGACTGTAAATCACAATTCCGTATGTTACAAAACTTAAACAGTACCTGCTCCAAATGCAAAGAAGAAACTCTTGTCCCGGTTTTCCCTCAGGAGGCCCATCACCCTTCTTGCCATCCTTTCATTCCTTTTATAAATAAGCTCCTGTCTGAAGTAAATGTCTATCTCCTGCGCAGTAATCTGGTCGTTTGTTGGTAGAGTGGTGTTGATAAAGTTCGGAACCTGCAAAAAAAAAAAAAAAAAAGTGAAAATAAAATATGGTGAAAATGAAACTTTTTTCTTCTATTTTTATTGAAGCATCAAATGTGCATCAAACAAAAAATAAACAGATATACTAGACCAAAATAACATCAGTCAATGAAAAAACAACTAAGCAAGATGTCTCAGCGAAGACACATTATAGTGTATCAATCAGAACATTTTACATAAATTCAAACATATAACAAAACAAAAAAAAAAAAAAACATCACGTATCCTCTTTTCCATCCATCCCAGGAGGGGAGGGGAGGTTTTTCCTGCATTTTTAAATTACTGGGTACACTGGGCATGTTCAGCAGCTCTGCTCTGTCCCTAAAGGTGCCCATACATGTTACAATTAATGTATACAATATTGTATACAATATCGCATATCATCACATCACGGTTTTGCGATGAGATGAGATCTAGTCAGTGGCGTAAGTTTGTCCCAGTTGCCCGGAGGCAAGATGAATATTGGTGCCCCCCCCCCCACACACACACACACACACACACATTGTTTTTCAAAATATATATCATCTGTTATATTATATATTATATACTGTATATGTATACAGAAAGAGAGAGAGAACACGTAAATATTTCAGAACTCAGCCACAGAAGCGATTTTGATGGCTTTCAATTACGTTTTTAAACTGGCAGTGGTGGAGAGGTGCCCCCTTGAGAGCAGGAGCCTGGCAGCAGATGATTACATTGCCTCCCAGAATTCTGCCTCTGGATCTAGTGCAAAAAGTATGTGCTGCACAAAACCGAGATGCGATGAGATGCGATATTGTATACAATAATTGTAATGTGTATGGGCACCTTTACACTGCATGATATGGTGGCTGCTCAATTGATCATATTACATATCTGTGCTATTTTTGTCATAATTTAATTTAAGGCACTTGCCAAGAGGAATGGGGTTTCCGGGCAACCAGCCCCCTCCCCCTGCGTTTGCCTATGCTGTAATGCACAGCAGAACTAGACCATGCACCCACCTCAAAATCACATTCCACCCAAAACAGACTATTTATCTGCTGTGTAGAGTTGAAATTCATAGCTTTTTACCATGACAAATATGATATACAGCCAAGTACAGCATTGTTGGAGCTTTTAGAGTAGACAAAAGCATAAATTCACACATTAACTGCACACAATAACTGCCAACTCACAGGAAAACTGTCAAAACATTGGGGACAGAGCACCCTGTAGACCTATGTAATCAGTCTCTGCTGAGTTTGTTTGATGTAAAAGGACATTTCTTTATGTTCCCTCAAACAAACCCCAATTATGATTGATGGAGCCTTGTAAAGACCAGCTCATAGCTTGTCCAGGCAGCAATGAATGCAAAAGGTAGCCATTCCCACTATCCAAACATCTGACAAAAACTGATCACAATCAGCACTCATTATACCATATATAGTGCAGTCCGTTTAAATATAGCATTAATCATTCTGCTGCAGACAATTAACCCTCTCACTGGCAGGTTAAGGGGCCTACACACTGGGCCATTTCAGGCATAGTTGCCTACCCTTCTGCATTCTGCAGGAGACTCCCTGAAATAGCAGCAATCTCCCTCTCGCCCTCATTAGTCTAGCAATCTCCCTCATTTCACCTAGCCCACATTACACTGTTATATTTTTGGGGAAAAAAGGAATGAGAGGTAGATACATTTACATTGAATCATCAGCACCATTTCCCAGAACTTTACCAAGTATAGTAGCTCTTACTAACTGCTTTGGGGCTCATATACATTTGGATATAAGTAATTTTATAAGATTCCTCTCAGATGTAGCAGTACACACCCACGCTTCTAGGTGCCACGTTCACAATCTCTTTTCACAATCTCTCCATATATTAAACTAGACACGCCCTATGGGAGGAGCATGACATGCCCCCTCAATGGGCTGCTGTGCAAAATTTTACTACCAACTATAATCTCCCTGAAACTAGTTTTCAAAAGTAGGCAAGTATGATTTCAGGGCATTTTCTACTGGGGCTTACACATGGGGCAATTTCAGGGCATTTTGTAAGCAATCTCACTAGATCGTTTTGAAAATACCCCATAATCAGTCTGTGAGTAGGGGCAATAACAACAAGGTAAAAATACCGACATTTAGAATGTAGACAGGTGAAAAAGTCAACATGACTTTCGGTCGACAGGTCGCGAGGTCGACATGGGTTTTTTCACTGTTTTTTGACCCGAATGTCGACACAGTCGACATGGACACAGTTGGAAGTCAATTGCAGCCTACATTCTATATGTCTGTATTTTGACCTTGTCGGGATTTTAAATGTCGGGATTTTGACCTTGTCTGGATTTTAAATGTCGGTATTTTGACCTTGTCAAGATTTTGACCTTCTCAGGATTTTAAATGTCGGGATTTTTACTTTGTTGGAATTTTGACCGTCGGTCAATGGTTGTCGGTATTTTGACCATCGGGATTTTGACTGCATCCCCAACAGCCATTTGGGTAAAAAGCCACATAAAGCACATGTACATGAGGAAGAGATCTGTCAGCTCAGAGGTGTCTCTCTGTCCAGGATATCTGCAATATGTCCATAAAGGAGACACATACGATGATTCTGCCCTGCAATGTTGCCTATACAGTCAAACCACCGACTGACGCCTGTTGCATTAATCATCCTAACTACATGCAGTTCAATCCCATTCTTAGCATGTGTCATTCCCCATGATTCAATGCAGCAAGGCAGCTGTTGTTACACTGATTTATTTAGGCCATTTGCCTCCTTAACGATCAGACACAGATCAGGAACTTAGGACAAATTCCAAGGCAATTAGCAGCCTGTTAACCACAGTCACAGCTTGAAGCAGCGCTCTGAGACTTCATGTCGGGATGCACAGATCTCCCCGACGTGTCTACTGGATGACAGGCCAACTTTCCATCTTCATTCATTCAGGAAAATAAAGGGCTGGTGGCTGTGATTATAAATGGTAAAAGCAGGCATGAAATACTGCAAATGTGCAACATCAGTATACAGAAGGAGTACCTCACGTCCCCAGCTCTCGCCAGCTACTCCACCTGACGGGGACGCGTGAGCGGCTCACACGCCTGCACGTCCCTGCCCATCTCAGCTTCAGGGAGACAGACAGAGTTAGGAGGGGGGTGCAGGGGGCGAAGGGGAAAGGTGGGGAGCGACAGGGAGGTGGCGGAAAGCTCAGACGAAACGGGGCGTGCAAGCGCTTCTGCTGGAGATTCTATCGCCAGTCCCCAGCTAAATTACATCTGTAGGTGTCACCTAATAATCACACTATGTTCAAGGACAACATTAAAGGGGCATTCTCAGTGGCGTAAGTTCGTTCCAGTTGCCCGGAGGCAAGATATATATTGGTGCCCCCCCCACACACACACACACACACACACACACACAAAATCCTATATAACCTTATATAAAATATATATTTCTGTTCAGAAATATAGATAGAACTCAGCCACAGAAGCAATATTGTTGGCTTTTAAATGACTAATTTAAACTTCCAGGGGGAGGAGAGGTGCTCCCTTGGGAGCAGGAGCACTGCGGCAGATGACTCCATTGCCTCCCAGAGTTCTGCCTCTGGGCATAATGTACATACATGGCGATATCCTATTTCTAAGTGATCTGTCTAATGGCCTGATTCTGATTTACTTACAGAAGCAAATTCCAAATGAAGCAAATGGACAAAACCATGTGCGCTGCAAGGGGGACAGATGTTAAATGTGCAGAGAGAGTTACATGTGGGTGTTATTTTGTTTCTGTGCAGAGTAAATACTGGCTGCTTTATTTTTTGCACTCCAGTATAGATATCTAACAAACCCAACCACAATCTAACTCTCTCTACACATGTTACATCTGCCCCCCCTCCAGTGCACATGGTTTTGTCCATTAGAGATAATTTGCTTTTGCAAGTGAACCAGAATCAGGCCCTAGATCAGTGGCGTGACTACTGTAAGGCAGCCCCCGCTGCCGCTTGGGGGAGCAAGCGGCAGCGGGGTCTGTGTGGGCGCCAGCACCTGCTTCATGCACTGACATGCTGCTGCCTGCCACTGCCCACTGGCTGAGCCGCGGAGGCGAGTCAGCCGCAGCGTGGGTGCAGCGATGGCAGAGACAACAAATCCCACTGATTCAATTGACTGTACACAGAGCTGGCTATTGGCTACTGTGTACAGGATGGGCGGGCGGATGGGCGTGCTGGGGCGGCCTGGGTGCATCAGAGCCAAGGGAATCAGCAGTGTCTGCTGGTCTCTCTTCCTCTATCCTGCTTCAGCTTCTCCGTTATGCGTGTGATGTCATCACGTCACACGCTGGGGAAACACATTGGGGAGGAGCTTAGGGAGGGCACCACAAACTTTTTGGCAAGGGGGGAGCACAATTTATAGTTACGCCACTGCCCTAGATCACTTAAAAATAAACCCTTTCAGTGCCAAGGGAATTTGTCAAACTAGGTGCGAAAATTGTCACGCAATCCAAGCAAACCTTTTTTTTATTAACCCTTTCAGTGCCAGTGTTGCAGTGGGAGAGCCTCAAAATGGGCTGTAGTTACAATCCCGGCGGTCGGAATCCCAGTATTCAAAATCCTGACGCTGGAATCCCGATCGCCGAAATCCCGACACTTTCTCCCTCTATGAGTGTCCACAACACCCATAGAGGGAGAATAAATTAGTGTGCTGAGCGTAGTGAGGCACCGGGCCCGATGCATGGCGAGTGCAGCGAGCCCGCAAGTGGGGGCGATCCATGTCCCCCCTTGTCGGGATTTAGGCGGTCGGGATTCTGGCCTCGGGATTTTGTGCGCCGGGATTCCGACCGCCGGGATTTAGTACCAATCCCCTCAAAATATCTGTTAAAAATGCCAGCACCGCTCACAGTTACAGTTCTTTTTTGGGGTGCAATATGTAACTAAACTTCAATTAACTGACTCGGCTGGCTGTACTTGTATTTATTTATACTGAAAGAACAGTCGCTGTGAGTGACACTGGCATTTTTAGTGGATATTTTAAGGATTGCTCACAGCAACGTTGTCACTCAAAGGGTTAAGCACGGATCACTCCGTGTGTATGCCCCATAGCATACATGTAGTGAAGATCTACTCCGATCACCAGTGTTCTAACCAGATCGCGGATAGTTAGCGATGTGACCGATCATCCAAACTGACGATGTTCCACCACTCCCGTAATAGCACTAAATGATTTTGGTGCCGCATATCGAACAGTGTGTACAGACCTTACTCTATTTTGACAATAGTCCTTGTTTATAGACATGGTGGACCTGATTCAGAGGCGACTGCTTTATTTCCCCCCAACTGCGCCTGCGTATTTATGCAGATGGCGAAACCAATTCTCTACTAGATAGGCTGAGAAACAGCTGCGCCACCTACATATAAGTACTGAGACTCCCATTAGAGGCCTCTCAGACACAGGATGCACATCACATACTGTATCTCTTATTGCAGTTGTCTAGATCGGGATGCTTGCGTGGCAAAGCCGCGCGCAGCAAAAAAAAAGGGTGTGGTCTCAGTCAAGGGGTGTGGCTTCACAGGAATGCTGCAAACCAAGTCCCATTTTACATCACTATGGGGGCATGGCCAGCACTGTGAGAGCTTAAGGGCATGCCCCCAGCCCCTCTGTCTCACTGAATAGCTGTGCACATGTGCAGGCAGGGGGGGACTCCCAACTAGGGATGGCCATCGTTTCTATCTATGGTGCCCATCGATGGCAATAGTGCAACTGGCCATCGCTAGTGGCATACTATGCAATGGATGACCAACAATGTTTTTACCTATCAATGGATATCCATTTACTTTGACTAATTGGCCTGCGGGCCAATCAAAACATGGAAGTGGGGCTTCATGGGTGTTGGGGGTGGAGCTATGCTCCGTGTCCCAGCCCCCTATTAGTTTATGATTGACATCGATGGTGGAAACCATCTGGTTCTCTCTCATCGCTGGCAAAACTATCAACCAAAAGCCATCGATGATTTTGAATCATCGATGGTTGATGGCCAACCCTATTCCTAACTGCCACCCCACCATGGGACACTGCCAGCCCTGGGCAGGATGCAGGACAGTCCCAAAAAAACAGGACTGTCCCACGAAAATCGGGACCATTGGGAGGTATGGCATGCACATCGGTTGATAATCAGAACATCAGAGGACATGCGCAGTGCGACTTATACGGCAGCACACAACATATCGCATCATCACTGCACCCATTTATGAACGGGGCCCAGAGCCCCGAACCTGGACATATGACAAATATTCCTATTCATATTCCTTCATTACAAATACAATTAATGTGACACAAACAGATGTATCCGACCATCTGAAATCCAGCTGTGTTTTTATCTACATATATATTTATATTATTTCAATGCATTCTTCCCAGAATCTTTCCACATATAAAGAACCTCAGCAGCTGTTTTGCTACAGACTTATCCGATAGTCTCCCATGCTTCTTATCTTTCATCTGATATGGGACGTCCTAGTTATTATACCTCAGGTCTCGGTATCTTTTAATGAAAAAAAAAACATTGGCATCCAAATCAAACCCATTTTATAATTTAAAAGCATTCTGAAGGATTTTAGCAAGGGATTACAGCAATACCCACAACCATTTCTGCATACCATAAAGATTTTGCCTTTGGTCAACTTGACATTATTCCAAAAAGATAAAAAAGATTTTTTTATCTGTATACTTGGATATTTACCTTAAAAGCTATTCAAGACACTTCACAATGGCATACCTGTCTACACTGCCTAAAAGTCTGGGACACTCTGCACTCTGGCAGAGGGGGCATTACCATTGGTGCAGTGCACCAGGTCCCCTGAGGACTTAGGGGCCCACTGCTGCCCCCGTAACCCACTGTTTTTCCCTGTCACGCTCTGCCTCCTGCTGCCTATCTCTGTAACCCTCTGCCTCTTCCTGTCACCCACTGCTGTGTTGCATATTGTGAACTTGAGTTGGGGAGGAGGATTGAGGCCCAAATTATATTTTTGCACCTGGGACCACAACCCACAACTTCCAACACTGCACTCTGTAAAGTGTACACTACCCATGGAATCCCACTTATATCCCCAATGTATTGGGTGGCCCAACCCGTTGGCCACACCTACCCTGTAAACCCTTGAAATCATGACAGGGATGGACTGGGGACATGAAGCAACCCTGCTACAGCATATCATGGGGGTGTGGCCATGACTGAGTGGGGTGTGCCATGAGTTACAGGCTCTGGCCTCACGGTCTGCCTCCATGTATCTGTATGCCGGCTATTGGTTGGCGAACAGAGAGCCAGGAAGCTGTGCTGATCAACCAGCCGGACCGGCGCAACAGGCCACCTCCCCTTCTGTCATTTGCCAGAAGTGCCAAATGGCAAGTCCAGCCCAGCATCATGATGTCATGCCAAGGGGACTGTGGGAAGTAGAGCACTGCACACTCTGCAGGCTGCCTGTGCCTATTGGATACTTCTGCAGTTCTGCGGTAATGCTATTGACTGCAGGGTGCTGTTTCAGGCTCCCTGCAAGCCACGAACAGGTGCTAAAGGGCAGCAATGGTGCAGAACCCCAGGTACTGCACCCAGTATGCACATGTGCAGCTGCTTGGTGTGAGCGGGCACGGCAAATTGCTTGTCCGCCATGCCCTTTGCACCTAGTAGTACAGGCGGGGGGCGGCGGCAAGGGGCTGCGCCCATGGGAACGCCCATGGGAACGCCCATGTAAATGCGCCGGTGGCGCGGATTCAGGGGGCAGGCAGCTGATGTCAGCGGATGGCAGCTGCCCACCCGCTTCCTGCACAGGGAGCCCGCAGATCTAAGTCAGCATAGAGGTGTCTTAAATCTGCGAGGGCTAGCAAAATCATTCGATGTTCGGGACCATCGAATGATTTTGTCCCCGGTGTGTGATCGGTGGCGGGCAGCCGTGCAGGTGGCGTTTAGAGGACTTGCGAAGCTGCGAAGTTCACAGCTATGCGAGTCAACCAGCATAACCTCCAGTGTGAGCGCACTGCTTACAATCCCCTAGTTACAGCCCGGAAAAGATGAAACAGTGAATTTTACCATCTAGCATTGTACAGTTAGGGGGGTGCTGCTGTTTCAAGATTGATGTCCCGGTATCACACCACTGTATGTAGTCCGCAAGCTTAGTAAAGATTGCAAACAACAGAAAGCAATGCTTTTAAAGCATGTACAGCATGTAAAATGAACAGATGTGACTAATGCAAGGCATCGAGATTAAATACTCATATAAGCAGTGTTTTTATTTGCAATAATAAAATACATAGTATTTCTCCACTGCATTCCTCATCCCTGTGCAAATATTTAGCTGAACAATAAATTGTGCGCTCTGTGATACTTATTGCTGCATATTAAAATGCACTTAGTAAATTAAACACTCGCTGTGATACAATTTGTTGAAAATCAGTTGCACATGTGGCCGAGATTCGAATGCAAGTGTTTGGCCTCAATTACTCCAGGACTGACGTTGGTTAAGAGCCTCTCAGATGGTAACTCAAATCAGAGGATGGTTTCATTAACGCCACTTAAAAATTAATTATACAACGTAGTTAGAAAAGGTCCTGAATTTGTATTCAGGAATTGATATCTAAGGGTTCATAAGAGAGGCTTTCTGGGCTCCTGCTGCAGGAACCTGTATGAGAAACTTTGCCAACACTAAACTGAAGTACCCAACACAAGGAACAATTGTAGGCTAGGCAATGCCCCTTGAGCTTTCAAGAGGCTAGATCCACCATACACACAATGCAATGTGTGTATGGGCGATCTATGCTAACTCAGTATTCTTTATGCACATGCAGGAGATCAGTGGCGTAACAATAGCGCCACAGACCCCGGGGTGGTGGGCAGGCGCCAAGTAAGTGTAGGTGCCGGGGTCTGTGGGGGCTATTGTTACGCTACCTAGTAGTAGTAGTACGTTTATTTATAAGGCGCCGCAAAGTGTCCGCAGCGCCGTACATAGCAAACAAAAAACAAATGACAAGATAACGTACAGGGTGTGTTGAAAAATACAGTATGAATAGGGGTATAGCTGGTAGAAATAAAATCAGCATCAGTTCAGAAGTAGGTGTCAAAATTGTCGAGGAGACTGAAGATGAAGTAGAGGAAGGGAAGAACAGGACAGGAGCACAGGTGAGGTAAAGAGGTAGGGTGAGTACGTGAGGCAGGAGGACCCTACTCATAAGAGTTAACATACTAAAAATAGGTGGGTGGACGAACGAAAAACAACAGGATAAGTAGGAAGGGAGGGGAACGGAGGCAGGATAGGAGGATCAAAAGAGGTTAGGAGGAGGTATAGGCTAGTCGAAAAAAGTGGGTTTTGAGGGAGCGCTTGAAGGAGGTAAGGGAATCAGAAAGCCTGATGGGTGGCGGGAGGTTGTTCCAGTGCAGGGGGGCAGCGCGAGAGAAGTCTTGGACACGGGAGTGGGAGGAGGTGAGAGGTCAGTCGGCGGTCAGCGATGGAGCGAAGAGGACGAGAGGGAGTGTGTACTCGAATGTACTTGATTTCCGTTCAATTTCGATTTGATTTCTTCGATTTGCTGATATAAGCAAAATCGAATAGAAAAATAGACCACGTGGAACCGTGTGTATACGCGCCATTAGGCTAACAAAAATGTCAATATAATGACAGTGTTAACATTTCCTATGTCTGTATTCACGGTCAAAGTCGACATTTTGTGAATGATGACATAAATGAGGGTGACATTGTGTCCGTGCCAACTACAGGAATGTTGACAGCAGAATGACCTCTGCACATGCGTCATCAGCAGCACTGCCCAAACACAGGAACAGTGGCGCTTTAAGAGAGGAAGTGGCCTGTATGCAGGTGACATTTAGGCCGCCTCCTCCTGAGCGGTGCAAAACCTCTGGCACAGAATATATCTATAGATTGTAAGCTTGAGAGCAGGGCCCTCCTACCTTTTGACTGTCTGTAAATACCCTGTTTATTGTATCAATGTCTCCTTTTGTAAAGCGCAACGGAATATGCTGTGCTATATAAGAAACTGTTAATAAATAAATACTGCATATGCACATGTCGCATTCTCGACACCTCTATTGCACATGTCGCATTCTTGACACCTCTATTGCACATTCACCAGAAAAAAATGGCCACAGCAGTCATTTTATCTGTGCCCAGCGTTTATTTTTGCCCAGCGTAGCAGTGCCAGACCAACGGAGAGATATCGTTAAATGGGTGTGAGGTGTGGGGGGCCCATTTGCACCCCACGCCTTGCACTCATTATAGACACACCAGTGACAGCAACACCAATACATCAATAAGCACATCGCATGGACAGTCTCTGTGATACAGAATTATACATCCCACCCCAATAATGTGATTTTGGACACTAATGGGGGAAATTTACAAAGATGTGTATTCTACTTCACATGTGATATTGCTATGGGTCACCAATCAGATCCTGTCTACTAGAAGTAGATTCTGATTTGTTGCCCATAGCAACATCACATGTGAAGTAGAATACACATCTTAGTAAATTTCCCCCTTTGTGTTTCCGCAGCTGCTGTAATAAGAGTAATCATGCTGTTAACCAACCAGCCCCGTTCTAGCCACATAACTCCCATCTCTACTTCCTTCACTGGCTGCCTATAAAATGGCGAATCATTTTCAAGATTAACTTACTAATTTTCAAAGCCCTACATGACCAAGGCCCAAGGTACCTGAAGCAGCTTCTGATTCCATACTGCCCCACCCGAGTACTGCGATCTATAGATTTTAGCAGTACCTAGAATCTGCCGTAATTCATCTGGGGGTCCAGCTTTTAGGCATGTGGCTCTGACTCTATGGAACTCACTTCACCACACAGTTCAAGAGGCCCCCACTCTAGAGTCCTTCAAAAACAGATGCAAGAGTTTACTGTTTACACAAGCATTTCCATAATTCCTTTACATATAGTTTATGAAGAGCTTTTCTGTACTTCATTGTTCCTGTACTGTATTACAATAATTCTATATGTTGAGCACCTTGAGTCCTATTGGAGAAAGAGCGCTATATAAATAAAATTATTATTAGTTTTCCTGCCCCAATGACAGCCAATGATCCTTCTTACAGGATCTCTTCTCCTGTTCCTGACCTTATTGTGCTACTAACTGACAGAAGAATGTACATGACGACAAGATAAGCTGCAAATACGCTGCTTACTTTTCCAGCTATCATTTATCTTTAATAAATGGACTAATGCTCCATGAAAAGGGCCCTCTCGGTCTTATTATGTCTCTTTATCACTGTAGGTTCCATCTGATTCTCATCTTGTGTTTCATTTAGTGGGGATCATGCGTTTGTCTCAGCCGGTCCCCGGAACATCTGCTTCTCAGATTCCAGGATTCTGCTTCCACTTTACATTCCAGTGAGGGCCGAATAGGTGCTTACACACTATGGCATGGGTCTTCGAACTGTGGCCCTCCAGATGTTGTGAAACTACAAATCCCAGCATGCCTTGCCACAGTTTTATCACTCCCTTATAGCAAAACTGTGGCAAGGCATGCTGGGATTTGTAGTTTCACAACATCTGGAGGGCCGCAGTTTGAAGACCCTTGCAACTATGGATCATTACCAGGCATTGCAAGGTATATGCTGTGACATCTGACCATCCTTATTGTATCATTCATTTACATTACTCATGAGTACCACAGGATTGGGATGATACACATTCAGTGTGTATTTCCGCCGGGAGAAATGCCGCCCGCCGCCTATTCAATGCTGCCAATTCCAACAGCATTGAAGGCGGATTTTCGACAAATAAGATCCGACTTTAAAACAAGTCGAATCTGTTTTGTAGGCAATGGCCGCAGATTGTCGAATTTTACGGCCGTTTATCAACAATTTTAGGTCGTTTTCGTCGACACACACACTTTTTGACTCTAGACAGGTGGAACATTGAATTCCGCCTGTCGAGAAACTGTCAAGCTGGGTGAAAACAGACTGTGATTCTGACTGTTGGGATGTTCCGACAGTCGGAATCCTGTATTGAATACCTCCCTAAAGGGTAAATTTACTAAGATGGGAGTTCCATTGAAGATTGTCCGACTTCCCACCATGGCACCCAGGCATGATTCATACTAAACCATTACCCTTCCTAACCACACTCACCACCTTGGCCAGATCATTGGTGTTGAGACACTGGCTGAAAAACACGAACCCATCCATTGAAATGCTGAAATCTGAATTAATGGTATATCTGCACCTTGATAGATGTACGGCCTGCTACGATATCGAAAAGGGGGTAAAGAATTGTAACGATAAGTGGGAACAGTATTTAGCATATTTACCTAAGGAAACCTCTAGATCTGTTATGTATACGTTTTCGAAAACACTAAATGGTCACTTATGAAACATCTTTCTATATAAATATCAATCTAGCTGCATATGTTTTAATGGTATATTATTCCTATTGTTTTTATCTCTATTACTATCATTAAAAATGTTAAACTCGGGCCATCCTCCCCCTCTCATGCCCCTCCTTCCCCCCTTACCTATCATTACCCCTGGTTTATTTCACCTCGTCTCCCCCTCAAAAAAAAATAGATTTTTTTAAAAACTTAAATAAATAATCACAAGCACCCATTGTATATTGTATTTATGGAATTAAGGGATGAACTAGCTACCCCCCTACATTATATCTTTAGCAAGTCACTATCGTCAGGTATAGTACCAAAAGATTGGAGAATAGCAGAGGTAGTGCCAATATTCAAAAAAGGAAAAAAGGAAGATCCCGCTAATTACAGACCCGTTAGTTTAACATCATTTGTGGGTAAACTATTTAAAGGATTTTTAAGGGATGGTATCCAGGAATATTTAGATCATCACCATCTACTCAGTACTAACCAACATGGGTTCGTGAAAAATCGTTCATGCCAAACTAATCTACTAGGGTTCTATGAAGAGGTTAGCAAAAACTTCGATAATGGAAATGCTGTAGATGTGATTTTCCTAGATTTCGCTAAAGCATTTGGTACTGTCCCACACAAGAGATTGATTAATAAAATGGAGAACCTAGGATTGGGTGAAAATATCTGCAGATGGGTAGGGAATTTGCTATGTAATAGAGAACAAAGAGTGGTTGTGAATGGTGCCGTATCAGATATGATACCGGTACTAAGTGGAGTGCCCCAGGGTTCGGTTTTGGGGCCCATTTTGTTTAACATTTTTATTAACGATATTGGGATAGGGTTACTCAGCAATGTATCCATCTTTGCGGACGATACAAAACTTAGCAAAGTCATCAAATCATCAGAAGATGTCACCATGCTTCAAAATGATCTTGCAATTCTAGATGAGTGGGCAAAAAAATGGAAGATGAGGTTCAATGTAGATAAATGTAGGGTTATGCACCTTGGGAGACACAACCAGTGTGCAAGTTACAACCTTAGCGGAGAGGAACTGGGTAATTTCATACTTGAAAAGGATCTAGGAGTCCAAATAGACAGCAAACTGGGATGTAGTGCCCATTGTAATGTAGCTACAAAAAAGGCCAACAAAATTCTGGCATGTATTAAGAGGGGAATGGAAACTAGGGACTCAAGGGTAATTATGCCACTATATAAAGCATTGGTGAGACCTCACCTCGAGTACGGAGTACAGTTCTGGGCCCCACACTATAAAAAGGACATCATAGAATTAGAAAAAGTCCAAAGGCGAGCAACAAAGCTTATTAGGGGAATGGAGAATTTAAGCTACGGGGAGAGATTAAGCAATTTGGGACTATTTACATTAGAAAAGAGACGTTTAAGGGGGGACATGCTCAACATGTACAAGTATATCAAGGGCCAATATAAGGAACTGTCACACACCCTCTTTTCTACTAGAAAGGAATCTAGGACACGAGGGCATGAGTATAGATTAGAAGAAAAAAGATTTCATTCAGCTAGTAGAAAGAATTTCTTTACGGTCAGAACAGTCAAACTCTAGAACTCTCTTCCCAGAGAGGTGGTAACGGCTGGCTCATTAAATGCGTTCAAGGCAAAATTGGACAAACATTTACTGGAGAAAAACATCCATGGGTACAAATAAGAAATATAATTTGTCTGTAAAATACCAGAACCTACCAAATCAGCAATGGATATCTATACCAGGTTGAACTAGATGGACGCAAGTCTTTTTTCAGCCTTACCTACTATTTAACTATGTATAGAAAAGATGATACACTTTATTAATGTATTCTCTATTGTAACAAATGTATGTCTTGTACTTTTCCAATAAGAATTGTTATACAGAAAAACAAAAAACACATGCTCCTCTTAATTATTTGAAATTTTCAGACTTTAATAAAATCTTAATTAACTGTCTTATGTCTACAATGTGGCCATGAATTCCTACTCAACAAAGTTAGGGCCATTCGCACGGGGCGTTTTTACCCAAAATTCTAAGTGATCTGTTTAGAAAATAAGCATGGATCGCTTTGTGTGTATGACCCGTGCCCTTTTTTTCTACATTCACACATGAAGGTGATGAAGCTCAAGCCATTCTCTGCTCTGGACAAATATGGCGATATTGCTGCATCCACCATAACGTCCTTAATAATGCATCAAGCTGTCACCTTAGCATCTTGTGAGCACAAGCGTTGAATGTGCCACTTACTGACACTGAAGGATACACCAAAGCAGACACTAATGTCACTTTGTCAGTCTATCGATTAAACTGTCCCTTTATAACAAAAAGAGGGATTCATTATAGAGTGAAAGGCCTGTTTTCTCTGGCCTGCTCAGGTATTCATTATTTTGCTCTATAAATGAAAGAATTCCCTTTGTTTTACCATGCAACTAAAATACTTGCTGCACCCACAGGGTTCCAAAATCATAGGCAAACACAGGTGTGTGTGTGTGTGTGGGGGGGGGGGGGGGGGGGGGGGGGTTCTGGTTGCCTGGGACCCCCATCCTTTTGAAAAGGATGACTTCAATTATGACAACAATAGCAGTGGTATATAATATGATCAATAGAGCTGCCACCACATCATGCAGTGTAAGGGACAGAGCAGAGCTGCTGCACATGTCCAGTGTACCAGCTTCTTCTACCACATTTACTGTATGTGTGGATCTGAGCCCTCAAACATTGCAATGGACCAGAGAGTAGCTGCCAGGAGGAAGAGACAGGCACCTTGCCATGAAGTGGGAGACTGTGAGCTTAGAAAGTGCAGTACTGGTTCTATTATGTTTGTGTATTTATTTATTAATTATGATTTGTTTAACCTTTTCCTGACCACTTATCTTATTTAAATGTTTGAAACAGCCTATACTATATCTGTACGGTTACATTTTATTACAGTATTCCATATGGTATCCAGTGTATAAAAAGACCAATTTTCAGGGCTGTTACTGCTCCCCCAGACTCCCATACTTACTCCAATGCACTGCAGAGTGGAAGATTTTTGTCAGGAGCAGCCGTGGCACGTGGCTGGTCCACTACTCACCCCTCCGTGTCCATCGATGGCTCTCCTGCTGTGCAGCGGGTCCCGGATGGCAGACTGATGGCGGCAGGGCTGGGGCGCTCAGTGGAAACTGCAGGTCCCGGCAGCAGTAGTGAATCTGGCGCTGGCGCAAGGCTGACGCCGACATCTTGGATGAGGGCAAAATCCCCATTGGGCCAGCCAGTTCAGTTTCCGCCCCTCCGGGCTGGTCAGCCAATGGCAGTTGCTCCTTAGGAATTTAGGGAGGCTGTCTAGTGCAAACCAGGGTCAGTGCAAAAAGTCTTCCTAGCTTGCTACAGCTGGAGGCTCCTGGCTTACTGCGGCTCACTTCCTGCTTCCTTTCCTGGTAGTCCTTGCCATTCCTGGGATCCTCCAATCTTGGTCACAATCCTCTCCATTCCAGATCTGTCAGCGTGTTCGGTCCTGCCTGCCTCCCCGCTGGGTGTCATGCCAGTACCCTCCGACTGTCCGCCACCATCTTGCTTGTCAAGCCAATCAGACTCCTGCTCCATTCCCATCTATTCTTCAAAGCTCCACCATCTCTGCCATCCATCACGTCTTTCAGTTTTGCCCCCAGTCCCTTTCTCCCAATCTATCTATCTATCTATCTATCTATCTATCTATCTATCTATCTATCTATCAGCAGCAGCAAATGCCGCCGACTGGGGCTTTTATATAATTAAAACTGTTATTTTGTAACTTCTACTAGATCAGTCATAAGGTGCGTACACACGTACAGATTTATCTGTCTGATCTATCTGGTGGGAACAAAAACCTGGAAATGTATGGAAGCAAATGACCATTTCAGGGGCATGTATCTGTCTTCAGCTGCGATCATATACTTAGAGAAACATTGCACCAGTATTGCTACAGCCTCAGCAAATTTGCGCGACCATAGATTAACTCCTGTAGCTGATGTTGCTGTCTATGTTGGCATCTATATTAATGTATGGGCGTCTGCTTCCCTTGTGATGATTATCAAATCCATGGGCTGATATGCTTATGCACACAAACATGAATTGGGCCCAAATTTACTAAGGACGCTGCATATTTACTAATCATAAACAAGACGGCGAGTGGCAAGCGATTCAAGGATGATAATACGAGAGAGCATGTTAGTGCAGGGGCTTGTTCTGATAATCGTTAAACTACCAGGCCATATGGTGTGGCCCCTTTGAACATAAACGAAGAATTGCTCTTAAGCTGCCCGTTATGATGAGAGGAATTATGCGTAAAGACTCTGGAAGTCCATATAATTGGGCTTTGTAGCTACACATTCCTTTCAAATCTTTTCAGACAAACTAACAAGCCTCTCGCTCACGTGGGCCAACCGGGAGGACGTGGCTGTAATCCCATTATTTTTCTGGGCAAATGAGAGCCACGTGTGGAACGATGGAAAGGATTGAGGGATGAATGTGCATCGCTTGGTGACTGGAGGGGATGTGACCAATGCAGATAGAATGACACAAGATTAGGATCAGGGAAAGACTGTGACACACAATAGTAACCTACACCTGGCACGGTGATACAAGCAGTTTTGCCAAACCTTTAATACAGATTATTTTTTTGTATTTTTACTGATATCAAGGAAATCTAAAATGCATCATTAAGTGAAAGCAACATTAATTACAAAGTGTGCTGGGGATGGAAAATAATGGGAAGGAGAGAAGGAGGCATGAGCCCACGCTAACTGCCCTCATGATTACCTACCAATCCAGCACCTGACACCCCTCTACCCATTGCTGTAATAACTGCCCTCATGATTACCTACCAACCCACCCACCCCCTGACAATCCCCCTCCCCAGTGCTGCCCTAACTGCCTTCATGATTACCCACCAACCTACCCCCTGACTGACTCTCTCCTACCACTGCTCCCCTAACTGCCATCATGATTACCTACCAACCCACCCCCTAACACCCCCTACCCACTTCTGCCCTACTGCCCTCATGATTACCTACCTACCAACACACCCCCTGGCACCCCTACCCACTGCTGCCCCAACTGACTTCATGATTACCTATCAACCCACCACCAGACATCCCCTACCCACTGCTGCCCTAACTGCCTTCATCATTACCCACCAACCCACCCCTGACATCCCCTACCCACTGCTGCCCTAACTGCCTTCATGATTACCCACCAACCCACCCCTGACATCCCCTACTCACTGCTGCCCTAACTGCCTTCATGATTACCCACCAACCCACACCCTGACACCCCTACCCACTGCTGCACCAACTGCCTTCATGATTACCCACCGACCCACCCCCTGACATCCCCTACCCACTGCTGCCCTAACTGCCTTCATGATTACCTACCAATCCATCCCCTGACACCCCCCTACCCACTGCTGCCCTAACTGCCTTCATGATTACCCACCAACCCACCCCCTGACTCTCCACTACCCACTGCTGCCCTAACTGCCTTCAGGATTACCCACCAACCCACCCCCTGACATCCCATACCTACAGTACTGCTGGCCTAACTGCCTTCATGATTACCTACAAATCCACCATCTGACACCCCTCTACCCATTGCTGTCCTAACTGCCCTCATGATTACATACCAACCCACCACCAGACACCCCCAATCTAGTGCTGCCCTAGCTACTATCATAATTACCTTCCAACCCACCACTGGACATCCCCCTACCCACCACTGCCCTAACCGCCTTCATGATTACCCACTAAACCACCCCCTGACTCTCCCCTACCCCCTGCTTCCCTAAATTCACTCATAATTACCTACCAACCCACCCCCTGATACTGCCCTAACTGCCCTCATGGTTACTTACCAATACATCACCTGACACCCTCTTACCCACTGCTGCCCTAACTGTCCTCGTGATTACCTATCAATACACCACCTGACTCTCCCCTACCCACTGCTTCCCTGACTGCCCTCATGATTACCTACAAACCCACCACCTGATACCCCCCCTACCCACTGCTGCCCTAACAGGTCCTCTGATCAGGGCTGCAAATTCACAACCCTGCATTCAGGTAAGAATTGGCCCCATTGGCTCTGATTCATGTTTGCAAATAAAGCAAAACAAGCAAGTCACTTTGTATCTGGAGCACAACATGTTGCTATGCAAGGGCAACAAAGGCATTTACAGTAGATTGTTTCTCTGCAGAGTAAATACTGGCTGCTTTTGCATGTAGCCCACAAATGTTAGACAGATTTGCAATTTAGCTTTTAGTTTGGACACACCCCACCAAAATCGAACTCTCTCTGCACATGTTACATCTGCCCCACCATTGACAGTGTATAAATACAGCGGCCAGTCTTTACCCTGCACAGAAACAACTCAACCATATTGAACTCTCTGCACGTTACATTTGTCACCCCTGCAGTGTACATGGGGCCTGATTCAGACCTGTCCGCTAGGCAGTGTATGTCCGCAGCCTAGTAAACAGGTAAAAACTGCACGACGCCCTACCATCATGTTCCTTTTGGCTCTTTGGTTGCACTCACATTTACAGATTATGGGGGTGATTCAGGTTGGTTTGCAACTCCAACTCCTTATTTAACGGACACAACCATGCTGCACTGCAGGTGGGGCTGATGTAACATGTGCAGAGAGAGTTACATTTGGATAGGGTGATCAAACTTAAATCTAAATTGCAGTGTAAGAATAAAGCAGCCAGTACAGTATTTACCCTGCACAGAAACAAAATAACTCACCCAAATGTAACTCTCTCTGCACATGTCACATCTGCCCCACCTGCAGTGCAGTATGGTTTTGTCCATTAAAGAAGAAGATAGCTTTTGCAAACCAACCTGAATCATCCCCATTATTTGGGAAGTCTTGACTTCCTTTACAGTGGCAGCAAATCCACCTTTCTATTTGGCATAGTTCAAATCCTGGGCATGGGTCCACCCAAGGCCAGCAAAGGCCGCCCGCCCCAAGGCATCAGGTCAAAGTATTACTAAGTGACTTCAGTGCAGCTGTTGCTGTTTACATTGTTGGGCTATGCTGAATACCTTTTCCATTTCCAATCCTTGCCTCCTGCACACCAGCATATCAGAATTTCATCTCGCCCGCACAAATACTATAATTTTCATGATATGGTCCCATCTGCAGAAGCAATAAAGACGCTATTTGGGGGAGAGGATCAAGCAACTTAATGGACATGACTTGGAAGGTCATAGGGACTGTCTCATGTGATGCAGTGTTCAGTAAATGACTTTATGACTTTGCATGGTATTTGATGTCACCAGTGGCGAAACTATAAATTTTGCTCCCCCCTGCCAAAAAGTTTGTGGCGCCCCCCCCCCCCCCCCCCCCTACCGTCTCCAGCATGTTTCCCCAGCATGTGACGTGATGGCGACACACGCATAATGCATGCTGCTTCCCTTGGCTCTGACACGTCCCAGGCCGCCCTAGCACGCCCATCCACCCCCCCCCCCATCCTGTACACAGTAGCCAATAGCCGGCTCTGTGTACAGTCAATTGAATCAGTGGGGGAATTTGACAGCTCTGAGGCTGACTCGCCTCCAGTGCTCAGTCAGTGGGCAGTGGCAAGCAGCAGCATGTCAGTGCATCGAGCGGGTGCCAGCGCCCACACAGACCTTGCTGCTGCTTGCTCCCCCAAGCGGCTGCTTGGGCTGCCTTACAGTAGTTACGCCACTGGATGTCACCTATTCAGCACAAACCTGGGAAGTATCGTGATTGAAGATCACAGTATTGAGGTCTCCGCAGTTGTAATGTTTGATGAGGTCCTCTGTTGTGTAGGGGGCTTGGAAACTCCCCGCCCGCAAACTTTCATGTTGCAGCAGCGTCTGGTTTAAAGCAAATAAAACCTGAGAATGAAGAAAATATCACAATGTTAGAGCCTCCGATCGCTTCCATGTAATTTCGCAACATACAATGGGGACATTTGTGAGTCTGTTGACATACCAACCAAAAGGAGTCTTTCTATCATTTTTGTTCTACAGACTAATGAAAGCAAACATCTCATTGGTTACGAAGGACAACAGAGCATATTTTTCATAAATCTCTCCCATCATCAAGATCCAAAGAATAGCGTAGAATTATAAATGCTGTTTCTATGGACACTGTTCGTTTCAATACCACATATAATAATTGTATGTTTACTTAATAAAGACCAAATATGTAATGCATGGCAAGCAATTTTATATCAGCTCAAACAAGTACAATGCAAATTGTTCTAACAAAAGTCTGGTTGCTATGTGTTACGGTACACAAATGCGGTTTATACAATATTATTAACTAGGTCTCAGTGTAGTCTCAGCTTGCTAGATTGTAGTTCTACATCAAGGTAAATGTTTGCAAAGGTTATTAAGCACAGCTGGTCCCTGACATATGACAGCTGAGTCCTGGCATTTGACATCTCTAAGATTAATAACATTGTGGATGGACCGGTGCCGGGCTTGCCTACCCGGCCAGGAGCCTCCCGGAAATCGGGTCCTTCTCCTGGTCCCCCGAGAAGGTGGGCAAGTCTGCCGCATTCTGGAGATAGCCCCCGCTCTCCCCTTGCCCGCTGGTTTAATTACCTGAATCGTGGGTCTGCGGGGAGGGGGCGGGGCTAAAATGACACGATTGCGGCATTTCGCGGCATTTAAGCCCCGCGCCCTCCCGCGACCCGCGAATCACAGAGTTTTCCGGCATGGGGGGGCATGATGTCAGCCTTGCTCCCGCGTCCCCTGACGTGTTGCCTCTCTGGGTTTCTCCCGGAGAGGTGAAATGGAAAGTAGGCAAGTATGACCGGTGCCTCGCATACTAACTACTAACTACTTCCAGGTAAGTTTCTTTCTATGTCTAATTATTTTATAGGCCTTTGAAACATAATATAATCAATCTGTATTGTGCTTTATTATGGAACAAACTCAGAAGAACTTGTTTAAAGATCTAAAGTAAGTGGCTTAAAGTGACATTTTTTTGCCTATAAGAATCAAGTTATACTGTACACACCGAATGGTCAGTGGCAGAGCCAAGGGAGTAGCTAACATAGGTGCAAGGAGTGCAGCTGCTATGGGTCCCACAGCCAAGAGGGACCCTCTGTCAAAATGACTTGCCCTATATATATTTTTCACCATTGGGTGGCCCTTACAAAATTTTGAATTGAGGCCTACAAATATCTACTTTCGCATACCCTCCATCTGCAACTTTTTTGGCAGGTACAGTAACTTTTTTATGGACTGTACCTTTTTTGGGGGTCTCCAACTGCACATTGTAAGTAGTGTAAGCTTACAGCAGGGCCCTCCTACCTCCAAGTCTGTCTGTCGTTACCCAGTTGGTTTTATCACTGTCTACCATTGTAAAGCACAACGTAATCTGCTGAGCTATATAAGAAACTGTAAATAAATAAATAAATATAGGAAAGTGGGCGTGACCATGTCCCCTTTACCCATGGCCACACCCCATTTCTAAATTTGTACCGGGTTTTTTTTTGCTCTTCAGAAGTTGGAGGATATGCTTTCGTCCCAGGACCTGCTTAATGTAATGTGGTATAAAGTGAAAGTTACATAAAATGTATTTGGGCACTATAATGTGGCCACAATTTGAAGCGCATGCACTATAGTGTGGTATAATAAAATGAGGACACTATGTACCATAATGTAATTTGAAGGTACTGGGTTGCATAATGTGTACTGGCAGTCCTACAATGTGGCATAAAGTGAATCAGGGTACTATTATGGTTCATAAAATAAACTAAGGCATAAACATAACATCTGATGCGGAGAGGTGTCTCTCTAGAAGAATTAGGACGGGGCATCTTCAAAATGTGGCTATGGGTCCCGTAAGTTTCTGGCTGTGCCCCTAGGCAGAGCATTATGGGAACGGTAGTTTAACAGATGGAGAGTCACTGGATTGTAAGTGTACCAACTTGATTAAAGCAAAATTGTTAATTTTGTTTTAATAGCAAATACTGTAACTATTTCACCAGTATTTTCCCATAACTGCTAGTGATATAACAATACTTCCTTGGACCCTACCTCAGCAACTACACACACACCAGCACACATACTGTACACATACAACACTAAACCCACTTCATCTGAAAAGTACAAATCAAGCGCTTGAAGTGTAACTTAAAAGAGTTTTACAGCTCTTACTGGAAGCACGTGAATGTCAGCCCTGCAAATCAACCCTGACCCTTATTCATCTAAAACGCATTTCATGCCCCTCACAATTCAGGTTGTTACTCTCCTCTCCAGCTTCCCATATCCGCAACATTACTTACAATTCCCACTTTGACATGAACAAAACATATCCTGGCTTTGTTCTTCGGAAATGTAAAAGCTGACACCAATTGACACTCAATAATGATAAATTGTGACTGAAAATCTGCTGTGTACATGGGTGGAAAACTAAAATAATTAGGAAGAATCCAGAAATTTTTACTTAGATATCATAATGACTGATATAGTGGAAACGGCTACAGGGTGGGACTGGAGAGTACTGACCAATCAACTCCGGGTGTGGATCGTTTTGTCTACAGCAACTAGGTCAGCAAGCATTAGGTCGATATGGGTCAAAGTCGACATGAGTCTAGGTCGACATGGGTTTAGGTCGACACAAACATTAGGTCGACATGGGTTTAGGTCGACACACGCATTAGTTCGACATGGGGTTTTTCATTGTTTTTTGACCTGCATGTCAACACTGTCGACATGGACACAGTTTCAAGTGCACCGCATCCCCTCGCAAGGTTGACAGGGTCATTAGGTTGACACAAGCATTAGGTCAACATGGGCAAGGTCAACAGTCAAAAGGTCGACATGGGGTTTTTCACTGTTTTTTTGAGCAGACACGTTCCAACAGGCGGTATTTTATGCCCTACCATCCACTAGGGCATGGCGGGAGAATAAAATAGTGTGCCGAGCACAGCCAGGCACGCGCCTGAAGCATGGCGAGAGGATGTGGTGCACCGATATGGTGTCCACGTCGACATGTTCATGTCAACTGTGTCAACATTCAGGACAAAAAAAGTGAAAAACCCCATGTCATTCGTTTGACATAATTAGCAGACATCGCAGTAATCACAAATCAAAGGCAGTTGTGATGGAACACTGGGGCTACTTGAATCTGATTTTTGTATGTGATTTGGTGATATCTTGTGACTTAAGGTGTCCACACATGGTGTGTTTTGGTCATGCAAAGCGATGGACATCACATTTCAAAGTACTAAAAGTATGTATGGCACGTACTTTTGGAACTAGATCACATTGCATCTAGTTCAAAACACATCATCGCACCAATACATGCACCAATACACCCATAAAGGGTGTGGTACAGGGGTCCGACAGTCGGAATCCCGACAGTCATTAGCCCGACGTCGGGATCCCAACTGGCCAGACTCATACAGCATGGTGAGCGCAACTAAGCCCCTTGCGGGCTCGCTGCGCTCGCCACACTGTGCTCGCCAAGCTGCGGGCACGGTGGCTCACTAGGCGAGCCACCGACGCGAGCCACCTATTCGTGGACCCCCACGAGGGATAATAGCCAATGGCTGTCAGGAACCCGGCTGACGGTGTTTTGACAGTCGGGATCCCGACGTCGGGTAAATGCCTGTCGGGATCCCATCCGGCACCCACCCATACAGGGCACCTTTATAAACCCATCATTGTACCTCCACTGCCATTTCTGTTTTCAAACCCACTGTTGGAGCATACAGTACATTAATGTCATTTTCCCACATATATTCCTAACACATTATTAGACACAGTTTCAATTCAGAATCAGATCAAAGTGTACTGTATTTTAGATTTTTATTGCCTTTTTTGCCTGCAAAAATACACAGACTGCTAATTAGAGATGCCTTATATAATATAAATTGATATTTTGTGCCATGACTTTATACTGACAACGGGCTTTTTGGTGAGATGTATAAAAAAGTGCAGAGAGAGTGAAGGCCCATACACACTAGAAGATTATCTTTCCAATCTGGCTGGTTGGAATGAAACTGTTCACAAATATCTTTTGTCTTTCATATCTTTTAGTGCGTATGGTCCTTAAATTGACCAATTTTTCTGTAGGACCAATTTGTGTCTGCTCTCCATGTTTAGGAGCAAATGGTCAATTGTCCTTTGTTCCCAAAAATGTCCACATTTTCATTCCAACCAGCCAGATTGGAAAGATAATCTTCTAGTGCGTATGGGCCTTAAATAGTGGATATAAGAACCAACCAATCAGCATCTGTCACTTTTCAAAAACCGCTTCTAAAATGGCAATTAGAAGGTGATTGGTTTCCATGTTATCTCCCTCTAAGCTTTAGTTCATCTCCCCCATAATTACAGCAAAAAAAAAATTTAAAAACATTGGGTTGGGGGAATACGAACAATCCGAAAGGGCTGCACATAACCCTTAAAATATCAGTTCACAATGAAATAGCAAATTCACTTAAGTATTACTGATATCCAAAACCAGTTGACCCCGCACGTCCTTATCGCCTTTCTTTCATGTGTAGGGGGCATGGTCGATGGGAATGTGGACCACTCGGGGTCATACCCACGTCATTGTAGCTCCGCCCTCTGCTTTACAGCACCACTGGGAGTGGGGCTACAATGACGTATTTGGCCATGAAAGGGAGTCATGCAGAAGACTTGCCCAACTTTCCCGGAGAAAAGTTCAAAATAATGCACCGCAAAAAATGTGGAATTATATTTTGGAAATGCGCTGTATCCAGTTTCATCTTGTGTCTTATTTCCTTCTGTGCTGGGTCAAAATCATTTAGAACCGCAGGCGTATTTATTATTATTCCTATGGCCACTGTGATGAATGGTGAGCGATGCAATCCCGCGGGAGATACTGACCCTGGACCTTTCATATCAAACCAGCTCTCAGTTACAATTTCCTTAAAGACTATTCAGCCTCTGACTTCAAAATAAACACACTTATTAAGTCGGAGTGGCCGGAGAAAATGCCACCTAATAAATAAAATGTGTGTTATTTACTCAGGGAAATGATGGAAAATTATTACTCAGTCTTTGGAAAATAACATTTGGATTCTTAAGATTTATGATCCTTCCACGTACGTCCTTCTGAAGCTATTTTTTTCCCCTGAAGTACTGTTCTGTTGCCGAAATTTGGTTTTGAAAGGAACCTTTTAAAGAGAAGGGTTTCAGCAAACATTAACCGGTGGCGGGCATAATCCAAGCTACTAACAGATTTTGTCAAATGACCTCTTCAGTTTTCTTTTTGCAGCCATAATTAACATGACCTGCCATTAATCAGGGCACAATAATGGCAATGTGTGCTTGTGTGGGAGGGAGGAGGTCAGACCTCATTAGTAACGCCTTTGGATTTTGATCACTCGGCTTGGATTAAGGGATATGGGGAAAATATACTCAGCTTCTCAAACAGGGCAACTCAAGTCGGCTAAATCTAAGATTGTATTTTTTGGCCCTCGATAGAGCCTGTGAAAGGTAGAAAAGAAATGACAAGGATTATGGTGCTGAAGCAAAGTTCAGCGTATTTCGTGGTACTCAGCGCATATTGGGTCTAATTCAGCCTTGTTCGCTAGGCTGCATGTACTCGGACCCTAGTGAACAGGTCAGTGCCACCTACAGGATGACCAGCCCCCCCCCCCTCTGCCGCCCGCATCCCCTCGCTAGTGTACAAGAACACACCCCCTCTCATGTGGCCAAAGGGGACAGAAATCATTAGACGGTCGCCGTCCCTCCCCTTCGGTAACAAAAGTCAGTCTAAAATGGATTTTTTTTATGTTTCCCCTCTGAACTGGGGTATTCGCCGCCCTGCCGGCTTGCAAAAATATTGCAATGCTGCAAACAGCTGTAAATCCTTTGCAAGCCGCTCAGCATTGAATGATTTTTTCCACTGTGTGCAGTCTATGTGCAGCCCAGAACCTACTCGGTGGCCGCAATGGTGGCGGGGTTAATACAATAAATAAGCCCCACCCCTGGCAAGGTAAACTGGGATTGGGGAGTATTTGCATAGGGACATGGCTAATATGATGTGATTAGCGTACAATTGCATCATTAGGCCCTGCCCCTTCCGACAGAACTGTGGTTTTTAGTTTATTAATTCCCCCATTCTGCCCACTTCACTAAGAAGTGGACAGAATGCAGGAAGGGCACCCATTCTTCTGGGGCTGTGGGGAGTACAACCCAAAAATGTGTAAGTGTGGCAAGTGTTTTGCAAACATGTATTAATTTTGTAAGTATTAATTGGATTGAAGTATTATTATGAAGTATTAATACCATTGAATAAAACCTATATCAACCTATATTCAAGTGAAGACTCCGATATCTTTCCATCATGTCCATAAACCAGACAGAAGAACTATAGGGCAGATTCAACAATGAGTGATATTTTGTTATTGTTACAAATGTTAAATGTGTTGCAGCCAATCAGCTCCTAATATGTGATTTAAAAAAAAAACAGTTAGGAGCCAATTGATTGGAGAACCATTCTTAAGCAGTGATCACTTGTTGTAAATCTGCCCCAAGTATCTCCAGCTTTTGTTGGGCGTTGTAGCTGTAAAACTGGGTACACACTAAAAGATATATCTGCAGATCAATCGATCTTCAGATATAATCAATTGATCTGCAGATATATCTCCACACGGATCGTACAGCATGTTCCCCATACACACTGCCCGATCCTTCAGGACTGACATCACAAACACATTTGTATGCACCTGTCCCTTGAACTGTTCATCACCGTTAGCTTCCACCGCCGCTGTACGGGCGGTTGGCGGATTACCTGTACACACAGCACGATGCACCGATACTTAGATATATTGGGCATCGGCTGTGTTGCAAAGCCGACGCGATATACCTGTAGACGGCACTGTTCAAAAATACAGTATATCAATGGTAAACACTGGCCGATTGTGCATCAATATATTGGTCGTTCAATCGAATGGCCGATATCATACCTCCCAACATTACCTACCGGAAGGGGGCGTGGTCTGTATTAGTTACGCTCCTATAAGGCCACACCCTGTCTATTTATGGGTGACAGGGGGGGGGACTCCTAAATGCCCCAACCCCTGCCGTGGGACACTGTCGGCCTCGGGCGGGAACGTCCCCAAAAAACAGGATGGTCCCGCGGAAAGTGGGAAAGTAGGGAGGTATGCGATATATAGGCCAGTGTGTACGCATCTTAACACTTGGAGAAACATACATTAATGCACTAACTTCAGGACAGATTGGCTGGGTACTCATAATGGAAAACAATACAAAACGATTTTTCAGCTACACGGCGTTCCTGCAGCCTAGATGATACAATCAGCTGAATATTCAGCGCCGTCCTCGTGTATTTCCTAATGAGGTTAGACAGTCTGTTCTTAAAAAGGCCAAACAGTTTAGAATAACATGCTATTAATAATACATACTGCTCTAGTCCTATTTTAATGAATGCCTTGGCTGCTGTACAAATACCAATTAAATATTTCGCTAGAATAAAAATAGTACTGTAGTTTGTTTTATGCGGCTAAAGAGAAACAGTGAGCAATGTTTCTTATATAAAATTGCGGATGTTTTTATTTCCACATTCCAGCATGACATACCCCAGTAAGAGGACAGCTTTGTGTGCCTTGGATAGGCCACATTACCTTATTAGTCATGGCGTGCTGAGTCCCATCATTTAGCCACACTCTTTTCTGTCCTGTGCAAGCCACACCCCCAATTACCAAAATCACACCTCAGATTAGAATATAAGTCTCCGCCCCTGACAGCAGTGTGTGTAAGCCAGCAGCTCTCACCATGGCCAAGGTGAACAGGTATAACCGAGATGTTAGGTTAGGGGGCGGGATGCCGTAACATCCACCGCCCCACTTCGCACCCTCCACCCGCTACCACAGTGATACTAATCACGTATGCTCTAACATGCTCAACCCCGTTCTGTCGGAGCCCACCGCCGCCCTCCGTCGGCTCCCCGCTGCTCCCCTGTAGCCGCTCGCAGTCCCCACCCCTCCTGCCCGTCTCCCTGAAGCAGATACGGGCAGGGAAGCCACTCTCCGCTGCCATGCTGACGGGGATGTGCGAGCGTGTGAGATGCTCGCGCATCCCGTCTGATGGTGCTTCTGGGCGAGATGTATTAAAATACATCGCCACCCTTCGTGCCCCCGCCGCGATGCCAGCGCATATGTACTCACATATGTGGCTGGCATCGTGGTGCGGTAACGGAGCCCCCCCGCGATACCTGTACTCTGGTCTGGGGGGGGGGGTCTCCATCACCTCCCAGCCGGCTTCTGCTGCCTACACGCCGGGGACAGCTAAGCAGGCTGTCCCCGGCACCTCCTCCTCCCCCTGCAGCCGGAAGGACGTCCGGCTGCGTTGATAGGGGGAGGAAGGGCTTACCTTCCGGGGTCCAGGAGGACCTGCAAGAAGGTAAGCCCAAGGGAGGGGGGTAAGGGGGGGGTCGGCAAGGCGGCAGGGTTGCGGCGACGCGGCGGGCGGCGAAAAGAAGCCCATAGGCTTCTATAGGGTATCGCCACCCAAAGGTGGCGATACCTTGCCCTGCGATAACGGTGCAGCCGGGTAATAGTACATAGGAAAATGCGGTAAAACAGGGGTTTTACCACATTTTCCCTTTAGTACATCTCGCCCTCTGTCTGCCAGCCTGTGCCAGCTCAGGACATCTGGCGATCCTGCAGGCTGGCTGACCGGCGCTCCATCTGTATCAACTAAGTTTGTGCTCCCCACTCTCACACAGCCCACAACTGGCTTTACCAATTCACTACAGAACTCTATACGTGGCTTTTATAACTGTAAACATTTAGGAGCCCCAAAAGTTAATATGTTTCCACGTGACGTTTTGGAATGATCCCTTATGAAGTATAAGGGTTCATCCAAAAATGTTTTCACTGCCCTAATTGCTGGTAATTTGATTGGCAGGCAGGGGGTGTTTTGCCCACATAAACGGTGGCGGCTGGGGGCGGGCGAATGACGTCACATGACAGCTGCACCCACCCCCAATTCATTGGAAAGCGTTCAAATGAAAAGTAAGTCATGGCTAAAGATAAAAAGTTTTTCCGATTTTATAATATAATATGTTGGATTAAGGCAGGGAGGAGGCGCTGGGTGAGCAGCAGCAGCCGCCTCTTGTACCCTCCCACCACTTTCCGTACCCACCCGCTGTGCTCACCTGTCGCGCCGCTGCTCTCACCTGGCTCCCGCCTTCTCCCAGGCGATCCTGCCACCTCCCGCCGCTGCGCTCACCCAGTTCCTGCTCTGTCCGGGTGAACGTCATACAGCGGCCAAAGAGGAGGCAAGTTACGCAGTTCTACAAATATCCAAGCAATTACTGTATATATCAGTATACATGTAGCCAATCACACAGAAATATGTGTTTAGTTCAAAATTCAGTTTATCTTAAATCACAATAAATAGCAAATAAGGAGTCTTAATGATAAATGGTTACGACAATCATGTTTGTGTGTTATTTCCAGCTACTAAATGACTTGTAATTTAGCTACACAGATAGGCCTGAACAGTTGTCAGGTCAATCAGATAAAGATATCAATAGACAAGGTAGAGATAAATAGCATTTAATCAAATGATGGAATAAGGCATGACCTTTGACCTTCCCTAAATGCTGTGTTTATGAGGGTGCTCAATAGAAGACAACACAAATTCCTCACAGCTAATTTGTTGACAGTGTTTGCAAATTGTGACTTGATGTAAACCAGATTTTTCAGGGCCTCCGCCTTCAGGAACACAACAAGTCAGAGACAAGATACAGCCGCAGCTGCGAGCATGATTACTGATCAGTAAATAAGCCTGATATACAGGGCGGGATGTTATAACATCCGCGGCCCCCCTTCGCCGGACATCGCATTTTTAATAACGGCATATGCTATAACATATGCCGTTATTCATGCAAGGGACAGCTCTTGCGGTAAGAGCTGTCCCTTGCGATGCGGTGCCGGCGCTGGACTTCCGGGTCTGTGACCCGGGAGTCCATCTGCGCATGAGCAGACCCCGGCGCCGGCCGCAGGGCACGCTGGGAGGGATCCGTGACGGATCCCTCAAACAGCGCTGCGGTAAGAAGCCCATAGGCTTCTGCAGGGATTCGCCAGCTTTAGCTGGCGATTCCCTCCGCAGCGCTGACACTGCGGAGGCGCCATATAGCATATAGAAATGCGGTAGAAACCCCGAAAACGGGGTTTTTACCGCATTTCTGCTATATAGCATCCCGCCCACACTATTTATCATATTTTGACAGGCCGGAGTTTGCTGGGTTGTGTGTCAGTTACCAGTTGCTTCATTTAAGTGATTACTCTGTTTACTTAAATATCATTAGCAGGCTGTGTAGGAACGTAGGCTCTAATCCTACATATGACTTGTTTCAATGCCACCTTCACACTGATTATCTAGTTTCATCACATGAATAAAAAGTGTAATTTCCATCCACTACTACTGTATTTCAGGTTGCCCGGAGAGGAGACTGTCAACAGCACTTCGGGGGTGGGGCCTTATGTAGATGGCATCAAGCCCCACCCCCAGTACTTCAAATCCCGCAATTTGCGGGTCCTTGAGGAGGGGTGGGGTTAAATAACACAATTAGCATCTTTAGCCCCGCCCTTCCTCCCCGAAAAGCCGCAAATATGTTCTAGCATTGGCTGTGAAACACTTTCTTTTACAAGTTATAGCAGTGTTTCCCAAACTTTAGGGGGCTTATTGGTTATTATCTCTCCATACTTCGATAAATCACCCCCTTGGACCTCAAGGCAGTCAGGGATTTAAAGATGTCCATGCTAAAGCACAGGTGATTTAATAAATACCTCTATTTGATTTAACCTTCTCTGCTTAAACATGGATAACGTCAAAACCTGGACTGTTAGAGTACATTGAACAATGAAGGGGAAATTTACTAGGACGGGAGTTATTTTCCGCTAGGGATGTTGCTATAGGCAACCAATCAAAATCTAAGTCTTATTTATTTAGCACCTTCTAGAAGATAATAGATAGTATTTATTTATTTATTTTATTTACAGTTTCTTATATAACACAGCAGATTCCATTGTAGACAGTGATAGAACAAACTGGGTAACAACAGACAGACTTGGAGGTAAGAGGGCCCTGCTGCAAGCTTACAAGCTATAGGGATCTGATTGGTTGCCCATAGCAATATACCATCTGAAATAGTACTAACTTTGAATTTAATATCCCTCCCCTTTCCCACCCTCCCCTTTTTTCATTGTTACCTAATTCCCCAGGGCCCACCCACCCCCCCACCCACCCACCCCCCCACCCACCCCTTTATTTTCCATACTTACCTCATCCTCCGATGTCCACGGCAGCCTCCAGGATCCTCTTCAGGGGCATCTCCAGTCCCTGGGGTGCATTGTGCAAGTGCGCAGACACGGTGTTGATGTCACTGGCGCGCCTGCGCATTCGCGCAATGCACCCCTGGGACCGGAGGTGCCGGTGAAGAGGATGCTGAATGCGACCATGGATGCCGGGGGACAACATGGACATCGGGGGGGACATCGGGGCACCACAAGGGGACCAGGTAAGTGTGGAAAATAAAATATATTCCAAAATCTGAAAAAAATCCCTTATCTCGTGGTCCCGAACATTTCGGATAAGGGATGCTTAACCTGTATATAAATATATATATATCTCCTATATATTTGGCTACATCTGTCACTCAAAGTGGGTGTCTGTGTCTATAACGCTCTGTTCCTGGACTTTCCTCTTAATGTGTGATTGCCTTCATCTGTGCTGAACACCTTTCTGAGAAATTAACCTGTTTAAAACAGGTGATGGCAATCATACATTAAGGGGAAGTCTAGAAACAGAGAATTGGGTCATGTTGGGAGGTATGTGACAGAGAACCAGCCCAGTGAGCCCACAGACAGTGCCAGACACCCACTGCCTTCCCATGTTGCCCAGCACTGCTACTCCACAGCCACCAGGTGAGCGCCCCCCTCCCGCGATTTGCGGCAAAACCTCCCCCGCGCGCCCCCCCCTCCCGCGATTCGCGGCAAAAACACCCGCTCCCCCGCGACCCCCCCTACCGCGATTCGCAGCAAAAACACCCCCCGCGACCCCCCCCCCCCGCGATTCGCTGCAAAAAGAAACCCCCCACGACCCCTCCCGCAATTCGGGCGGCACCCCCCCTGCGACCCCCCTCCCGCGATTCGCGGCACCCCCCCCCCCCCCCGCAATTCGCAGCAGCCCCAGGATTAAATGGCACATGCAAAACACTGACATGGCTATGGTCGACAATGAAAAAGGTTGACATGAGTTTTTGAAGATTTATTTTAAATTTTTTTAATTTTTTCATATTCATTGTCATGTGTCGACATGGACACCAATGAAGTGGCACACTTATGTCAACATTTACATGTGTTGACCTTTCTGTGTTGATTTTTTCTTGTGGCGATTCGCGTCACACCCCCCCCCCCCCGCAACCCCCCCTCCCGCGATTCGCGGCAACCCCGTGACCCCACACCTCCCGCAATTCGTGGCAACCCCCCACCGGAACCCCTGTGAACCCCGCCCTCCCGCGATTCGCGGCACCCACCCCCGCGACCCCCCCTCCCGCAATTCGCGGCACCCCCCCGTGATTCGCGGCAGCTCCAGAATTAAATTGCACATGGAAAACACTGACATGGCTATGGTCGACAATGAAAAAGGTTGACATGAGTTTTTGAAGGTTTTTTTTTCATTTTTTGAATATTTTCATATTCATTCTCATGTGTCGACATGGATACCAATGAAGTGCCACACTTATGTCAACATTTACATGTGTTGACCTTTCTGTGTTGATTTTTTCTTGTGGCGATTTGCGTCACACCCCCCCACCCCACCCCCCCACAACCCCCACTCCCGCGATTCACGGCACACACACACACACCTCCCCCGCGATTCACGGCACCCCACCCCGTGACCCCCCCTCCTATGATTCGCCGCAACCCCCACCCCGTAACCCCCCCTCCCGCGATTCGCGGCACCCACCCCCGCGACCCCCCCTCCCGCAATTCGCGGCACCCACCCCCCCCCCCACCCCCCCGCGATTCGCGGCAGCTCCAGAATTAAATTGCACATGGAAAACACTGACATGGCTATGGTCGACAATGAAAAAGGTTGACATGAGTTTTTGAAGTTTTTTTTTCATTTTTTGAATGTTTTCATATTCATTCTCATGTGTCGACATGGACACCAATGAAGTGCCACACTTTGTCAACATTTACATGTGTTGACCTTTCTGTGTTGATTTTTTCTTGTGGCGATTCGCGTCACACCCCCCCGGAACCCCCACTCCCGCGATTCACGGCACACACACACCCCCCCGCGATTCTCGGCACCCCACCCCGTGACCCCCCATCCCGTGATTCACGGCACACCCCCCGCGACCCCCCCTACCATGATTCGCCGCAACCCCCGCCCCCGTAACCCCCCTCCCGCGATTCTCTGCAATCCCTCCCCTCCCGCGATTCGCAGCATCCACCCCCCCACAACCCCCCCTCCTGCAATTCGCGGCACCCCCCGCGACCCCCACTCCTGCAATTCGCGGCACCCTCCGCGACCTCCCCTCCCGCGATTCGCGGACACCTAAGTTGCAATACAGGGCATCTTTCATACAATTCTAACCATATTTCTCATATACAAACGTTCACAAATTAAGGGGGCGCAGCCCCTTACGACGGTGTGAAGAGCGCCCGTAGGGCGCGATGAATCACCTAGTATATATATATATATATATATATATATATATATACCAAAAAAAAACAGATAAAAAAAATATGCTGGAAAAAACATATATAATAATCTTTTGATGCCAGTTCTGATTTTTAACGCACTTGTTGTGCGGGCGACTTGGCCAGTGAAGGGTTAAACTTTGCTCCCCTCTAGTAGAACAGACCTTGTTTCAGTGTCCTGTGATGAAAACGCCATTCCTTCTCCATGGGCCTTGCCTGATTAATATTGATGCTGTGTAAATATACATATTTAGGGGGACCAAATTGGCACATGCTGCCATTTCCCTAAACACTTCATAAATTCCTCCCCGGCCCTCTGTTCCCAGAGCGGCATGATGCAGGAAACATGTACAGCCACAGACAGCTCTCAGTGTTTGATGGGAGGCAGCCTTAACACGAGTGGGGGACCCAGCACAGGATCTACCAGTGTGTGGAGCAGCGCTGACTATTAAGTGAAATGTGAAAGGAATCATTTCCAAATAGAGAATTCCGATTTCAGACCTGGGGTTTAGGAGTGTAAGGTTTGAATGGGAATGTATTAAAGTTATTCCTTTTCTGGGCATTATGAATAGTGATGGTGTCTCGAAGAGTTTAACGATGGAGGGGTGCCAGCCCAACTGTCCTTGTAGACAAATAAATTAAACTCAATTTTTCTAAGTATGCATTTAATTACCAGCAGCAGTGTTTCCGCATACAGCAGCCACCTGCTCTGTCTGGCCGGAGTCTAAGCCAACAACAGCGGGAGTAACTTAGAGTAAATACCGCCAGCCTTTCTTTGGAAACCAGTCCCGCTCTCTTTACAGTCCAATATCACACTTTTTATGTATCAAGAAAATCAAGTAGTCATCTGGTGACATCAATGGTGTAGTCAGAGGTAACACACAGGAATGGGGAGCCCACAAGACTTTTGTTTCAGAAACAAGGGGTCCCTTAAAAACGGTAGACGTTAATGCGGTACCACTTGGTCAACAAGATCAATCCCGGCCTCAATGCGTGTGGTCATATTGCTCATTGAGCCAATGTAGCTGAATTGCAACGTGTGTGGGCACCAAAAGATTTCACAAATATTTGATATCTGATGTGATCAGAAAAAAATTATAACTATGGGGGTTATTCAAACCGGATCGCTGCCTTGCCACATTTCTCCTGCGATCGGGTGGGTGTGGTATGCCGGGCAGACAGTTGGAATTCCTATTGAAATCATAGCATAACCTCAGCACATGGTCATTTATTTATTTTTGCCCCAAAACAGGTAATATTTTGGCACAGAAAAAATGAGTTGTAATTGGAGTGCCAAAAGAAATGTGGTCCCATTTTTACCGCAATTGAATTCCCCCCTGTAACCCCCAACAGCAAATATTACAAAAATCATATTTAACAGAAAAGTAGAAATGATGACAGATAATTTCCCTCGATTTTTGGGGGTGGGGTGAAACTACCTCAGGCTACAAAGAACATAATGAATGCATCCCATATAGGTAAATGCAGTAATATGTAAAGAGTGTGCAATGCAGAATGAGGAGAAAGTTGGGAACACATCCAGCGTCCCTGCCTAATGCTAAGCTGTTTAGACTGAATGCATGGTGGGACTTTCACTGTGCTGAAAAAAACTCAAGGTCTGAATAAGGGAGAAAACATTATTAAAAACAGAGTCGCACAGCCTGCGCCAGATGGGTCCTTGGGGCATCAGTGACTTCTCTGCCACTTGTTTTGTACATGACCTTTATCCTCTAAAACGCTTGTGGTTTCCCTGTCAGTCAGTCATTTGGTGGATTTTCGAGGACAGTGTCTCTCCAACACAGAAATTTACAACAGTGCATTTAAAAATAGATGCCGAGAAATCTTTACAAGGTAATTACATCTGCCAGGCATCTCGGAAGTGAGCAGTTAAGTTACCCCGCAGTTTGTACAGCACCATTAGAAGTTGTGTTACTAGTATTAGTGCAATACATACTTACTTCATACTTGCCTACCCTCCCGGAATGGCTGGGAGGCTCCCGAAAATCAGCCCCCCCCCCTTCAGTATTTGGTGCGGCGGGGATTTCGCGGGTCCACAGCGAGGGCTAAAAGGATGTGAATCGCGTCATCTTACATCATTTTAGCCCCTTTGCCAATCAGCAAACTCGCAAACTGCTGCATTTGACCGGCATGGAGGCGGGATTGGTGATGTCCCGCCATCCCTGGCAGCTCTCCTCTCCGGGCTTTTCCCGGAGAGGAGGAAAAAAAGTAGGCAAGTACGACAAACTAACTTTCCCGGATCCTACAGGATAACAATTTTTGGGGTAGTCCCCAACACCTCTAGAAGAGTGGTCACCACTGCCACATTCTGACCACTTCCTAGAGAAGTGGGTACAACCAGGAGCTTACTAGCTGGCAATCTGTTTACCAGAAGGACTGTACATGTGACATGTGGTCACTCACTGAGATAAGAGGAGAGGAAGTTTCTTACCCAGCGTAGGAAGGGTTCTTTACAGTAAGTAACCACGGGGGTTCACACTGGTCCTTTTGGAAACTGTCTCTGCCTTATAATGTTTTTTTATATATATTCACTGTTATTTTCAACATTATGGTTACATTGTAATTTAATGTTCTTAATTTCTATGTTCACCATTATCCACCGATTTATTTAAAAATTCACTGAAAAATTATTATTATTTTTTGATCTAATTGGCACACTATCCTCTTAGAAATCACCCTAAATATTATATTATATTAAATTATGTCTTGAATTTCATTATCATTCTCTCCTCTCGTCCTCCTCTCCTTATCCTATTTTTCATCGGCTTAAATGTTATTTCCAATAATGTTTAGTTAAACTCTTCTCCTTTCACCCTCATTCATGAATGTCCATATTGAATTTACAGTGCCATTTGGTTGTCAAAAAAAGTTTGCTTGTAAGCCCCTGATGAAGTCACCTTGCTGACGAAATGCGTGGGCCTGCTTCACCAATGAAATAATCAAACTCTGGAGAACTAACAATTACATGCTGTAACAAAAAAGTTTTTGTGTTTTATATGCTGCCCATGGGGCACCTGTATTTTTATTAAATTACATTGTGTTTTACAAATTGTGTATCAATTCTCAGTGCGCACTCTGAACCTCTATTTCATATATATATATATATATATATATATATATATATATATATATATATATATATATATATATATATATTACAAGACTGCTTACTTTGTCTAGTGGACTTAGAAAAAACAATTAGGGGATCTTAATTTACTATTCCAACTCTCCAGTTTTCGAGATGAAGTATTCTTTATTAATTACGGTGTCTTAGCTTATCACAAGCGCCTTCAGAGGCCTGCACTTTTCATCCATCTTCACTAAACATAGCAGCACACAGCTCATTAGATCTAGTTACATGTGACTTCTGTGGCTTCGGGCAGGCCTAGTGGCAAAAGCCACCACTTACCAAACCGCCGGCATGTAAATTAAAGCCTATTCATCACATCCTCAAGCCCCAAACTAACCTTAAATGAATACCAGCTACTTTATTCCCAAATATTTATTGCTTCTAGCTCGACTTATAAAGAAACCACACACTGAAAAAGATCAGTAGTTTGAACAGGCTGTATTTGTGGAGAACGAGAAGTGTAGATTAACTAAGGTCAGAGCATGACGTCTCCACACCTTCTAGATCAGCAGTTCCATCATGTAAGGGGACGGCTGTCACTGGCCAGGAGTTTTTGGCATGCAACTTGGAGCTTAGAAAACGAGAGTTACAAAAAGAAAGCGGCAGTTAGTCTGAAGGACTAATTGCAGCTGCAGAAACCTTTCTAAAAACCAACTGTACAACACTGAAACTAATACAAACGTTCATTTATGTACTATTGGTTATTTATATATAGCACATACATATTCTGCAGCGCTTTCCAGAGAAAATCTGGCTATTGATATCAATCCAGGCTTGACAACTTTCTGGCAGCCAGCTCAGTGAGGCGGGGGAAGGGGGGCACCACAGGCAGTATTAAGGGGTAGGATGAGGGTGGAGCCAATGAGAGATCATCGTGGTCACACCCCGACACGCAATGCCGATATTTCAGGCAATGCACATCGGTGTGCGGGGCTACAATGATGCGACTTGCGTCATTTTTTCTTGCGGACTCCCTGCCGTGGGAGGGATTGCGGTAGACTTCCAGCTCCCCGGGAGGCCAGGAGGGGGACCTGATTTCCGGGACCCTCTTGGCCAGGTAGGCAACCCTGCATCAGTCCCTGCACTAGTAGTGCTTACAATCTATATACTCTACCACATACAGTACATGTACATACATAAACAGTATAACAGGAAATAAGGACCATATGACACATCCAATCTTAGGTAGGGATGGCCATTGATCAATGTTGAATACTTTTGCCATCAATGAGGGAGAACCATATGGTTTCCCGCCATCGATGATGCAGAAGCAATGAATATTTTGAGTTTGGACACTGAGCTTATCTCTGCTAAGATTAGTGTTAGCCGTTTGCAAGTTTATTGAAAGGAAGTCGGTGTTTGGGGGGTGGTAACCGGATATTTTCTGGGAGTTTCTGGGAAAACACAGACGAGTGACCAGTAGTTTTTAGGGAAGGCGTGCAATGTCAACTCCGGCCCTGATCAACCTGATTCTATCGCAGACAGCTTGGGTATTGATTTGCAGATAATCGCCAATCAAAGTAATTTTTACAAGCCTTTTACAGCCATGCACAGATCCGGATTTCAATCTGGAGGGCTAGTGACTACCTGATCTCCGGGCTTTGCAAATTAGTAGAGTAGCGATCAGATCTGAATTACCCCGTATATTTCAGCTGCTGTATTATACAATCCCCTTGATCCAGTATTAGCACTAAACAGACAGAAAAGTCATTCTTTCCAGTCCAGGACCCCTGTAAATATGAAATTTTGGACAGGACTGAAGAAGTGGCACACTACAAATTAGCAGCAGTTCCCTTTAATGGTTCCCAGGAGTATTTATTTACTGTATATAAAATATTCGCTGTGTGACATCAGAGGAATGAAATGGCAAAGGCAAAAAAAAAGCTATGTATAGAACGAATATTTATCTTGCAGGGAATATTGAATTTCATTTTTCATGTTTCATTCAGCTTGTAAATATAAGCTGTGCGATATTTTATATACACTGGTTTTGTTGTAGAAACATAGGATTTGACAGCAGTTGAGAGCAATTCGGCCCACCTAGTCTGCCGGCTTCTCATGCCTACTATAAAACCTTATATAAACTTTGGCTGCTGTGTTTCTGTCCACCCCCCAGCACTCTGTAGATTTTTGTTTTTTAGAGAATTTGTATATTTGTATTACATTGCTGATAACTGTTGGTCTTCTATTTTAGTCATTATCTAAATAAAGGTCCAACACTTTTGGGCCTATAGGGGGTAATAATTTTTTTTGTGGCATCACAATATCTGCCTGCCCACATTACTTTGATTTATGGTAGGCTTCTAGGGTGGTCAATCCCAGGATCTTGGGAATTGGCCCAAAAATTGCCCGGATTGGAGTTTCCAATCCCGGGATTGCCGAGCAGCATCTGAGCACCCACTCAGACACTGCCTGGCTTCATCAGTCGCCGGCTATGTGGTTATGCGCAGCTTGACGAATCCCAGGATTGAAAAAATGCCCCAGGATTGGCTTCCCTATATGGAGTAAAGCCCTGGGGATACAGTACTGGAGTAATGTCTTGGGGATACAATACTGGAGGAAAGTGTTGGGGATACAGTACTGGAATAAAATCCTGAGGATACAGTACTGGAGTAAAGTCCTGGGGATACAGTACTGGAGTAAAGTCCTAGAGATACACTACTGGTCTAAAGTCCTGGTGACACAGTAATGGAGTAAAGTCAAAGGAATGCACTAATAAAGTAAAGTCCTGGGAATACAGTACAGTAGTAAAGTCCTAGGAGTACACTAATGGAGTATATTCATAGGAATACACTAATGGAATAAAGTCATGGGCATACAGTACTGGAGTAAAGTCCTGGGAATACACTAATGGAGTAAAGTCCCAGGAATACAGTACAGTACTAGACTAAAGTCCATGGGATACAGTACTGTACTAAAGTCCTGGGGATACAGTACTCTGTACTTATGTCCTGGAGATACAGTACTGTACTAAAGGCCTGGGGATACAGTACTGTATTAATGTCCTGGAGATACAGTACTGTACTAAAGTCCTTCGGATACAGTACTGTACTAAAGTCCTGGGAATATACTACTGGGCTAAAGTCCTGGTGATACAGTAATGGACTAATGTCCTGGGAATACAGTACTGTACTAAAGTCCTGGGAATATAATACTGGGCTAAAGTTCTGGGGATACACCAGATGCTTTATTGAAACTTGCTTAATTTCACACAGGTAAGTACAAAACACGGTAACCCAACACGTTTTGTCTGTTATAGACTTCATCAGGGGTTAAAAAAGAAGCTGGATTGTGTCAATATGGCAGTATAGGTTCAGGTTTGAATAAAATTATTACATAGATTAGAGTGATAAAAATAATGCAATCCCTTTTGACAGGGTCAGCATAGAAGGTGCCTAATTGGAATGGGTGAGAAAGTATGGATTCTCTATAATAATAAGGGTCAGCATAATTAGTGCCTTCCTCCAGAGAATTCCCAAAACAAACTGCTTCCACAACTAGCAGCGATAAGAGATGATACTTACAGGGTAAAAATGTGATGGGTCATTTTAAATACTGTGGAACAGATTATACATTACACATTGGGTAAATTACTGTAACATGTCTTTTAAAATATTATGGGCCAGATTCTCTAAACTTTTTTAAACAAAAGTGATAAAATAGAGAGTAATAAACAGCCAGCCAATCAGCTCCTGCCTGACATTTTTCAAACACAGTCTGTGACATGGTAGGCAGGAGCTGATTGGCTGGCTGTTTATCACTCTCCATTTGATCAGTTTTAAAGCTTAGAGAATCTGGCCCTGTATATGGAATTGTATAACAGAGTAAGCTGCATATTGCATCTCATTATAGGGCTCATACTGTATAATACATTACTTATTGGTGCTTTTATACCTTTACTCTATGTATCATTAAGTATAACCACGGCCAACAAGGTGTGAGCTTAGTGCGTACCTAGAAACGTGTGTATTAGAGGAACAGGACGAGAATCCTCAGCCCCAGATTGTGGGAAGGATGTGCAGAAACTTCCCGCTGAGAGGAAATCAGAAAAGGTTTGACTTTAATGGGCTGTTTATGAAGTGAGGCCGCGATAAGCACTCACTAACAAGGGACACCGCAGCACTCACTAACAAGGGACACCGCAGCACTCAATAACAAGGGACACCGCAGCACTCACTAATCAATGCAACTATTGTGTTTCAATGTATTAAAGTCACCTCTAATAAACACATAATGCTGATCCCCTTACACAGCTGTCAGCTGCCCATAAAATAATCGCTGATAATAAAACTAAACCATCAGGCCAAAGAATGTGGGGTTTTTTTCCCGGAGAAAACAAAAAACGTTCCTAATTTACTTGTATACTTATATCCCTGATCTCATGCATTCATTAGAATAGCGTTATATACAGTTCAGAATGGTTGATGTAGTGGCAAGCATTACCACCTGACATCACTGAGGTCAAGAGTTAAATTCTTGGTTATAGCAATTTCTGTGTGGAGTTTGTACTTTCTCATTGTGTTAACATAATTTTCCTTCAGGTACTTAGGAGCCTTCACACCTTGGCCCCTCCCCATCCTCTATGCCAAGCCACGCCCACTACAGGTGTCTACTATAAAGTCAGCAACTATGGCAATACCCCAACTCTGCTTTACTGAAATGAGATGGATTTCTGCATAAAGTCCCCTCTGAATATTCTGCAGTTCTGACAATAAGTTACAACGTGCCAAAAGGACATTTATTGACATGTGCATGTATCCGACATGTGAATGCCAAGTCACACCAACTCAGCTGCAAGTAGATTTACACCTGAGATGCAAAAGACAGGAAAACGATTGGTTGGCTTGGGAGCATGTTCAGCGCGAAAAGTAGCAAAAGCCTGAGATCTACATTCAAATCACACCGTGTGTATTTGCCTTACAATGCCGATGAGCGTCCTGCGTAGTCAATATTGCAAGAACTTTCATATGAAAATCGATAGTCTATTCTTGTTCAAAATGAAAGCTAGTCCATGCGAGAAATTGGCAAGAAACTGAACATTTCCTACAACGGTGTGTACTACTGCCTTCAGAGAGCAGCACAAACAGGCTCTAACCAAAGTAGAAAGAGAAGTGGGAGGCCCCGATGCACAACTGAGCAAGAAGACAAGTACATTAGAGTCTCTAGTTTGACAAATAGATGCCTCACAGGTCCTTTACTGGCAGCTTTATTAAATATTAACCGCAAAACGCCAGTGTCAACGTCTTCTGTAACATCTGGCTATTTTGAGAGTATAATCAAACCCACAATTGTGATGCTCCAGATTGTCGACTAGCTCAAAGGAAGGCCAGTTTTATAGCTTCTCTAACGAGCAAACCTGATTTCAGCTGTGCTAACATAATTGCACAAGGGTCTTTCTAATCATCCATTAGTCTTCTAACGCGATTAGCAAACACAATGTACCATTAGAACACTGGAGTGATAGCTGCCAGAAATGGGCCTCTATACACCTACAGTATGTAGATAATCCTTTAAAAAACAGACGTTTTAAAATGTATTAACTATATGTCTGTAAAAGAATGTAATGTGTAACTTATACTACTGTGTCAGAGCCGGCCTTAGGCATAGGCAAACTAGGCAAGTGCCTAGGGCATTTGGAATGCCTAGGGGCACCAGCAGCTTCTGCTGATTAAAATGATATGCAGCATGCCTATATTCTGTGTGTGAGTGAGGCTGTATCTGCATATGAAATAGTGTATTCATGGAAATCACTGTAACATAGCATTCCGTATGCAGGTACAGCCACAGTCGCACACAGAATATAGGCATGCCACATATCATTTTAATCATTGGAAGCTCCTTGTGTGTGCTGGTTATAACAATGCAAATAAGACGAATTTTCAGCAAAAAAGGCACCCAACATTAGCAGAACTGGCCAGGAGCTGCATGGCCTATTGAGGCAAGATGTATGAGGAAACATCTGTATCCAAGCAGAGGCAGAGGTCACAGTATTAGCGGCTGTGCGAGTGCTGTCTGCGGTTGGGTTGGTTGTGCAACAGTAATTGGTAAAATCAAGCGCTTGTATTATTGTGCATGCCGAAAAATTTAGATGAAATAGGGAATGAGAAAGAATAAATAAAAATGAAAATAAGTGTAAGAAAAAATATTAATAATAAAGCAATATAATATACAAAGTATTTTGCTTAAGATGTTTACAGCTCCTTCTGGAGCTATTGGAGTTTTTGCCTCTGTATTTGGGACTTGGAGCGCATTTAGTTGTAATTTCGGGGTGAGTTTCCCGGAGGTTGCCGTTGGTAATATTCGGGAGCGTTGGTTTCCCTAACTTTCCCTAGTCTTACCTCCCCTTTCGATGTTCTTCAAGGTGCCGGCGTTTCTCTCCGTCCCCGTCTTCTTGCGCTGTTCAGCGCGGCTGCTAAACCGAAACCGGAAGTCACAATATTTAGACTGCTTTCTACAACCCTGTGGATGATAAGAATTGAAGAGTCATTTCAGAGTCCCTTCCAGGTATGAGTATAAGTAGTATTAACTCCTGTATAACTCCAGCTTCGATATAACTATTGTAATATCACTTTGAACTGATCACTTAGAATCTGATCAGCCTTGGCTATATCAGCCAAGGCTGATCAGATTCTAAGTGATCAGTTCAAAGTGATATTACAATAGTTATATCGAAGCTGGAGTTATACAGGAGTTAATACTACTTATACTCATACCTGGAAGGGACTCTGAAATGACTCTTCAATTCTTATCATCCACAGGGTTGTAGAAAGCAGTCTAAATATTGTGACTTCCGGTTTCGGTTTAGCAGCCGCGCTGAACAGCGCAAGAAGACGGGGACGGAGAGAAACGCCGGCACCTTGAAGAACATCGAAAGGGGAGGTAAGACTAGGGAAAGTTAGGGAAACCAACGCTCCCGAATATTACCAACGGCAACCTCTGGGAAACTCACCCCGAAATTACAACTAAATGCGCTCCAAGTTCCAAATACAGAGGCAAAAACTCCAATAGCTCCAGAAGGAGCTGTAAACATCTTAAGCAAAATACTTTGTATATTATATTGCTTTATTATTAATATTTTTTCTTACACTTATTTTCATTTTTATTTATTCTTTCTCATTCCCTATTTCATCTCAATTTTTCGGCATGCACAATAATACAAGCGCTTGATTTTACCAATTACATTGATTAACCCTTCCCTATCGAGCAGCTGATTAGAGCGCAGTGAAAAACCTTTTTCTTTTACTATGGTTGTGCAACAGTGTTCGGTATATGTGTAAGGGGCATTATGTGTATCATGTATAAATGCATTAATAATGTGCGACATATGTGTAACAGGCATTATGTGTGTCATGTGTATAAGGGCATTAATAATGTGCAACATATGTGTAATGGTCATTATGTGTGTCATGTGTATAAGGGCATTAATAATGTGCAACATATGTGTAAGGGGCATTATATGTGTCATTATGTGTATGAAGGGCATTAAGGTTGGCATAATGTGTAAGGACATTAATAATGTGTGTCATGTGTAATGGGCATTACTGTGTGGTATTATCAGGGGTGCCGAGAGAAAGGGGTAGGGGGTACAAATTACCCTGGCCAAAGTCTGATGGAAGGGCCCAGTGGGGGCCCCGGGCCCCCTCCCCTTAATTGACAGCAGCAGCTGCAGCTCTTCTCCTCTGCCCAGCACACACAGCTTTGTGCTGGGTTGCAGTGTGGCCATGGAGGTGCTTAAAATACAATATTTTTTCAGGATTTTTTTCTAAGGGTATAATGTGAATAATGTGAGGAGTAATGTACGTAAGGTAAAGTGGTACTACTGTGTGATGTAACGTGAATAAGGGACACCATTGCATAATATAACGTGAATAAAGTTGCATTACTGTGTGGCATAATTTGAATTGGGGGTACTATTATGTGGTCATGCCCCTTCCCAGCAAGAACATACCCCTGTTTGGGGGTTTCTATTTAAAATATTGCGGGTAGGAGCAAAATGATGACTGCTATGATGAGGGTTGATGGTGCTGAGAAAGGGGAGCAGGGTCAGAGGCGGAACTAGTGGTGGTGCTAGGGGGGCACCAGCCAAAATCTTGCCTAGGGCGTCATTTAGGCTAGGGCCGGCTCTGTACTGTGTGAAACGTCATCTTTTCTGTCAATAAAAACTATTAAAAAAAAAAAAAACAGACGTTTTCAGCTAGTATAGTCATTAAGCACATTAACAATGTATTGAGTGTTTTTATGATTAACTAGCGACCCGCCCTGGCTTCGCACGGGAAGCACTAATTATCTATAGCCAGATGACTTCTGGTGGATGGATGAAGTTTTAGCAGATATCTATAGGTACAGTGCCGAAGGTCAATCTGGTTCCATTACACAACTTTGGTGCGTTTAAGTTGCGCATAAGCATCACCGGTGATCCAACCTTCAATGTTGATACGTGCGGTGGCATTCCGGGTGGTTCCAATGTATTCAAAAATGTAATTGGATAATTGACGGCTTGTTCTTCGTCCATTACTGTGTCGATCGATTATTATTTGACTGTTTTGCCGGGCAGTTTCAATAGAATTTGCTCATTGAGCTTGTTGACATCATCATTTTTTGGTGCCAAAATGGCACGTTCGCACAGCCAATCCGGATTTTTGTAGTTGGTTGTTAGAGTTGGGTATACCTTCTCGACAACGGCTTGAATATTCAGTTGCATTTGACAGAAGTTCGACAGGAACAGTATCTCAATCGTGGCGCGGTCAATTAATTGCTAAAAAAATTCTGTTGATCCGATCGCTACCAAGATTTATATATATATATATATATATATATATATATATATATATATCAAGATTTAAATAAATAAAATAAGGAAATATGTAAGTGACCCCAACCTTTTGAACAGTAGTGTATGTCAGTATGAAGGCTGTAGTATATAATGCAAGAGCAACTATGCTGCTACTCCTAGTTCTTTTAACTTTCATCTAGGGTAGATCTGTAGCCTGACATATGGAAAGTGAAGGAGTACTTCCTGGCCACCCACATGCTTTCGGAATATCTGTCATCATATGGACCTCAGCAGAGGGAACTATGGGCATAATTCAAACCTAATCGCTGCTGTGCAAATTTGCACATCGGCCAGTCAACAATGGACTGCGCATGAGGTGGGCCACAATGGGCGTGCATGCTGCCTGCTAGCAAAGGAATCCTGCTACTTTTTTATTCGCTAGGCAATTGCAAGGTGATTGGCAGGAAGTTCCCCATCCCTGCCCTAACATCAAGCCCAATGGGATAACCAATGACCTCTACATTTACAATATGTGTTTTCACCTAGGCACTAAACAGTATACCACAAAATCAAACATCACCATTACAAGATAGGACGTGGCAGCGCTTGAGAACTCTCCTTCAGAATCATTGTACAGAGACTTCTGTCTGGTATTTTCAGAGTTAACTCCGTTACACAAATACATTCCATGTTGCCCATAATTCAGCACTTTACTGGTATTGTGATGACTGCAAGTGGAACTGCAAACCCTGTATCATAACCATATGTTGGGTGATAAACTATGGATATGCCGTAAGATTAGGGACCATTTCATTCTCCTTTTCATCTCATAAAATAAACATTAACCTTGTTGAGAAATAAAACAAACACGAACAAATGAGCTAATGGGGGTTTGATTATAGATGCATGTGGAACCGCTACTCTGCATTTCTTTCTTCTGCTTCCAAAGTCATAATGACTGCCCTGATTTGACTTATTTGCTCAAGATGAATGTCATGTGCCTGAGTGTGAAAAATTATTCACGGGTTGAATGGGAGACGGGCAACTTTCAGCATTCCAGCTGCTGCTGACTTACAACTCCTGGGACCCTCAGCCAGCTCACAGATGCCTTCTCCAACATTGAAGCTTCCTTGGACCTCTTATAAGCATGCCTAGCCAGACGCTCTATCAAAAGAGCAGAAGGAGCCATAGGGGGGACATACAAACCCATATCATCACAATATCCAGAAGTAGAGAAACTGGCCAGAGGCTCTGCTTATAACTTTTACAGGGCTGTGATCATTTATACCCCTTTCACACTTGCAAAAATATCCCGGGTTTTTGCACATGAAAGCGCATCAACCCGGGATTTAGCTTAGTGTGAAAGGGTCTTGTTACAGCATCCCGTGTTCAGCAATCCGAGATTTCTACCCAGGTCCTGACCTGGGTAGATTCCGGAATCAACACGAGATGCGGTGAGTGTGAACGGGTATTCCGGGTCAGCGTGACCCAGATCCCGTTCACTGCAGTGAAAATGCGCCATTGGGAGGTGCTGACATCTCCCAGCGCCGCCCCGGCCAAGCTTCCAGATGACGCCACCCACCCGACTTCATTCAGGGTCGGGTGGCCAGTGTGAAAGCACTTGCAAGCCCGGTCACACCCGGAACTTAGAACCCGGCTTGCAAGTGTGAAAGGGGTATAACTGGCAACAAGGATAACCGAGAGGAGAGCTGTAAGTGGCGGACATTCAAGCTCCCACCCAGTTATGTCATAATGAATGGGATTCTTATGAGCCTACACACATAGGGCGGGATGTACTAAAGGAAAAAATGCAGTAAAACCCCCGTTTTGCATTTTCAAATTTACTTAGACCCAGCCGCCACACTATTTGCCGCCCAGGGTATCGCAACCCTATGGGCTTCTTAATGCTGGCCGCTGCAACCCGCCGCACCCCACTGCAGATGCCGACTGCACTCCCCGGCCGTCACACTTCCATCAAACTCCTCCTACCCCTAGCAACACAGCTGGTGGTACTTCCGGCTGCAGGGGGGGAGGAGGAGGTGCCCAGGACATTTGCCTTCCATCCAGTGAGAAGAGCTGATGGCGGCGATGTATTTTAATATATCCCATCCATAGCGACCAGCTGAGCTTCCTGAGCAATGCTAGATCGCTCAGAACGCTAAGCATGATCGCTCAGCACACAGCAATGTGCCAGTGCTGTGTGCTGATCGATCTGACGGGTCAGTGTTCTCCAGTGAGAACACTTGCCCCGACCAATTAATAACCTGCCTGCCGGTTATTAATCAGCATCAGATACAGAGCCGTGCATTTAAATCACTTTGTAGACTACACACACACACACACACACACACACATACATACACATACACACACACATACATACACACACAAACACACAGAGGTATTCAGTCATTTTCTGAGCTATTCAGTGAAATGATGTAAAATCGCTCAGAAAATGAATATCACTCCGTGTGTAGGGCCCATTAGGAGAAATTAATAATCCATTCAAGATACATGCTTCTTCTGTGGTATTCGGCCACTTGATTTAAAGGGGTAATAATTGTAAATACATATCCAGTTGTCTTTTGTTTTCTATATTATTGCCCCTTTAAATCCAGCAGCCATGACTGCCAAATACATTGGGGCTTTCACAAGTGCTGCTCACTAATGCCACTTTCAGATTCCAAAGCCAGGAGGGTTAGTTTAATGCTAGGGTTAAAATGACCCCCCTAAAAAAATAAAATAAAGCATAAACCGTTTCAGTGATGAACTTTTGTACGTTTACCTTTCAACTATGTCAACCACGATCCATGTCAACTATTTAACTGTCGACCTTTTGACCTTGTTTGTCTTTTGTATATTCACCATCTAGTGTTGACCTACTGACTGCCTATTGACTCTCTATTTATTGTCTAGCTTTTAATCCACACCCAATGCATTTAACTAAAAATCTAAGTGTTAAATTTTCTAAAGCTGCTAAAATTGAAAAGAAAACGAAAAAGTTGCCCATAGCAACCAATGAGATTCTGTCTATTTGTCTATTGAATCCTAGACAATGAAAGACAATCTAACTGGGTAACATCACCTATTTTCCTTTTTAGAAGCTTAGTAAATTTGCACCTAAATGTCTCGTTCTCTCATACTGCTATAGAAGTTTTAGCCCCCTAATGATTCGTAGGTCTTGGAAAATGCTTAATATATGCCAAAAAATAGATCCAAGATAGATATGGGATAAGTGATGTGTTTTTCTTGTTTTTAAATGCATATGACCATCACTGTTCTTAACTACCATCTTATAAATCATTATCTCCTTTTCATTACCTCTATGGAGGTCAAACAAAACTGCTGCTGCACCAGGCTCACGGATCCCAGCAAGTTATGTGATGGCAGAGGTGCATTCCAAAGCCTCTCTGCTCAATATATAATTTACTCTGTGGCTGTGGTTGTCATGGTAGTCACATGACACAGTGGAATAATCTGCTGAATTATCAATCTATAACAGTTGTCTGGAGAAACACACCAAGGAGTAAAGGAAATGATCAAGATCCTTCTTGATCAATTCATTTTTGCATGGTATAGTCACTTTCACATTGGATGTGTCACCAGCTAAATACATTTTAGCTGGCGACACAGCCAATTAAAAAAATATGTACATTGAATGATGTTCATGCTAACTGTTTGATGAGATACAGCTGAACAACTGGATTACCACATGTGCGGGAAGATTATGCTCTCGAAAACTTTATTTAAAAAGTGTTCCATGACGGAATGCACACTTAGCAGTTAAGGGGACAGTCACCAATACACAGAAATTAATTTGTAAAGGGGAAATATTTACAGTACTGCGTTTTCATGAAGTATAAGGGAGGATTTGGAATATAAGTTTTAGCCAGCTTTCACTTGACAATGTTTCTCTCAGCAACTCAAAGGAGCTTGTTGTTCCTTTTTTTATTTTTAGAAAAGGTACAGTAATATCCCGATAGAAACTGAAAACAAAATAAAATCTTTTAAATATCTTTTTTGTTAGACTAATGCAACTGGGAAATTAACACAAGGCCCTTTTACTATTCAGATCTGTACCTTATTTCCACCTGGATAAAGGAACTACAGTGTCTTGATATATTAATTATTTGGGATCCGATTTGACTCAGTGTGAGCACTCCGCCTGCCCTGTGGTTTCACTGCTTGCAATGAATAAAGTTATTCCTTGGTGTACTGCAAGTTTATGACTATTTCCTGATAACTTTATACAGAGAATCTGCTCTGATTCCTCGCTTTAATGGGGGAAGCAATAAGATAGTTTGCCGAAATGCAGACCGGCGGCTGCATCAGAATGACCCCGATGCTGAAAAGCTCTTTATATAAGCATTAATGCCACCTTCTCAGTTTAGTTTAGACAGGCTCCCTGAATGGCCGTGTTGGGATTGAAAGTGAAGGGGAACATTAAATCAAGTGATCTAAACTTACCACACATCTCCTCAAATTAGCACAGAACATGTAACAAATGCCTGACAGGGAACACTGTCAGGCATTTTTGCCATGGCTACCCGCTGCAGTTGAGGACATGGCCGTGTGACCCATTAATGTTAATTTGAAGACTGAGGGTGAAATTTACTAAGATGGGAGTTCTATTTCAGATTGGATGTTGCTAAAATTCCCATCTTAGTAAATTTACCCGAGGGGGAAATGTATCAACACTTGAAGAGAAATAAAGGGCCAGATGTACATACCTCACAACTGTCCCACTTATTGCAGGAACGTCCTGGCTTTTTGGGACGTTCCCGCGTTCCTCCCGTGGCCGGTAGTGTCCCGCATCGGGAGGGGGGGGGGGGTCGGCAGTTGGGAGTCCCCCTGTCGTCAATGAATAGATGCTGTGCTGTCACAGCATCTATTCTTGTAGCTGGAGGGGCTGGGGGCATAGCCAGAAGCTCACAGAGCTGCTAAGCATACTGCCCCATTACAGCAAAAACAGGGGAGTGGCCTCACTGCACGTGCCCCCTTTTTGGTAGGCCACGCCCCATAAAAAAGATGTCCCGCCAGGCCTGCCTGCATGTGTTGGGAAGTATGAGATGTATCAAGATTCATGAAGTGAAAAAATGGCGATTGATAAACAACCAGCCAATCAGCTACTAACTGCCATGTTACATCCTAGGTTTGAAAAATTACTGGTAGGAGCCGATTGGCTGGTTGCTTATTACTCTCTATTTTATCACTTTTTGAAGCTTGATACATCTGGCCCAAAGTACCAGACAATCAGCTTTAAACTGTCATTTTAAAAACTGTGCAAAAAATATAAAAAGGTACTTTATCTCTCTTCACTTCATCTCTACCCTGAACAAGTGTCAGACGCAGTAAAAGCCTGATGCTGAGTCTCACGCTCAGCACCCGCAAATTGACACAGCAAACTCAGCAGAGCTAGTGCACGTGTGAGTTTCCCTGCTCCGTCTGGTTTCAGCGGCTTCCTCAGAGCGGCTCTCTGAGGAAGTTGCTGAAAAGGATGCAGGGCAACGCGTTAGAGTTTATTCATTTGTACACCCAAGAGAAAAAAATCATCTTTATTTTATTCAGCACTTCAACAAACACCATTTGTTTGGATCTGTGGACTCTGGAGATAGCTGTTATTCTGGCTTCAAAGCGCCAAGAGCTGGGAGACATGGGGAGCTGAGATTCACCTTTAAGTCTGAGGGAAAAATTTACTAAGAATAGGTCTATGGGCCTCATTCTTGTTCACTCTTTCTGACAAAATCCTTCTTAGATAGACAAAACCATGTGCACTGCAGGTGGGGCAGATGTTACTTGTGCAGAGAGAATTTGGGTGGGGTTTTACTTCAAAGTGAGATCTACTGTATATTGCATTGTAAAAATAAAGCAGTCAGTATTTACCCTGCACAGAAACAAAATAACTCACCCAAATCTGATTCTCTCTGCACATTTTACATCTGCCCCCCTGCAGTGCACATGGTTTTGTCCATCTAAGAAGGATTTTGTCAGAAAGAGTGAACTAGAATAAGGCCCTATGTCTCAGTCATATTCTACTGTTATCAGTGCAGTATTTCATTAACACATTCGTATTTCGAAGCAAAATTTATAAAGGTCTCGTATTTTTTGAGATTCATATTTTTCGATGTTGTATGGATTTTTTTGGAGTATTTTTTTACAACTGGTGCTAGAATATGCCTAGCATACACATGTTAACTGTCTGATTTTGTGAAATACACCTGCAAATTAAGGTGTATATTTTTGGAGTATTTTTTCTTACAACTTGTCCTAGAATACGCATAGTATACATTCGTATTACATTGGAGTAATGTAAAATTCAAGGCATATTCTTTTGATGGCGTCTTAATTTGTATTTTTGTAAAAATACGAATACGACAGGTTGCTGTGGTCTTAAATACAAAATACGGTACTATTGTTATATCATATTAGTAAATTACAAAAATATGAATACGTGCCCAAATACCAATACGACTGAATACGAATACGCTAATTCCTACCGTATTTTGCTTAGTAAATTTACCCCTGAGAGTCACCAAACAGGTACCTGTAATTATCACAATCAGACTGGACTTTATAGCATGCATACTAACCATATGATACTAATACCATTCATATATTTTCTGTATTATAAATCTGCATAACATTGGACAATACTACCACTAAAAAACACTAACAAAGTGACTATGGGGGAGATTCTCTAAGCTAAAAATGCGGTAAAAACCCCGTTATCTGGGTCTTTACCGCATTTTGGGATGCTGTAAGCATCTTCCGCCAGAAAAATCTGGCGATGCCCCATAGAAGCCAATGGGCTTCTACCGCATCCCACCGCCGCCCCGCAAGGACCCCCCGCAGCCCCGCACGGACCCCCGCCGCCCCGCATCGCCCCCTCCCCCCTCCGTGTCCAGGAGACCTGTGACCTCCTCCCTGCACTGATCCTCTTCCGGGTGCAGGGAGGAGGAGAGCCCGGCGCAGCAGCAGCAGCGCCGGGTGTGGGAGGGAAGGGGAGCCGCCGGGACCTGCTGGGATCCGGCGACTCTCACCGCAAAGGACAGCTCTTAACGCAAGAGCTGTCCTTTGCTATAATATATGCATATAAGCATATGTTAGAACATATGCGATAATTATCATTTCGATGGGGGGCGAAGGGGGGCGGAGATTCTTAGAGAATCTCCCCCTATATTATTTAATCTGGACCATATAACCTAACAAACAGCTAAATACATAAGGATGGACTGCTAACGGGACTTAAGTATAAATTAAGTATATATTGATATATTAAATCCAAGCGCTGGTACATTTACTTCTTTTTTGGCAATAGGGGGCAGAACTGAAAAGATATATGGCACTGAACAGTAAGCAACCTCTGAATCACTTTCCAGAAGCGCACACATCAAAGGAAAGCGAAGTCATTAAAATTCACCCTCATTTTCAACACAATTAAAAAATATAGGGATGTTTGTTGCCCTTTAGACAAAATGTAATCTAATAACCAATATGTTTACACATTAACGCTGCATTAAGACATATCTTTGCCAGAATTGGAGCAACCCAATACTAACCTGGCAGGCAAAACTCAATTATCTGGTCTACCTATTTAAAATAATATTTTTGCAACCTGCATAATTGATCCTTAATGAGGCCATTTAGTAGAGGAAATTGAATTAAGGAGGAATGCGAAGCAGCGTGCGGGTGCATGGCGGAGGGCTTACATGGGAGTCTGACCATGACAGCATGACAGTTACTCTACGTTCCACAGCTCGCATTTCTGTACTATACCCAGCATGCATCAGCTGGTGGTAATAATGAACCCACCGTTCTGGTGTCAGTCCATTGCTGGGACGCACAGATGTGTGCATGTACTACAGTATGTACATGTCCCCTGCAGTGAGCTTTATGCAGGTCACATCGTCACTCAAAACGAAGGACCTTGGTCTTTAGTATTATTATTGCCTCTATTGCTTTTGGTGTATAGGACAAGCCTTTTATTATGTCTACCCGTTGTCACAAATAATGATACTAAACTGTGTACCGATATGTTAGGATGCCAATACAAAAAAAGAAAAACATTGTTGCTTGCTTAACATCAGCTGTTCCCAAAAAATGGTCCGTAGTTATTTCAAACAACCACTGAAGATCTGTTAAATAAAAAATTCAACACATTTTTTTTTATTTTATTTAACAATACTTGCCATTTATTGGCCTAAGGCATAAGTCACCCCTGTGGCCATGTGTTGTCCTATCTCTGCTTTATGGTGAAGCAGTGCTCCCTGGGGCATAATGTCCAAGCTGGAAAGGCCACAAGACCAGCAGCCTCCAGGAGGCAGAGGTGGAAGGTATCCTCCCTGCTCATTCTCTTCTTCAGGCAGCCTATAAGAGCACATGGCGTAATCCAGAGAAGGGTTGGGTTTCAGACAAGGGCTTAACTACCATAGATGCTAGGGGTGCTGCTGCTATGGGGCCCAGAGCTGAAGGGCGCCCATCTTTGCTGTTTAAGTAATATGTTTTACATATATTTATCACCATCAGTTGCTAAATAGGGGTCCCTTACAAACTTTTAATATGGGGCCTATGGCCCTTATTCAGATCTGATCGCAGTACAAATTTGTTCTCAAAATGGGCAAAACCATGCTGCACTACAGGTGGGGCAGATGTAACATGTGCAGAGAGAGTTAGATTTGGGTGGGGTGTGTTGAAACGAAAATCTAAATTGCAGTGTAAAAATAACGCAGCCAGTATTTACCCTGCACAGAAACAAAATAACTCAACCAAATCTAACTCTATCTACACATATTGTATCTGCCCCACCTGCAGTGCATATGGTTTTGCCCATTTTCAGAACAAATTTGTACTGCGATCAAATCTGAATTAAGGTCCTTTGAATATCTAGTTACGCCCCTCTTTTCAGAGACAAGCAATGCAAATCTGACATTTTCGATGTTTGCTAAATTGTGTGCCAACGTTGGCTGAGGAGGAGGTATTTTATACAAAGCAAAAAAAAACAAGGAGAACTCTGAGCTTTCTCCATGGACTACCCGTTTATACATTAAAAAAGAAAAAAAAAAAGAAAAAAAAATTCTTCTGGAAAAAAATAAAGACCCACTTCATAAATCCAATCCTGAGTTGGTGAGATATTAAATGATTACTTAAAGTTACTGCTAACCACAAAAAAAAAGGCGTTAGATTTTTTAAATATATTACACATTTATTTAATAAAAAACAGCTTTTTATATTTGTGGTTGAATGTCCACTTTCGGTGTCAAGAGAACCAGTGACCAATTCATAAGTATCACCTAACGACTTTGGCAAAAGATGTTCCTGGCAAGCGGCAGTAATTGGACAGAGCTGCGTCTAAATCTCTTACAAGTTGTCTTTATTTTCCAGAAAGTCATTTTCCCTTTGCGCCTACTGTATGTCCAATACCAACAATGCTGCTCCTTAGATACATCCCTATCCATAGAGACGGCAGCTCTGAAAAGCCTCCGTTCTTCTGAGTGTCAGGTGAGAGATAGATTTGATGAAAGTCTGCTCTGTGTAGTCCCAGGAACTGAGCAAACACAGATGTTGCCGTGTCAAGGAGCTCTTTGCTGGGAACACATAGATAAATATTGATCAGCTATTGAGCAAGTAGAGCGGCTTTGGAGTGGCCAGAAGAGAAAAATGAGCAAAGAATAAGAGAGGAAAAGGACAGGAATGTAGGAAACTAAAGACATTTTATTTGCTGACCACAGGAGAGCATGACATTGCTGCTAATCCCCCCGGCAGCCTAGTCATGGTGGTTTAGCTTTAACAGATTCCTAATTAAATGTGTTTACAGATAAGTGCTGTGTTTACACAATATTCATTACAGCGGCCGCCTGCTCTAACTGCTAGTCAGCGCATCTATGACTGGGATGAGGTCTATGAGGTCCAGCTGCTAATGTCATCAAAGTAATCACGGGAAAATGATAAAGAGCTATTTATCACAAGAGTTGGAGAACATACTTATTATCACAATGAGCAGAATTCTTCCATTCATAGCGCACTTGGAGATTATCCTTAGGGAAGACCATCGACTATGGATGGTGTGCTACTGTTGCGCGATAGCTTTGCCATTCATGGTGGAGCTCTGATGGCTGTTAGCCATCAATGGCAGAGGGTCAGCAATTGTTTTTTTTTTTGTTTGTATTCTGGCAGAGGTGCCAAAGCGAGCGGTGTAACTAGACGTTTGTAGGCCCATTAGCAAAAGTTCTTTAAGGGCCCTTATGTAAAACCCAATGGTGAAAAATGTATGTAACTCATGTCACTGTGACAAGCAAGGTGGCTGCTCTCAGCTGTGGGCTCCATAGTGGCTGCACTCCCTACAACTAGAGCTTAGGCCTGAACCCTGTTATGTCACTCAGCCTTATCTCCTTCTCTGATTGGCCTGCCACTTCTTAGGATGCAGCAGCGGATCATCTGCTGCTGCCTTAGCATATTTTCACATGAAGACATGGGGATACAGTCATTACGTTGACACATGAAAGGTTGACATACATTGGGTAGACCACTAAAGGTTGACATGGGTTAGGTTGACATCTGAAATAGGTCAACATGCTTAAGGTCGACATGAATGGAAAGGCGACACAAGCATTAAGTCAACAGTGTCTTGGTCAACAGTCAAAAGGTCGACATTGGTTTTTCACTTTTATCTTTTTGAGCCGACATGTGCCGACAGGCGGTATTTTATGCCCTACTATCCACAAGGGCATGGCGGGAGAATATAATAGTGTGCCGAGCGCAGCGAAGCACCGTGCCTGTAGCATGGCGAGCACATCACACTTAGACGGTGTCCATGTGGACTATGTCGACATTCAGGACAAAAAAAGTGAAACCTTTTGACTGTTGACCTAGACACTGTCAACCTTCCATCCATGTCAACCTTAAGCATGTCAACTTATTTCAGGTGTCGAACTAACCCATGTTGACCTTCAGTGGTCGACTCGATGGGTGTCGACCTTAAGTTGGTCACTTATACTCGAAGACGTGTTATCTGTGAATCAGGCCCGTTGTCAGCCACAATATAACTCTGAATATTTTCTTTCAAATCTAAAATATTATTTCCTTTAATACGTATCTTTTGCTAAGCAACCTACATGGAGGAGGAAAGAGGACCACTTTCTGGTGTTTGGTAATACATTCGCAACATCTGTTTTGTATCAGATGCTCCCTATTGTTTAACATATCAATGATAAAATGTTCCATATTTATCTTCATTCAAATAAATGTCATCACCAGGGTGCGGAATCCAACTCAAGCTTGAAATTTGGAAAACTGCCACGCTTACATCGCCAAAACCCCTAAATACTTCTCCTTATACAGTATACAGTATATAGCGCGGCGGATGTATGGGATCAGGAAACCATAAACACAGTCAGACTGGCCGAACGCAATTAGAAAAGGAATAACATTTTAAAGTGGTGCAAATGTGAAATTACTGACAATGCCAATTCATATAGCTACACAGCATGCGATCGTTTCGCCATTAATGCATTTCTGAACTTTTTGGAAGATGCAAAATAAAAATAAAAATAATATAATTTCCAAAGATAAAGTAGCACTCACTCCAGGTAGGGGTCATTAGGTCGACAGTATCTAGGTTGACAGATAAAAATAGTCAAAAGTTCGACACATTAAAAAGGTCGGCATGAGGTTTTTTTTTTTTAAACACAAAAAGGTACTCTTTACCTAGAACGGCGCCCATCGCGGTGATCGCGACATCGCGGGCAGCACATAAACGGCCGCGACGCGATGCCCGCGATCACCGCGATTTTCCCATAGGGAACAATGTTAAAAAGTCAGATTGATCGCGATTTTGCATTCAATGCCTCAATGCCCGCGATTTTACCATAGGAATCAATGTTAAATGGGCTACAGAGCCCAAATAGGCTCAATTAACCCTTAAATGTCACCCCAATTTTTTTACGCCACCCCACGATCCACGCCAACCCGAAGCGTGGCGAGCGCAGCGAGCCCGCGCGGGGCGGCGGTACGCGTCCTCCGACCTTTTCATGCCCTACTATCCACGTCGGCGTGGAGTTGAGAATAGAATAGTGTGGCGAGCGCAGCGAGCCACCGAGCCCGAAGCGTGGCGAGCGCAGCGAGCCCCGCGAGGGGACGCGGATACCTTCACAGTTATACGCGTCCCCTCGCGGACTTCGCGAGCCCCGCGAGGGGACGCGGATACCTTCACAGTTATACGCGTCCCCTCGCGGACTTCACAGGTGTCCGTGGCGACGCGGACACCTGTGAAGCCCGCGAAGGGACGCGTTTACCTGTGAAGGTATCCGCGTCCCCTCGCGGGGCTCGCTGCGCTCGCCACGCTTCGGGCTCGGTGGCTCGCTGCGCTCGCCACACTATTCTATTCTCAACTCCACGCCGACGTGGATAGTAGGGCATGAAAAGGTCGGAGGACGCGTACCGCCGCCCCTCGCGGGCTCGCTGCGCTCGCCACGCTTCGGGTTGGCGTGGATCGTGGGGTGGCGTACAAAAATTGGGGGGACATTTAAGGGTTAATTGGGGCTATTTGGGCTCTGTAGCCCATTTAACATTGATTCCTATGGGAAAATCGCGGGCATTGAGGCATTTTACAGTAAAATCGCGGTCAATCAGGCTTTTTAACATTGTTCCCTATGGGAAAATCGCGGGTACCCGATTTTGATGTACCCGCGATTTACCCGCGATGCCCGCGATTACCGCGATTTTTTACCCCCGACGCCCGCGATTCTGATCGCGGGCGCCGTTCTAGGTAAAGAGTACCCACAAAAATTGTGTCTATGTCGACAGAGGTCGACATGGACCCCTTATAAGTGTACCACATCCCCTCGCATGGCTGGCTGTGCTCGCTGTGCTTTGGGCACGGTGCCTTGCTGCATTCGGCACACTATTGTCTATGCCCAATGCCTACCGTACAGTATGAAGAAATCGGTTTTAAACATGTGTCCCTCTAACATGCATAACATTATACATTTCTTAACTTTGGCAGAAATTGTCAGACGATTTATTTTCGAACTTTTAAGCTAAATTGATTTCTTAATAATAATGAATTAAATAATGGTGGCCAAGAAAGAATGGCTAATTAACTATAACTCCACCCCAAAAGCGTAACCGGCCTAACTTAACAAGCATTATCCACTCGTCCCACTACATTGACTACCCACCCGGCCGGGTGGGGTCGCTGTCCCCGAACGGGTGATCCAGTGAAGGCCTAAGTCAATGAGAGGCGAGCGTACCGAAAACAAGCCATATACGCAATATCAACACATAATGAAAGCTAAATCGATAAAACCTGCCGTTCTTTCCCGCCTATCAACCTACGCAACGCACACCCACACCCCCTAAAAACAACAAGGGAAGGGAGGGCGGGAAAATCTGCAGGAAGAAGAGGAAGACTCCTCCCCTTCCTGCTCCTAATATCCTAGCTAACCCTGCCATTCCCATTAACCTTATTGGATCCCCGAGTCACATGCTTCCCAACTGATGACACAAAGACTAGGATGTTTAATCCACTCCACGCCTATTGCAGGCATTACGTTATTTTAAAAAAATCACGAAAAACTCATGTTGGCCTTTTTCATGTCAACATTTCACGTGGATGGTAAAGCATAAAACTGTCCAGAAAATATTTAACTTTTTTTTATAAAAAAAACTTACAGTACTGTATGTCGCACTTATCATGTGTCAACCTTTTGCCAATGCTGACCTACAGTAGTGCATGTCAACCTTTTGAGGTAGACCTATACATTGTCTGTAAAACATATGGATACCACCTATAGGGTGACATTTATTAGAGTTCGATGTTGGGTTGGGTTTTTGGCGATTTTTATCGCAAAACCGGCCGTTTTTTTATGTGTAAAAGTAAAAAAGTAATTAAAAAAAACGGCGTGGGGTCCCCCGTCCTGTACATAACCAGCCCCGGGCTCATTGAGCCGGACCTGGTTCCAAAAATACGGGGGGCAAAAAGCGTAGGGGTCCCCCGTATTTCTGAAACCAGCTCCGGACTCTTGGACCGGTCCTGGTTCCAAAAATACGGGGGACAAAAAATCTGGGGGTCCCCCGTATTTTGAAACCAGCACCGGGCTCCATGGAGATGCATCGCCCAATCACGCTCTCAGCCTCTGTTGCGCTGGGACAGCGCGACAGAAGCTTTTAGCTCCATCGGAGAAAGCCGGTTCAGCTCACTGACAGTGCAGGCTAACCGGCTATGCTGCACAGAGACCAGCGCTGGATTCTGGATCGGTAAGTATGTGGGTGTAAAAGTGAGGTGTGTGGATGTGTATGTAATAAAGTTATACTTTTCTGTGTGTGTGTTTTATTTTAACATTCTTTTTACAGGTGGACTACAAGTCCCAGCGGGCCCATTAATGCCCCGCATGAAATAGTGCATGGCCTACATCACAAAACGTACCAGGAAAGACTAAAAGATCTTAATATGTATACTTTAGAGCAGAGAAGGGAAAGGGGGGACATGATAGAAACTTTCAAATATATCAAGGGTTAACAAGGTACAGGTGGGAGACATTCTTCACAGGAAGAGGAGCAACAGAACACGAGGACACGGACTGAAACTAGAGGGAGGAAGATTCAGGGGTAATGTGAGGAAGAATTACTTCACAGAAAGAGTATTAGATAAGTGGAATAGCTTACCATCAGAGGTGGTAGAAGCAAATACAGTAGTACAATTTAAACATGCTTGGGATAAGCATATTGATATCCTTACAAAAAAAAATAAGGATCAAATATGGTTTGAGGTAACATGTTTAAAAAAGGGGCAGACTAGATGGGCCAAGTGGTTCTTATCTGCCGTAAAATTCTATGTTTCTATGCTGGGACTTGTGGTTCTCCAAGTCCCAGCCTGCGGGGGAGGCCTGCTGGTACTTGTAGTTCTCCTGTATAAAGCAATGTTAGGATTGAAAGATTTAACCCTATCAGGCCGGCGTCCACTGGCCAGGGACGCCGGTGACAGCCCCGGGCTTCAGCCCTGGACAGGTGAAGCCTTGGGGGGGGGGGCCTTTATTGGGGGGGTCCCCACTCCTCCAGGTACCCTATCTAAGGCTGACCAGCCACGGTGCTCATGGTACGGCTGGGGGACCTTATGTAAAAAGTGTCCCCCGGCAGTGGCATGACACCGCGGGCTGTTGGAGCCCGGTGCTGGTTTCAAAATACGGGGGACCCCCAGATTTTTTGTCCCCCGTATTTTTGGAACCAGGACCGGTCCAAGAGTCCGGGGCAGGTTTCAGAAATACGGGGGACCCCTACGTTTTTTGTGCCCCGTATTTTTGGAACTAGGTCCGGCTCAATGAGCCCGGGGCTGGTTATGTACAGGAGGGGGGACCTCACGCCATTTTTTTTTTTTTCACAAAATCGCACATTTTACCAAAATCGCACCTTTTCATGACTAAAAAATCGCACTTTTTCATGCCTAAAATCGCCCTATATCGCACTTTCTCGCACTTTTTATGCCGGAATACACACCTCATTAAATATGCGAATTCGCAGGAAAAATGCGATTTAAAAAAACGGCGATATACGGCGATTTGAGAAAAAAACTTGCATCGTACGGCATGCATGCAGAGGGACAATTTAGACTATATAGTGCAGATCTGCACTATATAGTCTTGGCTGCCCTCTCTATTTCACTGCCGATTTGCGCTCACATGGGAGCGCGCATCGGCAGCGCATCGGCCCTAAAAGCCCTAAAAAAGCATGCAATCTGCAGGTGATATGGCTTCCGATGTTCACTATAATGGCAACATCGGAAGCCATATAACCCTGTGTGTACACACTAACAATCATGTCTCCTAATATATGTTCTGAAATTCCAACACAAAAAGAGACAATATGGTACTTGTTTCCTAGCACGGCCACACCGATTTACATCGGGGTGGTCGTGTCGGAAAAATCGGGTCGATCGCATCGCATGCGATTTGGTCGCATGCGATGCGATCGACGCGACCGACCCGATTTTGGACCCGATTTTTTGATTGAATGAAATGTAAATCGGGTCCCTGGGACCCGATTTTACATTGGATTCAATGTAAAATATTCCCTAGACCCCCAAATTTAACGACGTAAACCCCACCCCACGATAGACGCCAACCCGAAGCGTGGCGAGCGCAGCGAGCCCGCGAGGGGCGGCGGTGCGCGTCCTCCGACCTTTTCATTCCCCTACTATACACTAGGGCGTGGAGTGAGAATAGAATAGTGTGGCGAGCGCAGCGAGCCACCGAGCCCGAAGCGTGGCGAGCGCAGCGAGCCCCGCGAGGGGACGCGGATACCTGTGAAGCCCGCGAAGGGACGCGTTTACCTGTGAAGGTATCCGCGTCCGCTCGCCACGCTTCGGGCTCGGTGGCTCGCTGCGCTCGCCACACTATTCTATTCTCACTCCACGCCCTAGTGGATAGTAGGGGAATGAAAAGGTCGGAGGACGCGCACCGCCGCCCCTCGCGGGCTCGCTGCGCTCGCCACGCTTCGGGTTGGCGTCTATCGTGGGGTGACGACGGGGACATCTATAATGTGAAATGGGTCATATTGGCCCATTTCACATTTTTCACATTTTTTTAAAGGTGAGATGGACTTAATCAAGTCCATCTCATCTTGTGCCATTATAATGGCACAAGACCGACGCGATCCTCACGATTTCAATGTTAAAAAATATTTTAACATTGAAGCCTATGGGGAAATCGGGGGCATCGCGTCGGTCGCGTCGGGACCAATGTTAATGGTCCCGACCGACGCGATGCCCCCGATATTGTGACTTAGCCGGCAAAATGGACCTGATTTCAAAGGAAATCGGGTCCATCGTGTGGATCGTGTACCTTAACTTAAAGGTACACAATCCATAAGATTGTGGCCGTGCTAGGAAACAAGTACCGACAATATAAACAAATACTGGATTATTGTATAGCAGGTAATTGCTGTAGTATAAATGCAGTTTGGAATTCAAACTTAATCCTGCAGCAGGTGTGCGGGTGGTTAGTGGATTGCTTTTACACACAGCATGAAGTGATTGGTCGGTGAACGACGTCACTGACAGACATAGTGCTTTCACACATTGGCAGACGGACAAGCAATATCGGCCAGCGTGTACGCAGCATTAGGGCAACACATTGTAACGGTGAATACAGATTTGTGAACAGGATCCTAATGCAACTCAGTTATCACAAATGTACTGTACTTTTACAATACTTGCACAATATTTTAACACCCAAATTCGGGGCCAGCGCCACTGGAGGGCGGCAGTTTGGAGCAGCCCCACCCCCCCGGCCGGCAGCGGCCACAACTCTTCCCCCCATCCGGAGCGACTAGGCGGCCTCTGCATCACCTGTTCCCCCTCCTCACCCCTTGAGTTACTTAGCGGCACACGCTGCATCACCAGGCACCCCTCCCCCTGTGGAACGACACCCCCCCCCCCCCCCGTGTGGAGCGGCTGAATTGCAGCTCACCCCCCTGGGGTAGTAGCGGGTGAGCACCGGAGAACTCCCACCCCGCCTGGGGCACTCCAGTGCCCACCGGCCCTGCCCAAATTGCATGAGGTGTGGACTTCTTTGGAAGCAATACAGTTAATAAGATACATTAAAAAGGTTGGCTAATGACAGAAGGGTGCTGGGAAGTTTCACAAAGATATTTTGTTTCTACTAAGAAGGTAATGATAATAACACATATTGTAAAAAATAATGATACAGGTTATTTTTATTATTGGTAACTTCATGTCTTATTTTTGATTCTTATTACAAATAAAAATTATTTGACAAACTACCCAATGCCCTTTTGTCAGTAGCCAAACATTTTTTTACATATACAGATGTTATCATGTACATCTAGCCTCCTTTCAGTTTAAACTGCCCTCCTGGCAACGCTATGCCATTCCACATGCCATGGTGTTACTAGGTGGCACTACACAGCTTTTATGTTATTTTTCCATAAAATAGTGCTTTATTTACAAAACGGAGAGAACAGGATGCACAAGCAGTTTCTGCTGATTAAAATTATACAGCTAAAGCTGCATCTGCATGCAAAATGCTATGTTATACTGTTTTCCAGGTAAATAATGTAACATTCCATTTCTTACGCAGATTCTGTGGCTGTCACACACAAAGAATATAGGCATGCCACATATTATTTTAATCGGCAGAAGGTGCTTGTGCACCCAATTCAAACTAATTAGTATTTTGTTCAAAACACCAGTACCTTGTGGACCCAACAAAAGGTACAAGTTTGTGGGTAACATAATTCTCGGTGATGTGTGCAGCAGAACATTGCGATGGCCCTCTGTCGAAAATTAAACTGCCCCCTTAAATTGCATCAGAGTTCTTCAGTGTTAATGAAAAATACCAGTCCACAATTCCACGGACGTCACAGAAAAGGACATGACAGCGGGGATCACATGCTATGTCAGGAATGTCAGCCTCTTGAGGTGAGGTTGATGATGTCCTGCATGGACCAGCTGATCCGGTACGCAGCATGAGCTGTGTGTTTTGCTAGATTGGTCTTTTCTATGGAATATTCCCACTGCTTTTGCAGAATTTCTCTCTGATGCTGCATTCTTCCTTAATTGTGGTGAGAGGCCAGATGTTTTCTTGCCCAAGATCAGTACCTGTAGGTCAGGAGAGGTGAGGAAGAAAATGACACGCACGTGTTTCGCTGCTACAGTAACAAGGCTGCATTACACTGTGAGTTACTGGAGTCCTGAGGGGCTGGGGTATATACAGTGTACTCAGGAAGACTTTTTACTACAATAATGTCAGCAAACTACGACAGCACTGTTCAGAAACAGACTAGATAAATAACTATATTCTTAATGAACCCTTTCAGTGACAACGTTGCTGTGAGAGATTCTCAAAAAATGCCAGCGCCGCTCACAGTGACTGTACTTTTAGTATAAATAAATACAAAGCAACGTTGGCACGCAAAGGGTTAAAGGACTTTTACTTTACTTTTCTAGAAACGTTCCAGAGAAAAACCTTAATTTTAGAAATCTGAATTGAGACATACAGTATGAATGGGAATATGCTGTAGTCAGGGCCAGCAACAGAAATCTTGGGGCCCGGTATACTGATATCTCTGGGCCCCCCCAACCGCACACCCATATTTTTATAACATTGAATGTGTTTCTATAATAAGAAATAATTGTGCGTCCTATGGTTCGCTTTTTTTGCGTGATGTCACTTTACACTTTAGTACTGGTAGTTGGACAGGTGACCAGACCGAGGGGGGTTAAGGAATTGGGGTCTGTCTAAGTTTTCTTGCAGGACCCAGGTGGGCAGGCAGCACCTTTATAAACCATTGCTAGGGCTGCACATCCCTTGAGCCCCTCAGTGCCTTTGGGCCCCTCACAAGGTTGGGGCCTGGTACGAGTGTCCCCTTTGAACCTCCCTGTTGCCTGCCCTGGCTGTAGTATAGTGCCACCAATAATGCAGCACTATGCACACACAATGTGTAATGCATTTCAGTCCCTGCCCCATTGCAGCTTACAGCATAAATTCCTTATCACACAAGAATACATTTAGGGTGCATGCCTGGAAGACACCCACACAGGCACAACCACACTCATGACCCCAGGGTTACGATGCAGCAATGTGACACCCTATAGAACTCTTTTCTCATTTCCCCTTAAGAGGAGGTCCAATCAGATACCTCCCAGCACCCCCTGTGGCAAGTGTGTCTGCAGTCTGCAGTGCACAGGCACAGAAGGACACCCAGGTCCTAAACCCAGAAGTCCTTCTATCACAAAAGGTTGTTATTGGGAAAGGTGTCCTTTGCAATTCTAATTGCACTTCTAAGTACATACCAGCGATGTTAATGCAGATATGTACCCAATAAGCGGCAAGATGTATAGCATGTTGACCTTCTGTCAATGGCGACCTTTGACCCACACCCATTAATGTGCAGGGGGGTTCACGTGCAGATTAAGATGCAGCCCATCACCTTTCCTATCACCTACGCCTGAACCATCTTCCTAAATATATCAACATAGAATATGATAACACCGGCAAACTAAATGAAGACGGATCCGCTGAACCGTGCCGCCTGTTAGGTTACAAAGTGTGCACCATCTACCCATTATAGATAGGCCAATGACAACCAGGATCTCCAGCTGTCCAAGGTTTCTAAGCTGTCATTAGGGGAAAAGTCATAAGCAATAAAAAAATATCAGCCTTGTCATAGCATATAGATAAATGAATCAGATCCACCGAGTGAGGGTGCGTAGCCTGAGATACAGTACGCAGAGTTAAGGTGGGGGGGGGGGGGGGCAAGATATCGAGTGAAAGGGGAAGGAGGCAGGATAGAGTGAAGGGATGGTAAGGCTGAGAAATGCAAAGTGCGAGATGCAGGTGGGAGATGATGGTGTGGCAGAGTGACTCCGGGAGGAGATGATGGTGTGGCTGAGAGGACACAGGGAGGTGATGGTGTGGCTGAGAGACGATGAAGGAAGAAGATGATGGTTTGCCTGAGAGATGACACAGGGAGGAGATGATGGTGTGGATGAAAGATCACACAGGAAGGATTTGATGGTGTGGCTGAGAGATGATGCAAGGAGGAGCTGATGGTGTGGCTGAGAGTTGATGTGGTGAGGAGACCATGGTGTGGCTGAGAGACGATGCAGGCAGGAGATGATGGTGTTGCTAAGAGACATTGCAAGGAGGAGATGATGGTGTGCCTGAGAGATGACGCTGGAAGGAAATGATGGTGTGGCTGAGAGACGATGCAGGGAGGTGATGATGGTGTGGCTAAGAGACATGCAGAGTGGAGATGATGGTGTGGCTGAGAGACGACGCAGGCAGGAGATAATGGTGTTGCTGAGAGACATTGCAAGGAGGAGATGATGGTGTGCCTGAGAGATGACGCTGGAAGGAAATGATGGTGTGGCTGAGAGACGACGCAGGCAGGAGATGATGGTGTTGCTGAGAGACATTGCAGGGAGGAGCTGATGGTGTGGCTGAGAGATGATGCAAGGAGGAGCTGATGGTGTGGCTGAGAGTTGATGTGGTGAGGAGACCATGGCGTGGCTGAGAGACGATGCAGGGAGGTGATGATGGTGTGGCTAAGAGACATGCAGAGTGGAGATGATGGTGTGGCTGAGAGACGACGCAGGCAGGAGATGATGGTGTTGCTGAGAGACATTGCAAGGAGGAGATGATGGTGTGCCTGAGAGATGACGCTGGAAGGAAATGATGGTGTGGCTGAGAGACAAATGGAACAGATGACGGTGTGCGTGAGAGATGACGCTAGATAGAAATGATGGTGTGGCTGAGAGATGCAGGGAGAAGATAATGGTGTTGCGGAGACAATACAGGGAGGAAATGATGGTGTGGCTGCGAGACGCAGAAAGGAAATGATGGTGTGGCTGGGAGGAACAGTCGGGAGGAGGTGGTACAAGTCTGATTGAACCTCTGTTGTATGATGATAGCCTTGGTTACATTCCCCCAAAAATAGGCATCTTCTGGACCATTTGACACCTACATGAATAGTGAATACCATCTGAAGGCGCTGTTTGCCCGGGGAGGACATATTTCTTTGCAAGTTCCCTGTTGTGAGACCCCACCATATAGACAAGGTGCATATGGAATGGAAAGGAATGCTCCTAGAGTGGCAAGAAACAGGCGGCGTATTATGTTGACACTCCCCTATTTCAGTGGCCATGCCCCTTTATGACACACCCACCCAGAACCACAAAGAAATTGCGTCTACTTGCATTGTGAATAGGCTCCAAAGTGCTTGAAGGTATCAAACATTGAAGTATATTTTTGTTCGTGTAAATCCAGCGTTACTCATGTGTATAAGAATGTAGATGAAAAGATTTGGTTACATCACTTACTCCTTTGTTTTAGAACTGATCAGAAGCTGTGTTACAGCATTTCACACTTAGAAAGCTCTTTTTTTGCCAATTCATAAACTAGACTTTACACACAGAGCAGTAATCTGGGAGAGCAAGTTAAATAATTATTTTTCCATGCCGGTTTGTTATTCCCCTTCCCGGACTTGGAAGCTGTTCCTTGCAGGCATATATAGCACTACTCATTAGCAGCACAATTTATGTATTATTCCAGTGAAACTGTAGCATTAACCATTAGCTCCTGCCTGCCGGACCTACTTTCCCCTCGCTTACATACGCCACAATACAGTATGTTCTGTTGTGACCGGAGATTACATTAAGGTAAATTATATATATACTGTACCTTGTACTATGGTTCTTACTTATATAAACATGTCCGCCACCTGCATGTGACAAGACCACTCACTTAGCACCATGTTGCTATGGTCTGCACTCAGGTATTGTTTTAGAATGAATACGGATATTGTATGACCAGCATTATGGTGACATAAAAGGCAGTAACCACAATGTCAGCAAGTAAGAACTACCACATATACAGACATGTTGCCGGCCCACATAAATCATGCTTGCCTACTTTTTTTTTACTCCTGTCTGGGAGAAGCCCAGAGAGGAGACCAGATACAAGTGTCAGGGGGGTGGGACGAGGTTGACATCACCAAGCCGAGCCCCCATGACAGTCAATCACAGCAATTTGTGATCTGCATTATTTAGCCCTGCCCCCAGGCCATGGAAACCGGTATTTGTTGCAGCGGGGAAGGGGGTTGCAGGGGCAATGCGGGAGACTTGCCTGCCTTCCTGGGGGGGTGGATTTTTTGGAGCCTCCCGGTCAATCAGGAAGGTTAGGCAAGTATGACATAAATTGCTATAATATCGCTGGTCCTACCACTGGAGATCCAGTAAGTTTGCTAAGTAAGTCACTCATACTCTGCTGACTCAGATGCAGTACAGTATTCCGTCTTTACATGGAAGCCCGCCTCAGGGTGAAAAGCAGCATTAACCCCTTTAGTGTTGTTGTTTTTTTTAGGAGCGCTCCCCACTGGGTGAGTTTTTTATGGGGAGCGCTCCCTTAAAAAACCTACCACTGCCTCCCTGGGTCCGGGCAGCACCGCTGAACTGTCAATCAGCGGCTGCCCGGACCTGCGCACCGGCACTCCGTCCCTGTCACCGGCAGCTGGCCTGTCATAACCCGGCGCCTGGGACTTCAATAGAAAAACCGGAGGGGAGGGTGGAGGAGGAGGGAGGAGGAGGAGGCGTGGCGGAGGGGTGGGAGCCAGACTGGACACTGAGGCACAGCCTGTAAAATTCTCTGGATTGCCATTGAAGGGGTTAAGCTTGTTTAATTATAGATCAGCATTAACATTTCTGCTATTTTATGCATAGCAGTATTGCACAACAGGCCTAATTCAGACCTGATCACACAGCTGCAAATTCACAGGCCGGGTGATTATCTATGGACTATGCGCATGCTTAAGGCCCAAACTACGCATGCCGGAGGCCGTCCCGCGATGAAAGCCTCCTTTTTTTTATCCGCTGGCCGCTCGCAAGGCGATTGGAATAAAGCTGGCGTTTGGAGGTGTTAACCTGCCACTTTCGATGGTGATTGGCTTGGCCATTTGTAAGCTTGTAAAGGGTGGGTTTCACTCTGGCGGGGTGGCATATACCTGATTGTTGGGCTCCAAAAATTAGCAGCCCAGCGATCATGTCTGAATCAGGCACAGTATTCAATATGTGTTTTTTTACATCGAGAGTTTGCGCTTTACGTTTTTTTCTTTCCTCTTTTAACTGTATTGATAAGATGCTGTTTGAGTCTGCCCATTGGTCTATATTGAGTAGTGGAAGATTCTATTTATCATAATAGAAAGCAAATTTCAGCGAGGCCATGACAACAGGACACATCAGGTGTGTACAAATCATATGAAAGGAGTAACTGGTGAAAACACTTTAACCTATAAAACCCCCAGAACCTGAACCATAACTCACTAGCGGAAAAAGATAAGATTAGAGCTGATCATTCATAACTTTTTATTTGTTCTAAATTGTGTTGACAGTCGTCAAGATTTACAAGGTGGAATTCTCCAGGCGGTTTCTCTCTTTTTAGTATAGAGTATAAAAAATGCTGATTTCTCAAACATCAAGCTGAAGATGACTGCCGGTGGGAGACATATGAATCACCCGCCTGACACCCGTATTTCATACATCTGTTTAGTATTGAACGGTACTTTCATGTAGAAATGATAGATTGTCTTTTACCGAAACTTTTCCCCCTGGCGGCTGAGCCCAGCTCCGAAGTGTAGCAACAGCATATGCTTTTGATCTGAGGTCGGAACAGGGTTGTGGAACTTTCTGATATAATTGCTAGCCAGACTTACTTGGCCCGTTTATTATAACTGGAAGTGCTAATGTTAATATATGGCAAAGCATGGTTTGCTTGCATGTGGGTAACGGATAAATAAGAAGCGATCAATCACAATCATAACAATGCAACCGGTAGCTAAATTTGGACAGCCATATAGGAAACTTTGCTTACGCCTGTCAGATGCAATTTGCGTACGGAATTCCCAATATCCCGCCTGCAACTGCACATTTTGAAACATTTTGCAGTTATTTGTGATTAAAATAAGCAACCAAGGAGGACATAGTGGTGGAACTGTCCTAATGCTGGGTACATACTGGCCAATAAATTGGTCGCTCAAATTAACGTGTCAGAGGGCGTGTCAACACACTAACGCCAGGTATCTCCCGGTTTGTGGATTAGACTCTAGGGGCCAAATGTAATAGGGTGAGAGTTTCAGAAAGTGAGAGATTTTGGGAGAGTTTTCCTTTTTTTTTAAAGCGGCAATCATTTACATTGCAAAACCAGGTTGATGTTGCCATGTAAATGATTGCTGCTTTAAAAAAAATGGAAAAACTCTCTCAAAATCTCACTTTCTGAAACTCTTACCCTATTACATTTGGCCCCAGATCTACATTGAACAAGTGTGTTACCTCCACCAACCGAATCTTTCCTCTGATCCTGGTCACCTATCAGGTCTTTAAATATCCTTAAAAATCCAGGAGACACAAACAGTGCCAGGCGACCAATATAGTAGTATATAGACAGGTTCAGGTGGCATCTTTGCACACTGACAGCCTGACGGCAGAGTTTCCAGGCTGAAAAACAGCAGTGCTATTTTTAAATTCAAGATGGCCGCACCATCTTTTTCAAAATTCAAGATGGCTGCAGTAAGCCAAGAGCAGCGAGCCGCATCATTATCCCGTCCCGGGTAAGATTAGCCAGCGCAAGGCTAAACAGTTGCCAGTCCAACAGTGTAAGAGAAGTAAGGAAGAGCTCCTGAAGACCAAAGACAGCGGATGTAGTATCTTACTGGGTGGGACCTGTAGGTCACCTGTAAAGAACAATATTAAGGTACCATGAATCGTGCACCCACCAAGGATTGGACAAGTGTGTACCCAGTTAAGTTTTGATTCAACAGGGGTAGATTGGGAACCTAAACAGTCTCTGGCATTTTTTTTGAAGTGGCCCAACATGGGCAGCACCAGATGTATAACAAGCCATGTGGCCATGGCAGCACCACTGGATGGAAGAGTTACTGAGATGGAATAACAGAACAAATGGGGTCAATGCAGTGCATGGAGTGCGGTGAGCTGTCTGTCATGCGAGGGGTGGGTCTACATGTCAGCAAACAAGGCCTCAGATATGCTCCAGTTCACCGGGAATCTACCCCATGGTTCGCGTATCCAATCCAAACCTGGTTTTTAACACAGACTTTTCAACTGTGGGCAAGGGGCTGCGGTGGTAACCTTGTCAATTGACAAAAAGGTCCCCAAAACTATATACTCCAAAAAAAAGCCGACTGTAATACAAACTGAGGTAGACATAGTGATAAAACACATATGTATATGTCCGGACTGACTGGGGAAAAAAAGCTGGCATAGCCCAATTGTTACACAGGTAGATATACAACCCCTACCCCCCACATGTCTCTGCAAGGAGTCACTGACTGGGGTATAAAAGTGAAAGGAGTCATATGTTAATATGCGTTTCCCTCCGAGCTATAAACAAGTGCGGCCACAAGATCACATCTCAGAGACTGACCTTGGATTTTATAATGTCTGAAGTCTCTTGAGGTTCGACATTGGGGCACATTGTGTAGGAGTCGTTTTACCAGAACTCTTGCTATGGTCATGCTTATTCTCTTTGATGTGTTTACCTGACAGCCCTATTAACAAAGCTATTTATAAGCCTGGATGTTAGTGCCACGCAGTCTGAAAACAAGTTCTCTGAAATTAGGAATCCAGTCTGAAATTAGGAATGGAGGAAAGACTTGTTTATGTAACCAACATCCTTCACGTTCTCCAGCCTCACTGGTGGCCAATCCAAGTGGGACCAGGAAGTTGCATTTATATACACACATATATAAACACAGGGGGGAAGAGAAAAAACTGCTTCAAAATTCATTTACGTGAAAAGTTGAGTTTAGATTATTGTTGAAAAGTGTTATGGGGCCTACACACGGGGAGACTTCAGATCGCATAGAAAATGCCCCTACATTGCTCCGTGGCCCTTATTCTTGTTCACTCACAAAGGCAAATTCCTTCTCAAATGGACAAAACCATGTGCACTGCAGGTGGGGCAGATGTAACTTGTGCAGAGAGAATTAGATTTGGGTGGAGTTTTACTTCAAAGTGAGATCTATATTGCAGTATAAAAATAAAGCAGTCAGTATTTTCCCTGCACAGAAACAAAATATCTCACCCAAATCTAATTCTTTCTGCACATGGTTTTGTCCATTTGAGAAGGAATTTGCCTTTGCAAGTGAACCAGAATAATGGTCCGTGTGTAGGGGCCATCGCTATTGCCCGCCAATAAATATCCAGCATGCTGGATAAATCTACTTAATCGCCAGTCATGGCCAGTGTTCTCACCGGAGAACACACTGGCAATGGCATATTGCTAAGCACACAGCACTGACACATCGCTGTGTGCTGAGCGATCTTGCTGAGCGTTCTGTGCAATCTAGCAAATCTCCCTATGTGTATTAGGCAGAGTATTGAGCAAGAATATTCAATTAAATCACTTAATTAACTTATTCATGGACCACAGACTTCTGGGAAATGCAGAAAGAGCCAATGCTTTGGCCAGTAGAGATGACAACGGGGTCGTGATCTGGGGTGTGTACTGGAGTCTGTCACACATGGCGCAGAGATCAGGGGGCAGCAGCGCGTATATGCTATGCAGGAACAATAACGTTTCAGAGAATAGGGATGGGAAACTAATGCAAAATTCGACTTGCTAGGAACATGTTACAGATTTGCCTAAGGTTACAAGTAGCTATATCATAAAATATTCTTTTGGGGCCTATAACATAATAAGAAAAATCCCTTGGACAGTTTTATGGGGAGTAAACACTTCATCGCTACACACTGCTGTCACCAAAATCTGTAGAACAACCAGTAAAGTCAACTGACAGAAATGTCACCAAAAGGATATTTTCCACAAGAGCGATTTCTCAAAAGCGCAGAGAAAGCTTTTCCGCAACACAAGATTCCCCTTGGCTCCTCACACTGTAATACTGCTTCTAGACGTCTTACCTAGAACTGTGCATCATTGACATTAATTCACTTCCAAATAATTTTGTACGCCATGGGTCTTATAAATGTATTTAACTTTATTATTCGCTGTCTTGCCCACTTTCTGTGATTGTTCTCCAGGAGAACAATTATGATGCATTGTTGTTATTGAGGCCCCACCCTCTTCCTTGCAGTGGGGTGTGGTTAAACTGTATCATGGTCCTGCCATATCACATGGTGATCAAGGCCAGTGCTGCCATCACAGGCCCTCCCTCAAAACACCTGGGCAAGTCTGCCCTTTCCCTGACACCCCCAGGAAACATCCGGTTACCACCCCCAAACGCTGGCTTCCTGTTAGTCAAATTGAGGGGGAGATTGCGATTAGATTAATCGCTATTTTTTTTGTTGCTAGTTGGCTTCGCACATGCGCGTTACGATCTGATTGTTTGATAATCTATACGATTGTGAATTAACAAAGCAGCGATCAGGTCCGAATGGTATCCGGGCAGCGGATGGATCGGGTGTAGGTTGACCATACCTTGGTCGACCACTAGGGGTTGACGGTGTCTAGTTAGACAGAAAGATGACGCAAGATCAACATTTGGTCAACACTTCTGACATTCTGCACCAAAAAAAGACAAAAAACCCATGTAGACCTTGCTACTGTCGACCAGGTTCTCGTTGATACCTTCTTCCTGTCGATCTACGGTCACTGTTTATCTAAACGCCGATGACCATGGTATTGATGACCTAAATCAGGTTGATCCGTTAATCCATAACCAGTCTTAATACCCCCATCTTCCAGAGAAAATATAGTCTGTGAAAAATTCATAACCACCTCATGGATACAATGCTCCCAGGAAAGTCATCAGGGCCACAATTGCAAACAAAATTATATGATTCCGGTCCCCAAAATATCCATCTCTCTCTGAAGATGGGCAAGGAAGAGCCTTCCAGCTTTGGAAACCGCAGTGGATTCCAAATTGAAGACAGCAGTGACTCACAGAGAAGCACATACAATAATTAGCTGGAATGAAAATTGTCGTGTAGACTAAAATGGAACCAGAAGAACCAGTAGCATAAGTCACGGACTGTTGACATCTTCAAGTGGAAGAGGTAGCCATATACAAGGCCGGTAATACCTCACCATTGTTTGGTGTAAATACCTAAAGAATCCCCCACTTGTTGGATGGTGTAATGTCTTTCAGTTGACTCTTTGTGCTGGGGATTGAGAACAGACCATGGGTAATATCTTTCAGATGCGACTTGTCTGTCTATCATTAGCTCGTTCCCCTGTGCCATAATCACATGAACAAGACAGTAGAACATCTTGAGCAGATAGAAAACCCCACGGGAGGAATTCTTTACTTGGGAGAACAAGTAGCTTGCTGAGCTGAACATATAAACACGGAGAGCCAAGCAGTCAGAGACACATAAACAGACACCAAGCAGATCAGTGAACAGCCCGTTTCAGGCAGAAGGGGGTGGTTTAAGGATGTTGGGTGGTTAATAACCTCCGTAGAAGGGAGAATTCTGTGTGCATTGCTAGTGGCGCTTCCAAATGCCTGGGGAAGAAATACTTTGTGATGTCGATAAATTAAACGTAAACTGCAATCTGTGGAATCCCTTCATGTAAGTTTTTTTTCATTAGTGGGTACATTTTTTGGGATGCTGGCAAGGCCATAATGATACCTTTGCTGCTGCGGCATTGCTGGAGGATCCTGTGGATTATCCAGATGGGCAGCCTGCATAGCCGTCCACAGCATCCTCAGGTCCTGCCCTCTCTGCATGACTAAGGTGCCTAGAATCCTTATACTGGCCCTTTAGGCTGGGAATGGTCTACCATGATGACCCGAGGCTCATGGTCTTCTTGTTGTAGTGTGACCAGTCCAAACTGCAGATGGCAAGTGTTAGGATACAGGGCATGCGCAGGTGCTAGTTATAGTATGTTAATCCTGGCCTGAGTCACATAGATCTTTGCCGGATCTGCTTCAGGGTGGAAATTGTGACAATGGGGCAGATGTATTAAGCCTTAACAAGAGATAAATTCAAGTGTGATAAGGAGAGATAAACGTCCAGCCAATCAGCTCCTTACTGACTTTTTTCAAACACAGCCTGTAACATGTCAGTTAGCAGGTGATTGGCTGGACGTTTACTCACTTGCATTTATCTCTTGTTAAGGCTTAATACATCTGCCCCAATGTGATTAGAGAGCTGTTCTGTCTTACAGTTACATCATGAGGGTATTCTGGCGGTGGCGTATTCTGTGCTATTCTGCATTGTGCATATGGAGAAAGGGAGCCTGTTACTGGTGGATCTCTTGCACCTGGCCTGATTCAAAGAATTAAGCGATTATCGAACAACTGTGCATGCGTACTGTATGCCTCGTGCATGTGCGAGGGGAAAAAGGTACTTGTTTCCTAGCACAGCGCCCGTCGTGTGATCGCAGGCAACTTAAGGTATGCGATGGACGTGACTGTATACCCACCCTGATGGGTATACCCACCCTGATGGGTATACCCACCCTGATGGGTAATTTGTATGTAAAATGCCCCCCCCCCCCATCGTTAACGCCACCCCATGATGAACGCCAACCCGAAGCGTGGTAAGCGCAGCGAGCCCGCGAGGGGCGGCGGATCGCGTCCTCCGACCTTTTCATACCCCTCCTATCCACGTCGGCATGGAGATGATTTTATAAAGTGTGGCGAGCGTAGCGAGCCACCGAGCCCTAAGCGTGGCGAGCGTAGCATGCCCCGCGAGGATACGCATAATACCTGTGAAGTAACGCGTGTCCGCTCGCCACGCTTCAGGCTCGGTGGCTTGCTGCGCTCGCCACACTATATAAAGTCAACTCCACGCCGACGTGGATAGTGGGGGTATGAAACGGTCGGAGGACGCGTACCGCTGCCCCTCGCGGCCTCACTGCGCTCGCCATGCTTCGGGTTGGCGTTAATCATGGGGTGGCGTTAACAATGGGGGCGCATTTGACCCATCAGGGTGGGGATACAATGAAAATTTGGGTCTGGGGGGCATTTAACATTGGGGCCAATGTAAAATCGGGTTTCATGGACCATTTTACATTGGTTCCATTGCATGCGATTTGGTTGCATGCGATGCGATCGACGCGATTTTTTTAGGTCCTGATGGATACAATTTTTATCGCTGGCGCCGTGCTAGGAAATAAGTACCGGGAAAAATGCATATGGATTGTAAACGCAATCCCCTCGCAATTTGATTGACAGGAAGCTGGCATTTGGGGGCAGAACCTTGTGGTTTTCCGGGTCGTTCTGAAAAAATAAAGGCGTGTCCAGGCTTTTTGAGGAGGGTCTGTGACATCAGTGTGTGTGGAAGCCTCATACCTAATCACAGCTGCACATATGGCAAAAACGGTTTGAGGGTTCGGGAATTGTGTATGGATTTGTAAGTGGACAGCGATTAGTGATCCATTCACAATTCTCTCGCACTTTTTCAAGGGGTGTTTACTAGAATGGGGGTGTGGCCTAATGGTGGAGAGCCCCGCCCCCAGAACAGCTGCAGAGAGTCTCCACTCCGGGTTTCTCCTGGAGAGAAGACAATTAAGGTAGGCAAGTATAACCCAATGCTTGCAGATGCACGGATCCTTGCGTGAGAGATGTAAAGAATCTCGCTTTCACATTTTCTTGCAAATACAGTCTCTTTGCATATGACTAAATCAGTCCCCTAAATTGCGTATTTTCCCTTTCTTAAGTTGTAAATAAAGCTAATTGCCTGGTAAATCTAATCCTGGGGTAGCCAACCCTAGTCCTCGAGAGCTACCAACAGTGCATGTTTTGCAGGTCTCCTCACAGAGGCCCTTATTCTGATCGGTGCGGCCGGAGCCGATTATGCGGCCAGGACCGTGCGTGCGAAACCCCGCCTTCCATACGGATCGCCAACTCCGTCCGTATGCGGTAAGAAGCTGTCCGAACGGACCGCACGTGTATTTTTCACGGAATACGCCTCCTCCATCTAAGGGAACCTCCCCCATCATTCGATGGTCGCAGACCATCGAATGCAGGACCGAGTGCTCCACCAGCACCCGCAACCTCAGACCACACGGACATTTTTCCGTGCAAAAGCAGAGATCTGGGCGGGCAGCTGACATCCGGCGATGTCATATGTCCGCCCCCTACGCGTGCGTCACGGCCGCATTATCATGCGTACGCCCAGCGTTTTCATGGGAACTCCGTATGCATATGGTAATGAGCCCAAATAGCCCTTCACGCCCCTCTCCACCCCCTGTTCGGAGTGTTCACATATCATGCGGAATTTTGCCGTACGCCCCGCTCGCACATGCGCAGAGACGCCTCTGCACATGCGCAGACACAAAACATCGGCGGGCCGAACGCACGCGGATATATCCGCACCGATCAGAATAAGGGCCAGAATCACAAGTGAGCTAATTAGCTCCATCTGTGTATCTTTTAAAATGTGTCAGTGATTAATGAGTGCAGCTGTGCAGCAGCTAGGTTGTCTGGAAAATGTGAACTGTTGGTAGCTCTCGAGGGCTAGGGTTGGCTACCACTGATCTAATCCAATATCCTTCTGTTTTTGTGACATTTTCAGCCACTAGGGGCACTGTTACAATGAAATCTATTGCTGGAAATCTTTTGCAACACTTGCACACACACATTGAAATATTCAGAGTATTACTGTAGGGTTCCATTCAGAATAATTTATTTTATTGAACAGTTCTAGAAAAACAAGATGAAAAGAAACACTGTGTATAATAAGCCAGATGGGAAAAAATGTTAGGCATTGTTGGAAAATATTTTTTTTTTTTATGTTTTCACATTTTTATTTTGTATGCATTTGCCCCATGAAAGCACAAGCCTTGCTTACAGAGGCCATAACTCCATTGTCCGCCCTAACAAGCTGCTAATCTATACATACTGGAATTTTAATAGTGAGTTCTCTGCTGTAAGTTCACATCTCTCATACGGGTCAATGTTATCATGAAGTGAGAGAAGATAGACTTAACAGTTCTTATGCCATATTCAGAGGCAGGCAATTGATTAGAGCAAACCACCCATTCAGCAGAATACATCTAAAGGGTCCCTATAATAAAATACACACTTAAACAGAAAAAAGTACAAAGCATATATATATAACAGACCTGATGTAACAGGATATACAACATCAATAGGTTCTGGGAGCCAGGAACATATGCAAGACTGGGACTCCAAATGTAACCGCCATACTGGAAAGCAAAAATACTGGATGTTCAAAGGGAATCCACGTTTGTTGCATCAGCCTTATGACTATGTTTTACACATGGGTAGGGCTAAGGTTACCACCTGTCCAGGATTACTCCGGACTGTATGGTAATTAAGCCCAGGGTCCGGAGTCCGGACGGGTGGTGTTCCCGGACTATAGAATGTCCGGGTACAGGTCCGGCAGCAGCGCCAACATTTACTGACGAAGAGCAAACGAAACATACTTATAGGGATGGGTGGACCGTGAGCGGGTGAATATATCCACTTAATAGTGCTGGAGCCAATTTGCGTTTAATTATGTATCAGGCTCCTAAACTTGGGTATGGGTAAAAACCGGATGCAGACAAGACCCCAGACCACCGGACCAGACATAAAAATCTGCAATCCAGGGCTTGTAGTGTCCGGTTCGGGGGATGTACCATCTTGGGGGTGTCCTCCCCGGGGGGCTTCACATGACAGCTGTCAACAGGGAGAGGAGGAGGGGAAGAATAAAGCCTCCCTGTATGGTCTGGGCATGTAGCAAAAACCGGAACGGTCCGGACCACACGGGGAGGCTCTAATCTCCCCTTCCCCATGTCTCTGGTGAAAGCTAACACAGGCACCCCCCCCCCCCCCCCCGGACAAGACACCCCCAGGACGGACACTACAAGCTCCGGAATGCATATTTTGATGTCCGGTCCGGCAATCTGGGGTCTTGTCCAGGTCCGGTTTTTACATAGTCCCCCTAAACTTCAGTTCTCCTTATACAGCAAGGGGAGCTAAAGCTAGTGAAACTATATAGTCTTGAATTTCTGAACCAACTCCTTATAAACCTACTTTAGAAATCCAACCCCATTTACGAAGTCCACAGCCACCGTGCTCGGATGCTGCTGATTTTCTTGGAGTATCATCCAATATTTAGGCTTGAAGGAACACTTCATCAGCCTGCACATAAACAGTTTCGCTGCCTCTCTTCCTGCTCTTCACAGCATTTCATGACCTATCGCTTTACACCCGCACTCGCTGCTGAGGTATGTAAAAATGATGAGGTGTGTACAGTTACTTCATCTAATGACTTTTATGAAGCATTTCCAAACCACATGCAGGAGAGCGAAGGCGATGATCCTCCAGCCATTCATTTACAGTTGCTGTATCGGATACCCCCTACTACAGAGATCACAGCTATATGTAATGAAGTAATGGTAATGAGCTCAATACAGGGAAAACTAGGGACGGACTTCAACAAAAATAATCATTCTCCTTCCAGAAACGTTATCGTTCAGCACAATTTTAGTCGATTGTTAACAACAGGAAATTAGATTACAGATGAAAAATGTTCATCTGGTTTAATTCCACCATAATCCATGATCCTCATACACTTGTCTTCCAGTATTGGTGCCACATTGAGAACATAATAATAATCCCTGCTAGCAATAATGGGGTTTTACTCACGATATACACATTAACAGGGGTTAAAGTGAGAGGGAACAGGGTGGAACTGAGTTCCACCACCAGTAATGTTGAGGTAGAACATTGTAACCTCCACATTGGCCCTGCACAGTAATTCTTACAAAAAAACTTTCTAGTTTGTAGGGGGATGCCAAAAACCCTACCACTGGCCCTGTCTCTGCCTAATGGGGGGAGGGGGGTAATTAGGTGGCATAGAGAAATGAGTTCCCCCACCTCTGCATGACCACTTTAAGCAATGCTTTTAAACTTTAAAGAGTTCTTTAAACTTTTTTTTTATCCTAGTGGAATTTGAAGCTTATGCTGAGCTTTCAGTTACATTTAGCCCTCCGGTTCTTACAGTTACTACAGAAATTAACTTTAACTACCCCTAGCCAGTGGCGCAGTACTCGGGTACCTCAACAACATTTACAGATGGGTCTTGTCCCATCTTGGCAGGGGATGGCGCTGGCGTCGCCAGCCGCCATCCCCCGCCAGCGCCATGGCGATGGTGAGAAGGGGACGCGCGCGCACGAGAGGCGCGCGCATCCCCTTCCGACGGCGCTTCCATCCGTTCCCCCGGGTCCCCGCCGGCTTGCCGGCGGTAACCCGGGGTCCCCGCCGCCTGCCCGCATCCCCCCCTAACCCCCCCTAACCCTGTCCGTCTCCCTGAGGCGGAGACGGACAGGGTTTCCGTCGCGCTGGCGCTGGCGACGGAGACTGAGACGCGCGTGCGCGTGAGACGCACGCGCGTCTCAGTGCATACGCTGGCGTGGCTGCTGGCGGGTCGCCAGCGCAGACGTTCTGGCGACCCGCCAGCAAGGATGGGACCTGACCCATCTGTATTTTGACAAATTGTTGCAATAAGGGACCGATAGCCAATAATCTTAATTATAACCAGGGAAGCAATACTAATAAGAAATAGCAGTAATAGAAGACGCTAGTATATTCGCACACCTCCAAGGTTTGGCACTCAGCCATCAGGGAACATGACCTGTGTCATGTTAAGCCACGCCCCCTGAATGACAATGTTTTGGAGGCATGCCCGCATCCATTCACCACCGCTGCTCACAATTCATAGTGGGTCAGAGAGCAAAAGCGGTAACAGGGCTTCCCCCAACCTCCTGACGGCTTGTGGGACATTGTAGCCTGCTGGTAAAATAGTAGGCAAGTCCTTGATTAGTAGGACTGTGCAGCTAAAACCAGGACCCTTAGGAGTTATGATACTGTAAGTGACAGCATCTTTTTGAATAACTATGAAGAATGCTAAGTGCTATACCTGGAAGCTGTACAGTATATGTGATTACAGTATTTACACTGGGGAAGGAGTATGCAGCTGCTCAAGTGCTATATATATTGGTTATTGATACAATGATTATAAGTTACATTACAGTAACATTTTTTTTATTTATTACCAGTTATTTATATAGCGCACACATATTCCGCAGCGCTGTACAGAGAATATTTGAACATTCACATCAATCCCTGCCCCCAGTGGAGCTTACAGTCTATATTCCCTACCACATGTACACGCACACACAGATACTATAGGGTTTATTTTGTTGGGAGCCAATTAACCTACCAGAATATTTTTAGATTGTCGGAGTAAACCGGAGCACCCTGAGGAAACCCACACAAGCACTGGGAGAATATACAATCTCCACACAGTTAGGGTCATGATGGGAATTGAACCCATGACCTCAGTGCTGTGAGGCAGTAATGCTAACCATTACACCATCCGTGCCCCCATTTGGGAGAATATTAACCTACAGTATTGTGGTGAGACAGAATTTACTTCTGTTCTGGTATCCCAGAGTAGTCAATGGAACTCTTTGGATTAAAGCAATTGAAATGTAATTTATGGCAAACACATTTAGCTGATACTATTTTTTTGTCATCGCATACAGTGCCCACTATATTGTATTTTTATTTTTGTCACCAAAGAGTCTTCTATGACATGTTGTTTCTGAAAGCCTGCCGGATCCCCTTCTTCGTCTCAATGGGCTGCAAACTGTTGACAGCCATTAGTTCTACAAAGAAAATGAGTGGAATGTGAGGAGAAATTCTTTTTTGATATTCTGTGACACAGAGCTTGCACTGACATCAGGTTACTGTCACAGTAAGCCAATATAAATTGTGGGGCAGGAGAAAAATGCATTGACCATAGGTTGGTCCAGCTCTGCAAACATTCTAAGGCTCTGACTGCAAACAAGAGCGTTCTAGTCTCCCAAATACTCCACTGATCTGCTTGTCAACAGATTCATTATAACCTAACCCATGTCAAAGATACTTACACATGGACATAGCTGAGGACAAAGGAACACAATGCTGAACTGAACGTATGCCTATTTGCAGAGCCTATTCCACACATGAACAAGAACCAAGTGTGCGCCAGTAGAACCAGGCAGCCAGTGCTAAGAAAAACTCAGCCGTGCCATTAAAAAAACAGGGAAAACGCAGGCGTGTCCAAGTGTTTAAGGGGAGGGTGTGTCCTATCAGCAAGAGACCGGATATGCCTATTTTCATGACTGATGCCCAGTGGAAAAATCATTCGATGGTGAGACTGTAACAAAGGGTTTTATTTGCTCAGCTGCGATATCTTCACAAGGCGCACACATCCATTAGTTCACAAGGCAGGATTTCACTATAGCATAGTGGCGTCAACCTGATCACTGGCCACTGCACATTCCCAGATGGGCAATCAGGTCTAAATTACACCCAAAGTATAGTTTGATGCATCCCGGAAGAGACTCCTAAATTTGTAGGCCGTCCCCCGGATACCTGGAAGACTAAAGGCCCCCATACACCTTTGTGACTTAAGGGCCAGATGTATCAAGCTTCAAAAAAGTGATAAAGTTAAGAGTGATAAACAGCCAGCCAATCAGCTCCTACATTTTTCAAACCCAGCCTGTGACATGGCAGGTAGGAGCTGATTGGCTGGCTGTGTATCACTCTCCATTTTATCACTTTTTCAAGCTTGATACATTTGGCCTTTTGTCTTGTTTGATTTATCTTGAAATAGGACAGCCTACTGGGAGTCCGGATCACATACGATACATTGTATGCGGTTCTTCCGCATACAATGTATAGTATGCAATCCCAGCCATGGCTTTGTAATCCAATAAATCTTTATGGCAGCCATCGGAGATTAAACACATACGATTTGACACTTTTCACCTGATTTCTCGCTGGATGTGTCAGAATTGGGTGAAATGGGACAAAATCGCACTAGGATGACCATGAGCTGTCCTCCTACATGCTGCCCACTTACTAGCAAAGTGGGTATTATGGGGAAGATATGTAAGTAGTCGGTTAAAAAGACATTCTTCCAAAACAAGGTGTAGCTCATTATGAACAAACCAGGGAGGCTCCTATGCAGGCAGGAGAATTCGTACAGAAGTTATTAATGACATTTAACCCTTTGAGTGCCAACATCTATGTCAAAGATGCACAAAATATCCACTAAAAAAGTCACATTTTTTATATAAATTCAAATAAAAAATGTTGTGTAATAAAAGACTACATTTCCTATATAAGGTGAACGTTACAGGTCATTACGATGAATAAAAATGTTTGCTTTTGCAATTCCACCTCTCTTTTGACAAATTCCCTTGGCACTCAAAGGATTAAACTGCATACACACTAGCAGATGATACGTCATTTGATTCGGAGAATTGGACCAACATATGCGGCCCATTATCTAGTGTGTACCCGCTATGTTGTTGATTGTATCCTGTATCGTCAGTGACATCCTCCATCGACCCTACATCCAGAATGAAGTATGGCTTCCACTCTGTTGCTACTAGCAACGGCAAGTGTGTATGTCCCGCCGCCAACATAATTGCAGGGTAAATGCCGTTTCATTGCACTGTGTCCCCAATTTATCTTTAATGCACCAGCTTTACAGGGAAGCAAATCAGCTAGCAGGAATCAGAAGATAAGGGGAAAAAGAGTCTGTTCGAGGTGTGCAAATAATAGTAAAATATATCTTTTAATGGTTCATAATGGTTTTTGACATGAACCGTTTTTGTGAGCAGACTCTTTTTCACATTTCTTTTCGATTATTGTCATGATAGTCTGTGATAGCACCCCCTGACTTCCATAGAAATTCGAATATTGATATTTAAAATACAGGGTTACTACATATTTCCTTTCACGGTAATGAAGTACCATATATACTCGAGTATAAGCCTACTTTTTCAGAACATTTTTTATGCTGAAAATGCCCCCCTCGGCTTATACTCGAGTGAGGGTCCCACTTGAGTCAATAAGTTTTCCTGGTTTCTTGTTGTAAAATTGGGTGCCTCGGCTTATATTCGGGTCGATTTATACTCGAGTATATACGGTAAGTCATTGTGCAGTATACTCATCCCTTCTTATGTACTATCTGTTAGCAGGTCAAGATGGCAGCATAAGCTGGTGCCCAAATTTATATATTCTGATACGAAGAGCTAGGTGGGTCAAGGGTGTTCCTGGTTGAGTGCGGATTGGGAAAATAAAAAATTCCTAGTGACATGTACCTGCATGCAAAAACAAGGTTTTGTTATATGGGAGGGAATTATTTAAAAGAGATCCAATGGGTAACGAGAGCATATTCAGGAAGATATTTGTTCATTTCAGTATGGAGGGGCTTCTGTAGAGTTCTTTCCGCCAAACACAATGGGACCAAGTCAATTGATTTGTGGCTGCCCACTGGAGCTATTCAATTGTCTCTCTTATTGGGCTCAAATGCCCCGTATGAGCACCCATTAGTACTGGGTTTATCTGTACCATGCAATGCGGCAAAACTCATCTAAAGTGACGAATAGGCCCAAAACATGATGTTTTCTTTTCCCACATTTCAGCATGTACTTCAGGAAGCTGCAAGCTGAAATGTGTCCCCACAGCTGCTTGATGGGCGCCAACTAGTTGTAGCCTGGGAGACCAACAAGTAGTTTTTTGTAATGTCCATGCAAACTTTTAAAGTGGAAGAAAGTTGGTCATTGTGATAGAAACATTGAAACATAGGGGGAAATTGACTAAAGGAAATTTGTAAAAAAAATAGGTGTATTTGTATCCAGAAATACACTTATTTTTGACATTTATTATCCCGAAAATACGTCAATTCGTATTTGTATTGATGTGCTATCAATACGAATACGAATTGTCGTATTTTCGGGATAGTAAATGTCAAAAATAAGTGTATTTCTGGATACAAATACACCTATTTTTTACAAATTTCCTTTAGTAAATTTCCCCCATATTGTACAAAAACAATTTTTTAAATTAAGAAACGGCTGTAGATTTTTAAGGTTTTTATTTATTCCACCATAACATTTCCAGTTGGTCCACTCACCCAGCAAAAAAATGTAGGCTTAGGTTGCTTTTCTGGGATCAGATATTAAATCCAAGGTGTAGCCATTCAGCTACAAATCCAAGGTGTTTTCATTCACCTACTAAAACCAACCAGTATAGTACCGTGCTCAGGTTTTCCATTGGAGAGTGTATTAAATTACCGTACATAAAAGGGGATAGCGGTCTAATACTCAGATTGCTACCCTAAATCTGATGGCACCCCAAAGAGCCACAAAAACCGGGCTGTGATATACAAAGGTACAATTTACAAGCACAGTCTGGGCAGAAGGAACGGTCATCTTTGTTACTTGACACCTTGCAAATTTCAGTCTCTCACTAGAACAGACTTTACGACATCAAATGTATTTTACTAGAATAGGTGACGTAAGAAAAATCAATATAACCTATTGACATATAACTGGAATGTTCATGCAATTAAGGGCACCAGATCTCCTCTTTAAAATGAGATACCCTTTCAGGCAATGTATTCGTGTTACGCGCCTGTCCTCTTTTAAAGGGCAGGTCTGGTAATGCCGTGAGCGAGCACCTGTGCGTAATAAAGACGGTCACTTTATTATAGAGAATGGGTAAAGTGTATTCAGCGCTGCGTGTTCAATGCTAGGCCTGCAAAATACATTTTAATAGCTAACACTGTACATTGCTGGCTGTGATACCGTATACATATCTCACAGCCGTTTAACCGTTAACAAAGAATCCTTAACTAAAGGTTTTTTTTAATAGAACTGTTAAATTTAATGGACATTTTCACCAGCTTGGCGTGGAAGTAAATTGTTTCATGGTTTATACGTATGCCGGATCGTATGGCAGCATTTCGCAGCTAGAGTGGCTTCTGTAAGCACAAACGCCCTTGTGTCCTGGAGAAAATAAGGCTTTTCGCGCACAGGGGGTAACGCAGTAAATGGCACTTCCCGCACCGTGGTTAAATGGGTTTATACGCCCGCTAAACACAATGTCACTCTTGTCTGTGATGTGGTTTGGGACTGAGCTCAGATAGATAGATCCACATTGATCTGCAATTTTATAAAGTAGGAAATCTTTTTTTCAAAGGCTAAACTTTTTTAAAGGACCCTGAGTACTGAGTCGTCAAAAACACAGAGAAAAAATAATAATTTGTCAAATATGAGCACGGTTAAATGAGTTTCCTTCCCAATGCGGTTCCAATTCCTTCTAAAAATAAGTGTAAAGATTTAATATTATTTCCCTTGAAGGCTCTTTCTAGACCAGGGATTTTCAACCGTTTTACCTTGCGGCACACTAAATAAGATTTAAAGATTGCCAAGGCACACCATGAGATCCCCACAGGGCAATACACATTGGCCGCCACAGGGAAAAAAAAAACCTATTGGCCCCCATATAGAAAAAAACAATCACACTGGTCCCCACAGGTAACAAAAATAAATTGCATTGGCCCTTTACATGAAAAGAAGAGACCAGTAAATAACTGGTGGAGGCTGTAAACTGGTTTGGGCATTTCTAGATCTGGGGGCACACTTGAAAACAGCTCAAGGCACACTAGTGTGCCACGATCTAGACAATGGCCCCTATTAAGGGCACTTGTGCATCTTGATTAAAAATTGGTGCACTGCACAATCGGACAGCTGGAGACCATATTCACAGCTGCACAGATGACGATTGAGGCAGTGGCATAACTTAACATTTTGCCTCCCTCAAAATTTTTAATTAGCATGCTCGTTGCCAGGTGTTTCTTGCTTATTGACAGGGGTTTCTTGCTTGTTGCCAGTGATTACACACTAGTTCACCAGGGGTTTCATGCCAGAAGTTACATGCTCATTGCCAGAGGAATTATGTTTGTTGCCATGGGTTTCTTGCTCGTTACCAGGGGTTAAATTTTCATTGCCAGGGTGTTACACGCTCGTTGCCAGGGGCTAGGTGTTCAAGCGTGCCAGTACTCTCAGAATCAGGCACTTCCGAGTAGTGCTGTACATGCTGCAATCCCTTGATAAAGTAATCCAAGGAGGATGTCTTTAAGTAGAATCCATACAGACAGCCAGAACGCCTGGAATCTGTTGATATTTTAGGGAGCAGGCTATGGTATTACACCCCCTGCTAGTGGAGCCTGGTGCTGAGTCTCAAAATTGGGGGACCCCTACTCATTTTGTCCCCCATATTTTAGGAACCAGGGCTGGCTCAAGAGCATGGTGCTGGTTCCTACAATACGGGCGACCCCTACTCATTTTATCCCCCGTATTTGGGATCCAGGGCCAGCTCAAGAGCCCGGTGCTGGTCCCTAAAATACAGGGGAACCCCATTTACTTTGTCCCCCACATTTTGGGAACCAGGGCCGGCTCCAAAGCTTGATGCAGGAGGGTGGGGAAGGTGCCGGTGCCTCACCAGCCACTGACCTCATCGCACCCCAATGCCCTGTGGAGCCAGCTCTCCCTACCAGCGCTAGTGCTGCAGCACCGTAGTTATACCACTGGATTAAGGATAACGACGGTTGCATCCCCAATCCAGGCACATTTATACTATAGATTTAGGTAGGAATTCAAGGTACTTATGTACTAACTGGGCTGCCGATTTTGAAATCGGGTCCATCGCATCGCATCCGACCATATCGCATGCGATGCGATGCGATGGACCCGATTTTTCCATAGGATTCAATGTTAAAATGGACTGAGTCCATTTTAACATGGAATTCAATGGGAAAAGGGGTCCTTTTCATACCCCTACTATCCAAGTGGGCATGGAGTTGGATATAAACCTGTGGCGAGTGTAGCGAGCCACCGAGCCCGAAGCGTGGCGAGCGTAGCGTGCCCCGCGAGGAATTCAAGGTACTTATGTACTAACTGGGCTGCCGATTTTGAAATCGGGTCCATCGCATCGCATCCGACCATATCGCATGCGATGCGATGCGATGGACCCGATTTTTCCATAGGATTCAATGTTAAAATGGACTGAGTCCATTTTAACATGGAATTCAATGGGAAAAGGGGTCCTTTTCATACCCCTACTATCCAAGTGGGCATGGAGTTGGATATAAACCTGTGGCGAGTGTAGCGAGCCACCGAGCCCGAAGCGTGGCGAGCGTAGCGTGCCCCGCGAGGGGACACAGAATACCGTCCCCTCGCGGGGCTAGCTTCGCTCGCCACGCTTCGGGCTCGGTGGCTCGCTACGCTCGCCACAGGTTTATATCCAACTCCATGCCCACTTGGATAGTAGGGGTATGAAAAGGACCCCTTTTCCCATTGAATTCCATGTTAAAATGGACTCAGTCCATTTTAACATTGAATCCTATGGAAAAATCGGGTCCATCGCATCGCATCGCATGCGATATGGTCGTATGCGATGCGATGCGATATCGCATCGCATCTGATTGTATGCCTTAAGTTAAGGCATACAATCAAAAAATCGGCAGCCCAGATAATACATAAGTACCGAATTCAATCATGGGTGACTTGTTCATCCAGCAGAATTCCCACAACACACACCACGGTATGATCTTGCTCAAAAGCAGCATTAGTTCAATAATCATACAGAGGTCAAAATGATCTGGGAAGCTACCTGAAAAGACTGTTACTGGTTAAATGCATTGAATGTTAATTTGTAATGCTTAAGATTTTAGCAACCCACAAACCCTAAGAAAACGTGTGCCAAGAAACATCAAACACTTCCATCCGTACCTCGGATAAATATGGAATTAGTGTATCTTGTAAGACGCTGCGAGCATGGGTGTCGCCTGCCACCTACTGTGATGCAAATGGTCGCACACATGCCAGGCACATAGGCAGAAGCGTTACTGCTGTGCTTGAGATTAGCAGAACAATTTCAGCTATGTATAAAGTAAAAATTAAATGAGATTATTTTCTCACGTCTATCACAACGTTTAAAGATACTTAACATTCTTGCGCATTTGTAAATATGTTTTAGTATCCTCCCAAAAAATGACATTTCATTAGTGTTTATGTCAGGGTTGCCTACCCTCCTGGAATGGGTGGGAGGGTCCATAAAATCGCAGCCCCACCAAATACACGCCCCCCCCCCCCACGCCAATTCCCCTCACCATGGGAGGGGATGTGTAAAGTAGACCTCGTATGCCTCCGCTGCAGGAGAAATCATTCGATGGTCGCAGACTATCGAATGATTTCTCCTGGTTTCGCCAATAGAAGTCAGTGGGAACTGACTTTTATTTACGAGCGCCGGCGCGAAGACGGACGGGCAGCTGACGTCTTGTGACGTCAGCAACCCGCCCCCGATGGATTTTATCGCTGAAAGGCCCTGTGCATGAATGCTACAATCTGTTCAGAAGGCGGAGTCAATCCAAAATTGGACGGCCTGCGAATTCACATCGTCTGATCAAATCTGAATAACCCCCTTATTTGCTACTGTGCAAAAATGAGAGAACACCCTAATGTACGTGATGGTGTATGCATTTGTGTATGACATTGCTTCGTCTTGTGACGGCATCTGTAATCCACGGGTTTCCTGGGTGGATACTGGGAGGTCACTAACTGCCACTCACTTCATGAATAAATACTGACTGCCGGCGCTGTCTCTAGTTGTGTGTTTGCAGCACGAGAATAATCGATCAACTGTGCAAAACACTGTCATTGTGCCTATGAATCAGGCCGATGGTGCCAACATATCACTCAGCGCGATATGTAATGTGTAATTCACAGCGGTATTCGGTATCTGGAAATACTGAACCCAGGAAAGAAAACTTAAGTTGACATTTTGACTGTCGACCTAGCCATTGTCAACATAATACTTGCATCGACCTTCCAACCTTGTCGACCTTAGCCATGTTGACCTATTTCATGTCTCCACCTAAGCCATGTCGACCGTTTGTGGTTGACACAATGCGTGTCAACCTAAAATGGGTTGAACCAATAACCCATACCACCGGGAGCACTGCTAACTGATTAATATAAAGAGAAATGCCAGCCAGAGATAGGGATGGCCATCGACCATCGATGATTAGAAATCATCAATGGTTTATTGCCGATGTCAAATATTTTTGCTATCGATGGGGGAGAACCAGAGAGTTTCCCACTATTGATGTTAAGCTTCAACTAATAGTTTTGTTTTGCTGTGAAGCCCTGTCTCTGCATTTTGATTGGCCCACAGGCCAATCAATCAGAGAAAAGGGATGACCATCGATATGTAAAAATATCGATGGTCATCCATTGCTTAGTTATACACTATGAAAGGCCAGTTGCACTTTTGCCATCGATGGTGACCATCCCTATCCAGAGATAGTATGGTAAATACAAAGGTAATTTAAATGCTATTTAGGGGCGCATTTATCAACCTACAGCGATGCCGGTGTGGTGACATCGCCGGGCATCGCATTGCGATATCATGTGATACCGCAGGGATGTATTATTAGAAGGGCGCAGGGACAGGGCTCCGAAAGGAGCCCGTCCCTGCGAAGCCCTGACCCGGAAGCCGGGGAGTCTGCGCATGCGCGGTTATGCGCTGACCCCCACCGACCCATGTGACCGCACTGCCCCGCTCTGCAGTGCGATCCCGCAGCCATAGGCTGCAATGGGCTATCGCCATATCAGAATGGCGATAGCCCAGGGATGCGAAGCCGGGCTGCCCGACGTTAATACATCGGGCAGCTTCGCATCCCCCATAGAAACCTATGGGGGATGTGGCCGGCGGCGGTGCAGGGGGGATCGCAGCAGGGATCGGAGATTCCTGCTGCGGTCCCCCTTTCATACATTTAGGGGATACTTAATATTTGCGGCTAAACCCCGAAAGCGGGTGTTTTCGGGGATTTAGCCACAAATATGGTTTGATAAATGGGCCCCTTAGTCATTTCTAAGCATGGTTCTCAAAGTTACCGAAAGCTCCTTCTCTGGAAATCCCTGTAGCTAATCACGCCAGATAATAGATACCATTCCTGTATGTGTATTGCTCTATTACATGAAATTTGCAGCTAATTATGTATCAGTTTTCAGAAAAGCTCCCTAATGAATTTTTATAAGTGACTGGGTAATTGTCTAATGTTTTTCCTATTTGCAGATAGGGATTATTCAGGAACTACTGTGTACACAAATATGCAGCAGAAATTCTTTCCTCTACTAACCCGATGACACCATTCAACTTCTCTGCAACCGGAGCGGAGGAGCTGCATTAATATCTCGCTGAGCTCCTAGGATTGATTTATTGCCAGTTGGAAGAGTTTGGGTACTTGCCATCTGATGACTGACATAGTCGGCCAACTGGCGCTTAATATGCGGAATCGGGTCTGCTAAACTGATTATTCTCAGAATCCTAATGCTTCCCTTAATCGCGGCTTGGCATTTAAAAACCAGGTGTCTGCCTTGTTGAATCATGATCCCTTTTTGTCTCTGGATGATTCTTGTAATACTTCAGGTCTTTGAAAATATAAATGTATAGTAGATAAATATAACCTACTAGTTGGAGGTGCCACTCAAGTCTTCACCCTGCGTCGGTACTTTTCTAAATGTATACTGTTTTACAGATTCATTCGTTCTGGATTTTCTATACATATATAAAAGACTCTATGGGCCGTATTCAATGAGAATATTCATGGCGTGCAGCGAATCCTGTTTAGGATTCGCTGCACAGTCGCCACTGCCCGCCGTGTTCCGGAGCCTTGCTGTCCCCCCTATTCAACGTCGCAGGGGCTCGCTGCCCTTGATGGCGAGTGTGAACCCCTGCGGCGGATGCCGCAGGGAGCCTGAGGACGGTGGCAAGCAGGGAGATGGAAGTCTCCCTGCCTGTCCCAGAACGTATGTGGGGGGGCTCCATGGGAGCCAGGCAGCACAGGCTGCCTCCCGGGAGAGCCAGCAGGGGACCAGGTATTCACTGCACCCGATCATGCATATGTAATGATCGGGAGCAGTGAATATATGAATATCTAATGAGCGGCTCTCGGCTCCCGGCCCCCTGCTGGCTGCTCTGTGTAAAAAAAAAAATATTTTTTAAAATTAAATATATATATTCATGTGCTATAAGCACATGAATAAAAATAGCATGCCCCTTCTCAGAATAAAATTCCTGATTTTTTTACGCCAAATGTAAAACAACAACAACTTTATTTTAAAAGTTCACTTTCCACTTCTCCATGAAAAGATGGCGATTTGCTACACGGCGACACACCGTGAAAATCACTTAGAAAGATGGCGAAAAGTGCACGTTGAATAGAAAAATCACCTTCCAACGTGAAAATAGCACAAATTCGCCGTGAAACAGGGCGAATTATCCTCATTGACTACTGCCCTATGAGGTGAAGTACTGCCAGAGACCACTAGAGGCCCAGCGAGGGACCAAATGACTCCTTTGTTTACTCAAGATGTCATAACAGAGAGTGAAGTCAATTTTTGCAGGGATACTGATCTGTTTCAAACTAGCTGGATATGGAGAGAGGGAGCTGTGAAACAGAGATTGGAGTTAGGAGCAGATAGGGACTGGGGTTCAGGTGGAGAGTTTATGGGCTAAAAACTGTCACAGCTCAAAGTGAAAGTAAAACCTGCCACAGCTCAAAGTGAAAGTACATTGCAGAAGCCGTCATTTTGACGGGATTTTAACTAAGCTTAGTAGCAAATAAAGAGCTAAAAGGGCTTAGTATCAAATAATTTCACCTGACCTCTTTTACCCCAAAATAAAGGGGGTTATTCAGGTTGATTCGCAAGGCTGCTTATACACTTAGCCCTAATGCGCATCCGTCGGCAACTATTATCTAAAAAAAAAAATTTGTGGTGGTTTTGGCCAACAACAGATTTTTTAGGGCACAAAATAAACAGGGGCTAATTGAATTGGCCAGAAATAAAAAATGATGTAAAAAAAATAGTTTTTTTGTGCCTGAAAAATTATTGGGGCTAATTGAATAGCCTCCTTGAAATGCATGTGTTTCAAAATAGAATGGAAACTATTCCACAGCAACCAAGCTTAGCACATGGAGTTGTTAAAACGAATCAATATTGCTCAGTTATAGTTTAAGAAATGAAAAGCTCCTGTAATTGCTAATTGCAACAAATCCTCAGTTACCAAGGCAACAGCTTCAAAACATGCAACATTCCACAAACAAAATGAATGAAATAAACAAAAGCCGGACAAGATCCACTTCCTGCAGAAGTTTTTGAAATGTGTTGATCTCTAATGTAACAGTCCCCATGACCTTATTTCTGTCCTTGTGTGATAAAACATTACTAAAACTAATTACCGTATATACTCGCGTATAAGTCGACCCGAATATAAGCCGAGGCACCTAATTTTACAACAAAAAAACTGGGAAAACGTATTGACTCAAGTGGGACCATCACTCGAGTATAAGCCGAGGGGGGCTTTTTCAACATAAAAAATGTTCTGAAAAAGTAGGCTTATACTCGAGTATATATGGTACCCAACATATTTACCTAGAGATAGCAAAAATGAAATGCAACTAGCGATGCAGTGTTATGGTAACCAGTATTCTGACTGTGTAAACAGCATGCTCTGTAATACTGTACTGTGGGCCTAATTCAGTAAAACCTACAGATTAGAGAAAATCCTTAATCGCAATTATCACCAATTATCACCAATCTGCACAAATGCGCGCACAAGCCAGTGCAAGCACTTAAAGCATACTTGTGTACCCTCCTGGAATGGGCGGGAGGCTCCCGAAATTCGGACTCTCTTCCCGACCCCCAAAATCCCGACAAGGGGGGACGTGGATCACCCCCCCCTGCAGGCCCGGTGCCTCGCTATGCTTGGCACGCTAATTTATTCTCCCTCTATGGGTGTCGTGGACACCCACGGAGGGAGAAAGTTTCGGGATTTCGGCGGTCGGGATTCCGCCGTCTGGATTTTGACCGCCGGGATTCCGACCGCCGGGAAATTGACCGCATCCCCTTTTAGCCCCATCCCCTCGCAACATTTATGGGAATGGGAACAGGCTAAATGATTCAGGGCTCCGTCCCCGCCCCCCTAATGCCAGCTGAAAGTCTCCCGAAGAGGAGACGTTAAATGACGGGTCATTTGCAAGGCGGTGATGGAGCATTGTGGGGGCTTAGTCCAGATGATGCAAGGCACATCAGGACCGTTTGAGGGGGGGGGGGGGGAGGCACAGTCTCTGAGTGACATCAACCCAAAATATGGCTGCCCTGCACCTGCAATTTTGCAGGTGCATCATGGGCAGGAACCTGGTATGTGCAGTGGGCTTGCCCTGTACTGGTTAGCCCCACAGGCTACTGCCGGCAGTTGTAATTTTGCAAAACCTCCAGGTGAGCCGAACATATATTTGATATGAGTTCTCTTCCAGGACCAAACTGAAAACAATACCGCATGTACTTTTGTTTTCATCTGACATCACATGACTCCGGTTAGGCACCGCAAGCTTCGGTCAAACCTCTATAGGTAACATAGTATTGATAAATGAAGTCCGCGAGACCTCTGCCCTAGCCATTACACATTGTGGCCTAAAGCCGTGCACTTGAACAGGAAGATAAAACGGTTACCTGACAACACTCAATCGCATGATAGTCTGTTACTTACATCCGACGGCCGGCCGTCACCAGAACTCAATTAAACCTCTGCTCGTGCAGAACCACATTTATCCGACACAGTTTAATAACCCTGGTCTGGTCTGTTTTACATTGAAGACTCACACATTGCAATCCCCTCTGGTAGATCACTGTGGATTAAATACACATGTAACGGAACAGAGAGGAGAACAGATTCACCATGACACTCAGCAGGCTTAGAGGGATGTGATGAGTGAGGGTACATCCATACTGAGAGGGAATCCCCAGCGGCCTCTGGAGATCTGACCCCAGCTTGCTACAAACCACAGAACAATGCTTTCAGTTACAGTATTTAAATAGAAGTAAATAAATGAATTGTCCAACTGTTTCCGTATTTCTTGAAACTCTTTGAATCTCTGAATTTCCAGATAAGGTGACATCACCCCGTATAAGCACAATTCTGTTTATTCTGCTGCCAGATCATTTGCTATGGTTATTAGCAGGCACTGGGTTCGGTACTGTGTTGGCCGGAAATCTGATGCCCATGTGCAAAGTTGTACAAAATCTTGCAGTGTGCACCACTCTATCGGCACCAGTGGCGTATTTATTCCCATGGGGAACTACAATGTGAAGACTGTACCCATTTTTTAATACTTACCCCTCCAGAGTCCCCCCAATGAAGGCAGCAGCCCTCCCAGAATTGCTCAAAAAAGGGACCGCAGCGCCATTTTTTTCAGAGGTCTTTGAATGCACAGTAGAGTCCCTCTACAGCTCAGACTCTACTGCGCTGTTCCGAATGAAGGAGGCTGCACATGGGCCTTCTCTCTTAAGGTGCCCACCCACTGCCTGCAATGTCGCGCAGCAGTGTACGGACACCCGATACCTTGCCAGCCGCCGGGACCTACCCGGCGGCGGGGACGCCTGCGATCCGTTGTGATGGATCGCATGCATCCCTGCTTACCACCCGCCTCACCGCCTGGAGGAACGGGTGGTCGGACGGCCTGCCGGTCTGACCACCTGGTCGGGTCCGATGGGCACGGGACCGCGCATCGGACCCGACGGCATGTCAGGGATAGGCGATTTGGTCCGATTTAAGGTGCCGATTGGTCGCAATCGGCTGAAATTGGACCAAATTTCCTCAATGTATGGGGGCCTTTAAAGCGCTCCTGGCGACACATTCAACTTGCTACTAATCATTAACATTGTGGCATACTTGCACCTGCCTTATTGAAACAATACAGTACTTCTGGAAATAGTCTTATTTACACTTAAGTCAAACTCTACACATATAGGGCCTAATTCAGACTGGATTGCAGGGCAAATTTGCTTTCAAAATAGGTAAACCCATGTGCCCTGCAGATGCGGTAAATGTACCACGCACAGAGAGAGTTAGATTAGGGTGGGGTGTATTTACATTTAAATCTAATTTGCAGTATAAGGATAAAGCAGCCAGTATTTACCCTGCACAGAAACAACTCACCCAAATTTAACTCTCTCTGCACATGTTACAGCTGCCCCACCTGCAGTGCAGCATGGTTTTGCCCATTTGGAGAACAAATCTGTCCTGTGACCAACTAAAGTATGAGAAGGTGCCAAAAATGGACGATGCCAGTTGCCAGCACTAACGGGTGCACCTCTTTTGCTGACTGGTGCTCTCTCATTGGCTGTTGCATGTATTTTTGTCCATAGAGACGGGAAGTTGTTTCTGCTTTGTTAGATAATTATTTGACGTCTTATTGATAGTGAATTTGGGCTTTACTCTCAACACAAATAGTTAAATATATGGACGTAAGTCTGCTGTAAGCAAGCACATATACCTGGTGCCAGTCAGCATGCCTCATTTCATGCACAAGGCTCAACCTTAGGCCGTAAATTCCGCATATTACTGTAGGATTCATTTCCCCTAGATACATCAATGCAATCACTGTGTTTATATATGATTGGCTTATTTTGGTTGTAATGTTACATAGTTTTCATACTCTACGTTCTTTTGGGTTGTTGTGTATTCTGTCCTGAGAACTTGCTTTATTCCTTGCCTAATGGGAGAACGTCCTGCTCCCCTGTCATTACCTTCTTTCCGGGTCCAATTTGCACTGTCACTTCAAATTATCCTCTATCCCCCATAATAAATAACAGCCCTATGTTTTTTATATTTTTTTTTTTCAGAGGTTGGAGAGTCCTGATCCCAGATATCCTGGAGGAAGCAATTTCCAGTCTCTAGGAAAACATTAGCTCAGATTTGGGAACCGCAAGTACTTATTTGAAATGTTTGTCGCTCTGTTTCATTTTTTTTTCTTACTAGTTCCTTGTTTTTATTCGTGTTTTCCTGGCCGTTTCATTGTATCTGAGTCAGGGATCATCTGAGCACACAAGAATGAGAGATCAGGAGGATAAATGCTACAGGGGCGTTTATCCTACAGCCAAAATGTGCTTTCCACTTATTATCATCATCATTATTATAATTATTATTATGATTATTACTGACATCACAAATGCCTGCCCAGTTGTGATGTCAGCCACTACTGGCCTCTGCAGCAAGTGTACGTACACACAGTACAAAGCACTAATATATCTGCAGATAAATCTCCCATTGGCTGTACTGCAGCACTGATACAATATGTCTCTTAACATCGCTCAAACACATATCGCTATTACACACACGCCAAAGCACACACAATATATCGTCTGTTCAACTGAATGTGTATATACAGCATTCATGAAAAGCCGCCCCGCCAGTTTCTCCCCTGCACCTGTGCATGCCCTCCCTCCCCACGGTTGGGTCCTATGTTTTTAGGCAGCAATCTTAGAAACCATTGGGGTGCCGCCTACAAATGCCCCCGGCTGTTAATCAACTTGTGAACAGCCAGTGATGGCTAGCTATCGCTGGCTTCGTTCGCAAGGGGAGCCCATGCATGAGCACTGTGCGCATGTGCTGTACTTCTTCGATAATCGTCAGGGCTGCCAATTCGCAGCCCTGCGATATGGAATGAATCAAGCACACTACGTGGTGGATTTTGCAACCTTGAAATACAAAGTGACAATAATATTAAATGTAAAAGCAAGCAAATTTTGTATTTATTATTCTTGTCATCCTAAATGAATGGGTCAAGCCACTATAATAACCATATTGCTGTATAACATTACATTTAAACTAAAACATAATCACAATACATTTAAAAAAATCACAAAAAATTAAAATAAAAGTACTTCTCCTCCACAATGACAGCAGTTTAAAAATAAATTACGATGTGAATGGGACCAACTGTTGTTTTTTTGTATGATACTGATGTTCCCCTGCCAACACTCATGAGCTCTGCTCTGGTCTTGGGGAGTAAGGTTTCAGTATATTCTGGGTGGACAAATACCTCTGCTTAAGTTTCACCATATCACAAAGCGCCTGTCAAAACAAGAGTATATTCAGCCACTGATTGTACTGCTAGGAATAAACCCCATATTTCATTGACTAAGCCTCTCAAGCGCGGAGCCGGTGGATGAAATACAAGTCAACCTCTATCTGATAGCAGGTATTTTAACAACTTCATGGCCAGACAATTGTCCATTAATAAAATAGTGTAGCTGGTCCCTCTAGGGCAGGACAGGCCAACCTGTGGCTCTCCAGATGTTGTGAAACTACAAATCCCAGCATGCCTTGCCACAGTTTTAAAACTTCCTTATAGCAAAACTGTGGAAAGGCATGATGGGATTTGTAGTTTCACAACATCTGGAGAGCGGCAGGTTGGCCAGGCCTGCTCTAGGGCCTTTGGTTGCAAAGCAAAGACTTTGCTAAAAGATTGCTAGCCTAGCAATAATGACTTGGATGCGCAAGTGAATTTGTCAAAATTGGTGTGAAATTTGCCAATAAAAACATTTTTATTCATCATAATGACCTGTAATGTTTACCTTATATAGGAAATATATAATTTTTTTTACACATTTTTTATTTGAATTTATATAACAAATGTGAGCGATGCTGGCATTTTTAGCATTTTTTGCAGATATTTTGCATATATCTCACAGAGATGTTGGCATTGGCACTCAAAGGGTACTTGGAAAGAGATAAAGTGTACAGAGATAACGTAAGCACCAAGTCTTATCAGCAGGGCCGTGTCTCCTCATGTGCTTTCCCCCTCTTAGAATGAATATATATATATATATATATATATATATATATATATATATATATATATAAATAACAGGTTTCCAGGGGATGGCCGTCACTCCAAATGGCAACAGTACAGGACCGGGTGCCCTCCCAAAGGGAGAGAGAAACAAACTCACTCCAATATAGCAGTGTGTCACGGGTGGCACTCCAGGGAATAAAGACAGCAAACAAGATCAAAGTTCCAACGTTTCAAATGTTATTGCAACATTTTTCATCAGGGTGTGATGAAAAATATCACCCTGATGAAAAGTTTTGTATTGCTTTTTCACCTTGACAAAGGGGCGTGTAATCCCCGAAACGTAGGACCGTTTGCTGTGACAAATATATTTTTGAAAAGTTCCCGCTTGAGTGCCGCTGTTGTTTTCTTCGACTTCTGCTATATATATATATATATATATATATATATATATATATATATATATATATATATATATACAAGTCCACAGTATGCCGGCACTCACCTACAGTAACGAATGGGTGCCTTCCCTGAAGTAGTAGGTAACAGTCCAAGGATTTGGGAGGCACTCGAATAAATACAATAGCCAATGGGGTAACAAGACAAACTGTGTATTGGAGCGCCGAGCGCTTTCGGGAGTGATCCCTTCCTCAGGAGGCAAGTTACACAGGAGAGGGCCCTCTCCTGTGTAACTTGCCTCCTGAGGAAGGGATCACTCCCGAAAGCGCTCGGCGCTCCAATACACAGTTTGTCTTGTTACCCCATTGGCTATTGTATTTATTCGAGTGCCTCCCAAATCCTTGGACTGTTATATATATATATATATATCTATATATATATATATACTAGTAAGCCTGCTTGAATTGCAGTGGTAGGGGCCCATGCTTATGGGTTGTGGCAAATATGCCAACTGCCACAGAGTCTTGGCCAATGGCAAGAGGGTGAATCTTGGTGCAGTTTGAATAGAAATTAAATCCATGGTCCAGCTCCAGCAGGCAACTGGCCCTTTAATGTATAAATCTAGTGCATTGTCTGGAGCTTGATCCCTGGCAGAAGGGATAGGCCATTAGGTAACTGTGCCCACTGGGGATTTCTCCTGTACCTGGTTGAAAATAGCCAATGTTTTTTATTTATTTTTTTCAATTGCAGATATTACACAACTTTTTGCACAGGAGACAGTACTGTATGCAGTGATTAAAGACAGTGATTTAATTGTGGATGACCTTAAATGGCCAGTTTTTTTTTAGTATTTGAATAACAGACATAACACAACCGTTGCATTTTCTAGGGGTGACTGACTTAAATCATCATCGGGTTAATGGTTATACGTTTTCTTGAAATTTTTATAAGGAATTAGGAATTTTAATTTATTAGGGCAGGAATTTTTATTCCCTTTTTATGGCTCCCTGGGGTTACAGCCACATTGTAGGCTTAGTACAATCCGTTCTATGTGAGCAGTCTCCGTATCATATTAACACACTGGTGTTTTCCTTGCTGCATCAGGAGAATATAGAACACATACCATTCTGTAGATCTGAGATCCAGCTCACTCTTTCCAAGGTTATAATCCTCCAAATATCCATTTATGAGATCTTAGGCAAAGGATGCAAGCATACTGCCAAAAGATATTTGGTTACATTACCACCTAGATAAACCATAGTCGCCTACCCTCCTGCATTCTGCAGGAGACTCCCTGAAATAACAGCAATCTCCCTCTTTCCCCCATTAGTCTAGCAATCTCCCTCATGTCACCTGGCCCACATTACACTGTTACATCATAGTTACCTCCCCTCCTGCATTCTGCAGGAGACTCCCTGACATAGCAGCAATCTCCCTCTCTCCCTCATTAGTCTAGCAATCTCCCTCATGTCACCTGGCCCACATTACACTGTTACATTTTTTGTGGAAAAAAGGAATGAGAAATAGATACATATACAGTGAATCATCAGCACCATTTCCCAGCACTACCAAGTATAGTAGCTCTTAGTAACTGCTTTGGGGCTCATCTACATTTGTATATAAGTCATTTTAAAAGATTCCTTTCAGATGTAGCAGTACACACCCACGCTTCTAGGTGCCACGTTCACAATCTCTTTTCACAATCTCTCCATATATGGAACTAGACGTGCTCTTTGGGTGGAGCATGACATGCCCCCTGAATGGGGCGCTGTGCAAAATTATACTACCAACTATAATCTCCCTGAAACTAGTTTTCAAAAGTAGGCAAGTATGAGATAAACACACACGCACGTATATCTCACACACACACACACACACATACGGGATGCCATTTACAAACTATCAATGGCTGAGGCCGCCGCTGAGGCCGCCACAGGAGGACTTTGTCAAGGTTAGAGATGGGTGAAATCACACATTTCACACAATGTTTGTTTGCCAGTGAAAAGTAAATTTACAGAGGCTCAATTCCATTAGAGCGAGACGCTGAATAGCAGCGATTTTGCTTCACCTGCAACACCAAATTCCCAAATCCAGCCACCAACAGGTTTCACTGAACCTAAGTTCTTTCAGGGAAATTATTTTTATTTTTTGAGCAACCAAATTGGATAACCCAGTAAAAAAATGTCGGAGAAACACCATAAATCTTTTTTTTTAATTGTTGGTTTTTCATATCCGATGTTTTGTGGATTTTGGAAAGTGAGTAGACAATTATTAGGTTGACCACTAATGGTTGACAGTGACTAGGTCTACACCTATAAATGGTCGACATACCCTAGGTCGATATTGACAGGTCGACACATGCAAAAGGTCGAGATATACATGGTCGACAATTAACAGTTCGATGCAGGTTTTTCTATAAAAAATTTGGTGTCTATGTCAACATATGTCGATGTGAACACCGTCAAACCGTACCGCGTCCTCACGTTGCTTTATACCCACTATAACCCAAATCGGTCTATAACAAAAAAATGAAAAACTCATGTCGACCATGTCAACGTCAGCATTTTGCTGTGTCAACCTCCTGCCAATGTCAGCCTACGGTATGTTGACCATTTATAGGTGTTGTCCTAGTCACTGTTGACCATTTGTGGTCGACCGAGACATTGTCGACACAGGGACCGGACACCATGTTTCGTCGGGACTAAATGAATACCGGCAAGAGTGATAAACTTCAAAAAGTAAGACACAAACTGAATAGCAATGGTAAATATAGTACAGATGTAGCCCGGCTCATCCTTGCAGGCCAGCGGCCGGCTACCGCCAGAGGCACACGAGAAGCTTGCACACCGCGTGGCAACAGAGCTTGGCATGGGGTCCCCGCTGCTTCCCCCGCTGTCGCCACCAGTCCCCTTCGCCGCCCCGACCCGCACCGAACTGGGCAGCATCTCCCTGAAGCGGAGATGGGCAGGGAGATGCTGCCCAGCCGCCATGATACTGGGACGCACACGCGCGTCCCAGTCTCTATCGCTGGCACTCGCCAGTGAAAGGGATCTGCCGAGCGCTGGCCAAGGATGAGCCCGGCTCCAGCTGTATATTTTATTAGTTTATTGTATATAAATAATATTTTGTACATTACAACACGGCTCAATGTTGTTTTTGGAAATTCGAATTACCAAGCAGGCCAATCATTAATGGACTCTATCTGAAATACTTCTTCTTCCTACGAGAGGCTGAAAAACATTGAGTCAGTCTGGCACAGTGTGAATCGTGAATCACCTTTGACCTCAATGCTTAAGCGTCTTCCCAGCTGAGGATCCATCTTTCCATAAAAGGTCTGTCATCGCCGATCTAGTTAAAACAACACGCCATACTCCCTTTTGGCTATTAAAATAATTACTGTCAGAAAATCTTTTACTGCTTTCTGTAGTCATAAAATCTCCTGGCCTTAAACTTTAGTCCATACGGAATATGTTATTTTGTTTTTGGTTTTAAGCATTTTCGTTTTAACTTGAAAAACTTCAGGAAACCGGCGATCACATGAAGAAACGCTGTTAACTGGTTAAATGGAACCGTAACAAAATTCAGACATTGACAGACAACGAACATATATGCAGAGAGCCATTTTTCCTGACAGTTCCTAAAGTTGTTACATAGTTACGTACCATATATATTTTAAACTCAAAATACGCACTTCTGAAAAGTGCCAGATTAGGTTTCGGTTGTAGTCACTTATATTCATTATGAAGCAAGATGGCTGTGATCTAGTCATCTGGCAAATGCATTTTGACAAGTAGCATATTTTGTTTTCTCCCGGAGACCCACACTTTGAAATAATGTCACATTTCCAGACTTGAAGTAGATTTGCAACTCAAAGAAGCTCTTGTCACCTTTTTACGCATTTGTTTTTTTAAGTCAGTCTTGACTTAGTCCAGTAAGGACAACCATACCACCGAATACTATGTTCTCCTTCTTTGCCCTGTCATTCATGTTGGCTAAGAACTGCTGACCTTGAAACTGTATTTTTACGTACATGAGAGCAAGCCAAACGGGACCCCAGGGAGAATAGCAGCTTTACAGTCTTAGTTCTAGCAGGAGGCAAAGCCTGATTAAGATTCCATGGGACCCTCAGCAAAGCACTTGTTTCGGGCTTTTCCTATTCCTTCCTTTGTTAAAAAAACCCAAAATAAGAGATTAGTGTATTTTGGACCCCTTAGTGCCCAACGGGCTATAGGCAATGAGCTTCAGTTTGCTAAATACAGTAGATGATTTGGCTCTAAACTGAACATTTAATCCAAGGCCCCAGTAGTGGCTCCAGCCTTTAGACCAGGGGTGGGGAACCTTTTTTGTGCCAAGGGCCGTTTGTATGGGGAAAAAATCCTTCGGGGGCCATATGTAAAAATTTCTCGTACAAATTGTCCTGCTGCAGCCGTCCCACACTCCGGCGGCTGCCGCTGAGTAGGACTGACAGTCTCCGGCTGCTGTTGAGTAAGAGGAATCTTGCATGAACTACCGACTTCTCACGAGAATTTCCCTGTACTTGACTCCCAGCAAAGCTGCCAGGCGGGTGGGCGGGCCACTCAGACTGGCTACGGGGGCCGCATACGGCCCCCGGGCCTGAGGTTCCCCACCCCTGCTTTAGACTTAAGCGGGGCTGCAACTGCCTGGGTACTGCTTGTTGCAAACAGAACATACAGATAATCTACTTTAAATCACCATAAACTATGGAATAAAGTAACCTTGATTTTGATTGCTCTGTACCAGTGTTTTTGTGCATATACTGCGTAGTTGCCTCCCCTCCTGCATTCTGCAGGAGACTCCCTGAAATAGCAGCAATCTCCCTCTCTCCCTCATTAGTCTAGCAATCTCCTCATTTCACCAAGCCCACATTACACTGTTACATTTTTGGGGTAAAAAACGGAATTAGAGACAGATATTTACATTGAATTATCAGCGCCATTTCCCAGTAGCTCATACTAACTGCTTTGGGGCTCATCTACATTTGGCTATAAGTCATTTTAAAAGATTCCTCTCAGATGTAGCAGTACACACTAACGCTTCTAGGTGCCATGTTCACAATCTCTTTTCACAATCTCTCCTTATATGGAACTAGACACGCCCTTTGGGTGGAGAATGACACGCCCCCTCAATGGGGCGCTTTGCAAAATTCTCCTGCCAACTATAATCTCCCTGAAATTAGTTTTCAAAAGTAGGCAAGTATGATATACTGTAAACAAATGATATACCCATATGCACACAAACACAGGTACAGAGCAAAACACACACTTTGAATAACTTTAATATTAATTAAAGTGCATAAAATGATACTCCTATTAAAGAACCACACACAAATAATAGTTTAAATAAATATTATTCACATAGGCTCAAATATTATAAAAATACCTTCCTTCAGCTGCATCACACTGAGTGACTCACTGAAGTCTGGGCATGCTCACTGCAGAGGATTTGTTTCTGTTGGGCTGCACAGGCAGCAGCCCATGGAAGCACTGTAGCTCTGGTGATGTGCTCAGAATGGCATCCTGCTGGAAAGCTATTGCTTCCATCGCTCCATGTACTGGCAGCACAAATGGGGGAGGAGTTTTCAGTCCTCTGTATGATGGACAGTAGCAGCTTCCAATAGGAGACTACTACATGCTGAATTCCTCCCCACATGAGAGGAGGTCAAACATGAAGCCTGGTGTTGTGACTCCTGACAGGAAAGACATGTAATCATGTGACACATGAGGACTGAGAGAGACACAGACAGCCAGCAGAGAGCTCCAGAGGTAGATCCCGCAACCCTCCTCCCCCCTGCGGGTAGAATGCACCCCCCCTTTTGCGTGACCATGCGCGCGAACACAATTCTAAACGTGTGCACCAGCGAACGTGCGTGCACACCGGAGCTCTGATGCTGGCTGTCTGTTTTACACTGGAAACCTCTTGGCTTTCACTGGAGGGGCTGTAGTCCTGCAGCCCAATAGCAGGAGCCGCCACTGCAAGGCCCGCATAGAGAATCCTAGAGAACCTACTTGTGGCATAACCACTGTCTGGAGGGGGCAGAGTCAATCGCCATTGTCGATTTGCAAGGTGGCCCAGATTCCACAGTTATAGTTTATGCGTAGGAATGCCAATCTCGAGACATTGTTTCAATCCTGGGATTAGGGATTGTAAAATGCTCAATCAAGGGATCACCGGGATTCGCCTCCCTAAAAAAAAAAAAAATATGCCCCTGCCCTTACACTTTACACTTACTGCTAAACCAAAGCCTAGCCCTATTTTTGACATTTCTGTCCATGTTGACATTTTCCAAGGGTCGACAATCATTGCGTTGACATTCTGTTGTTGGCATTTGAATGTTAACACTGTCACCTTCAACAATCAGACTGCATAGCAATTCCCCTTGAGTAAAGACTGTACAAATGACATGATATCCTTTCCCTTCTCCGTATTTATCATCTTTATTTTATGTCTATTGTTGCTTTATTTGTGTTCATTATATATATATATATCTCAATGGATAGAAGGCGGCACTCCCATAGAAAAAACGACAAGGCTAGACGCACAGGTTATCAACGTTTCAAATGTATTCTTTTCACATTTTTCGTCAGGGTGTGACGAACACCCTGACGAAGAATGTGAAAAGAATACATTTGAAACGTATGTAACCTGTGCGTCTAGCCTTGTAGTTTTTTCTTTGGGAGTGCCGCCTTCTATCCATTGATCTATCTACGGGGAAGCGATGACTTGTTTCCTCTGGGAGGGCACCCAGATTTATGGTAGTAAGTGGAGTGCCGACCATCACATGTACGGATATATATATATATATATATATATATATATATATATATATATATACACACAACAACACAGACGGGTGGCACTCCAAAAATAAGTACAGTAGTCAAACGATCATGTGATCCAACGTTTCAAATGTTATTACAACATTTTTCATCAGGGTATATATATATCCTCCAACTTGTGCAGTGCTATAAAGAATATTAGATATTAATATATATTAATATCCTATAAAGATAGGAGCTTACAGTCTAAATGACCCTCCATACAAACACACACATACGCTAGGGTCCATTATCCTATCAATCTGTTTTTGGAGTATCACAATGCAATAACATATGAGTGTGGCCTAATGACAAAGGGATATGTGTGACGCTGTTGGAGGTGGAGTATGACATCACTGGTGGTATGGAGTTTCCAAAAGTAAGAGAGTGCGCAGACAAAAGTGTCAGACCCAACTCCATAAATATGCTCACAGCATGTAGAGAAGGACCACCTCAAATTTTGTCTAGACTATTCCACCAGCTGGGCAAGACACAATTAAGCACAAAAATGTGTGAAGCTAGTGTCCCTTTAAATCTTTTATTTTCTTTCTAGAACTAGACTTGGGCTACAATTTGGTACAATGTATTGGCATTTATAATGTCCTGTGGTGAGGGCCCGTCATCCATTAGATGTGGATGATGAGTCTCTGGTTCCAACACATGAAAGGAGTTAAAGGGAGGTAATATGTCATTCATAGATAAGTCCGGAAGAAATGCCTTTGTGAGAAAACTTGAGAAGTGTAGTGAGACGGAGGTGCAAGACTTCAAGATCTTTGCCTAAAGATGAGGAGAAAAAAAGAAGCTGTCCATTTCATCTCAGTCAACAAAGACCCCAGAACACGTCTCCTCCCCCACCAAGAACACAAGGATCAGGGAGGAATAACTTGAAAGTCTTCTTCATGCAGAGTCTTCAGAAAGGCTTTCTCCGGCAATGACACAGACCTCTTTGTTTCGCTGGTTTTTGTTTTGTGTACTTGGATGGCGAAGAATAGGCTTTATCCTACTTGTCCTGTCGGTGATATCTGAACTCCAGCCTAATCATGTTGCCACAAAGGATGGGTTAAAGGAATGTTTGATCAACTAAGATAGAGTGCTCGATAACAGCACTCTCTTCACTTAAAAGACAGTTGACCTCATCCAGTGATAAATCTGTTTAAAGCCATGTCCCAACACTGTCGTACTAAGAATTAACCCAACTTTCTCTTTCTCTCCCTAATTAGTTTCTCTCGGAGGGAGACTACTGTATTTACTCCAGACCACAACATGGTTGGATAGGCTTCAATCCTGATACATGTTGTCTAGTAAAACCTACAATGCTACAAATTGTTTTACTAATTACATTTATAGGCCGAGCAACTAGAAAAGTAGATTGCGTCATCATTGTAATTACTGTTTTCTTATTTTGATCTGGGTTTATGGAGATGTGTCTATAGCACTGGTTACGTCACACCTAAAACCTGCAATAGAAGGTAGGAGAGATGCATTCTAATAAACGGTAAGAGGGCCTACACATGGGGGGATTTCTCTGTGTGTGCTATCGTCAGGCTATATCATGCTGGATAAATCTACTTAATCGTCAGGAAGGGCTGATGTTCTCACTGGAGAATACTGGCCCTGACATATTGCTCAGCACACATCGCTTTACACATAACCGTGTGCTGAGCGACCTTGCTGAGCGTTCTGAGTGATCTAGCACATCTCCACGTGCGTAGTCTCCATTAGATTTATACCAACATCAGTATCTCGTCAAATATCTAAGCAGATCACTCTGCAGATCAGATTCTTGTAAATTATCTGATCAGTGTAAACCCCCTAAGCATTGAGCTAATTTTAGCTCACATTGTGCTTTCTTCTATGGAGTCAGTCGCATTTTATGAACTGCTCCCAATTCGACCATTTGCAGTAGTTTCCCAACTAGCGGTCCTACTGTACATTGCTCCTGCATTCCCACTTTAATGACTCCATATCAAAGACAAAAAGACCAGAAAACAAGGCAATACCACAAGACACTTGGCTACTTATCAAAGACAAAAAGACCAGGAAACAAGGCAATACCACAAGATACTTGGCTACTTTTGAAAAAAACTTTTCATGGAGATTGTAAAAGCTGTTGAAGGTGGAGTACACTACTGTGCAGACTCCATGTTGTTCTTCCAGAGGCTTCATTGCCTGTACAAAGTTGGCCACAGCTAACTTCCATGGATCTATAGAGAGACCCGCTCTAGAATCCTGCACCACTACCCAATACCTACTTTCACTCACCAACTGGTGAGCTGTATGACACCCTGCTCCTTTCAAGCTCCACTCCATCTACCAGTGTGTGTAACAGTGAGTACAACTGTATCTGCCACAATTTGCAGGTTGCGGGGGCATGGCCAATACGATGCAATTTGTATAAGATTGCATCGTCGTGGCCCCCTTATGAGGAATCATGGCCCCATTTGTTAGGAATAAGCATGTTGTGGAGGACAGACTACTCTTACAGAAGAGTAAGCAAATATGCCCCACAGCATGGTTGCTGATATTCTGGCTGCCCTCCTTGAGAGAGGGTGGCAAGCTCGGTGAAGCAGGGGGTGGTACCAGTGGCCGTGGCGTGAAAGACAGTGGGGCAAGAGGAGAAATGAGCCCTACAAAAAGTTTCACGAACACAAGAAATACTTAGCACTGCAGAAAACAGAGGAGCTTGGGTAACCATTATTAGAAAAAAAGCAACTTCAATATATGTAACACATGTTACTTGGTGAGGCGAGACTGCATTTTATTAAAACCTCTAAGTCAGGAAAAGTTTTCATTATATACCAAGAATTGTCCTGACCCAAACAGAAATGACAGAACAATGAAGACTTGCACTCTTAGACGTTCCCTGAGGCCTGAGAAATGAAGCTTTGACCTGGGCTGTGGGGAGGCGTTCCCCCCTGTTGGCAGCCCGGATCTGTGGGATGCGATTGGACCTGCTCACTTCAAAGCTGTCCTCACGCAAACTGATCTCTGTTGATTTATCTGGCAGACTCTGATTTACCTTTCTGCGCGGTGTCTCAGAAATACTTCCCAGCGATTCCTCCAGAACAGGATAAGAATTTTCTACATAAAGATTTATAATTTTGGAAATGCTCATCCGTGTACATTCCTGCTGACGTCCCATCTTCTAATATGATCAAGATTTAAAATGTTGGCTGTATGAAGGAATTTACTTACAGTATATATAACAGCCCAACAATACTGACTGGATATAGAGGATTAGAGCACTAGGAAGTCATTCAGACCTGAACGCAACGCCGCGTATGTGCAGCAGCCAGCGATCAGGAAGACGCCACCTCACTCTAGTGAAATCACGTGATGCAAATGGATGTTTACCCCTTGGGAAGACTTCGCAGCCAAGCGAAAAAATGTTCAAATCCTGTCGCCAGCCGCTCACCATTAGAAAAAGTAGCATGACTGGCCAGCATCGTGCACACGCATAACGGCCCATACGCATACGCAATTCATCGATAATCAGCAGCTGTGAACACTTCAGTTTAGCCCTGCCCCCTCCTCAGAGACCCGCCCACATTACAGTAAATGTCACAGGTCTCTGAGGAGGGGCCGGTGCTAAAATGCAGCAAAAAGGTCACAATTTGCCTCAATTTAGCCACGCCACCCTCACCGGAGAGTCGGTATTTGACTGGCAGAGAAGGTGGTACTTGTGTATTTTGGCGGCGCCCATCGCATCGCATACCATAACGCATACGATGGTATGCGATGCGACGCGATATCGTACGATAGTGCACGATGGCATACAATTTTGAAATTGTATGCCATTGTACATGGCATACAATGCCATACGATGCGATGCGATTAAACATTGTATAAGCAACCTAATGGGTGCTTATACAATGTTAAGCACCCAAATGGGTGCTTACAATGTTAAATGCACCCCCACGCCACCCCCCCACTATAAACATGAACCCGAAGCGTGGCGAGCGCAGCGAGCCCGCGAGGGGCGGCGGTACGCGTCCTACAACCTTTTCATACCCCCACTATCCATGTCGGCGTGGAGTTGAGAATAGAATAGTGTGGCGAGCGCAGCGAGCCACCGAGCCCGAAGCGTGGCGAGCGCAGCGAGCCCCGCGAGGGGACGCGGATACCTGTGAAGCCCGCGAAGGGACGCGTTTACCTGTGAAGGTATCCGCGTCCCCTCGCGGGGCTCGCCACGCTTCGGGCTCGGTGGCTCGCTGCGCTCGCCACACTATTCTATTCTCAACTCCACGCCGACGTGGATAGTGGGGGTATGAAAAGGTCGTAGGACGCGTACTGCCGCCACGCTTCGGGTTCACGTTTATAGTGGGGGGGTGGCGTGGGGGTGCATTTAACATTGTAAGCACCCATTAGGGTGCTCAAAAGCACCCTTTAGGGTGCTTATACGATTTTTTATCGTATACGGGGTCAAAATCGCGTCGCATCGCATCGTATGCCATCGGGTGCATGGCATGCGATGCGATCCGTTCATTGTACGACGGACATCGGGGGCGCCGCCAAAATACACAAGTACCAAGTACCAGTATTGTCTGTGAGCCACCCGGATCCAATCTTGAATAGGATCTATCACCATCTCTTGTAGATCATACCAGAAAAAATCTACCAGTGATCTCACTAGTGACACAAACATATTTTTGTGACATCATCCCCTGGATAAAAATGCATTTTCATTAAAGTCATTATCTTGCAAAAAAAATAAAATTAACGTAGAAAGAGAGAAAAAATGCAGGCGTGCACTCTAATTACTAAACACTGCTAATCAGAATAATTATAATAAACTCTGCAATAAACCAAAGTAAAATTGAGGTGCTTAGCACAACTATGGGCCAAAATATAGGTTGAGCAACTGCGACCAGGTGTCACGGTTGGTGACACCTGTTAAGTTCCTAACATTCCCAAGGTTCAAATCCAGAGCACGTGACCCCTTAGGCTAGCACAAGACAACTGCTCCAAAGTATCACCATAGTGGGAGATTTAAGTGTAAAAAGGTGTTACATTAGTAAGAAGTATCAGCCCACTACCCCACTACAGTAAAATAAAGAGCCAAATATCAGAAAATAATTAAGCGATAAGAAACCACAAGTTTTTTTTATTGTGAACTTTTTTTCCTTCAATAATGGACTCAAAGGTATCTTCAAAATATTACACATCTGTCAGATATCACCACCAGTACTTGAGTATATCACACGCAATGTAAACAAGAGATACTCTGTGTGAATCCAGTGGACTATTAATAGCCATTTAACATGTCTCTATGTAACCCGGCAGTTTATGCTGTTTATATAAGTAATCTGAGGGAGGGTTGCACAGGAGAATCGCTAAGTACTTCAGCTGACAGACTGTACGTGGCACCCTTTTACTCACTGTTTTATGACATTTTGTTTCCATACAGCGCATTGGCTGTGTACATTTGGATAAATATGAACCATGTGTATCAGCTTGGCTTCAGACATTTTTGTTTAGTCCTTTGCTGTAAAAAATCAGGGAAAAGGTGTTAAATGGTTGAGAGCTTCACCTCAGCTAACAGGGATTGGAGAATTTAATGCCTCTGTATACAGTATACTGTAGATCACTGTGGTCACGATGTGGGCCACAGACCGGTACGATAGTAATACAAACAGAAGACATTTCTGTTTAATATGAATAGACCTTCTCTGTATATATTTACTGATGTCTTCTATTTTTCCTTTAGAATCTCTACTAGATATAAAGATGATCTGCAAACAGGTTTTCATAGTTATGTTTCTTTTATATTTAACTATTACTGCAGAATCCACGCGTTTTACATTTCTCCTGCATTAACGCATTTCTACTAATAGACAATACATTGAAAATGAACATTACCATGGTCATTAGACAGATATGACAGGCAGGGATTGCTGCAACATCAGGTGACCTCTGGAGAGACACTATAGAGGTAAGAATAAACATCTTATTACCTGGATCATGACAAATACATATGTTCAACCCAGGACACTGCACACACGTAATCATGGCGCTTCCATGGGGACATATGGCATATTTAAAGGGAAACCCCCTTTTTTATGAGAGCACTAGTAATAATGTGCGATGTACAGTGCTCCTCCACCTAGGCGACTAGCATAGGAGAAGGAGCTGTTACATGTGACATCGCCCAGGGGCGAAACTAGGGCTCCTGGCGCCAGGGCCAAGGCAGTCATTTGGTGCCCCCCCTTTCCCCTGACCGGGGGGGGGGGCGGCTGACCAAATAACCGCCTTGGCCCTGGCGCCGGAGACCCCCCCCCTCCCCCTCCCCGCTGACAACTTACATAACTCCTGTGTGCAGCCAGCGGGGGTCCGGGGACAAGCAGTGGGGTTCCGGGGACTGGTGTAGCCGCTGTAGCGGCAGCTTGACTCCGTCCGGCTCTCCTACTAGCGCGGCGGCGGGAAGCGCTGGTGATGACTTTGAAAAGACTTGCCGGACGCTGATTGGTTGAATTCTGACTTTGAAAAGACTTGCCGGATGCTGATTGGCTGAATTCCGCCAATCAGCGTCCGGCAAGTCTTTTCAAAGTCATCACCAGTGCTTCCCGCTGCCGCACTAGCAGGAGAGAGTAGAGATGGACGGAGTCAAGCTGCCGCTACAGCGGCTACCCGGAACCCCGCTGCCTGTCACCGGACCTCTACAGCGCCCCCTCCCCCTCCAGCGCCCGGTGTGCGTGACCCCCAGCCCCCCTAGTTACGGCCCTGCATTGCCCCCTGTCAATGTTTGCACTTGTTATGCAGCACTTGGCTATGATAGCCCAGACAAGATCCATATACTGTATCAACTCCAATTTGACAAGCAAGTAGCCCCACCTCCTATAAAAAGTAAAGGACAGCAGGGGTGGGGGCACCACCCAAGATGCTCCCAAACCTTGCTCCATCACCAGTACAGTACATTGACCAGCAATAGTACCTAACCTAATACCAAGTACGGTCCCCTGTATCAGCCAGCCCTACTTTATGACCACACCACCAAACAGTAGACCAATCCCAAGGAAGACTGTGTACTTGCTGGAATTTGCATATGGACGTGTGTGGGCCAATGAGAGCCCTCCGCTCATTAGCATGCTCCTTCGCTCCTTCGGCATGATGAGTGGCTGCAGAGGTTACACTGTATCCCTGGTAGTAGTGCTGCTGTGCTCCCGGGAACAGGAGGAGACAGGGACAGGAGTTGCCCCTTGTGCTGCTGCCGCTATACTGATCACTGGTTGCAGAGAGGATAGAGGGAAATGCTGCCGTCCCGAGGGTGCACTGCGTAGACTGATCCCTCCCCACAGTGCCCGGCTGCTGCTGATATTGTCTGTACACTAGCAGGGGCGGATCTAGACTTTTCTTTTAGGGGAGGCAACCGCCCCTTCACACACACACACACACACACACACACCCTTGTATCCCTCCCTGGGCTGATGTGCAATTTATTAAACAATCCATAAAACAAAACACAAATTGCTCTTATAGGGGCGTTCCCAAACACCTCTATCAGGAACTAGCTGGAGGTGCAAATTTGCTCATAAAAACTATTCTCAGTCTGCAACGTTTTCATTTAGCAATTTACCTTTTGTGTTTTTTCCATGACCTAAAATTTGTTATTTCATAAATTTCAGATGGTTGCACAGCTAAACCACATGTACTGTACATCTAAAATAAGTGCAAAACCAGTATGCATTCAAAATACTCAATAATACAAACACTAATTGTAGAATGACCAAAATTTAGAATTCCACCCTTAAATGTAAATTTAGAGTTGGTTTTCTTTTTTTCTAAACTGGGATGCTAAGATTTATATAATGTTATAAGATATTTCATCAACTGTATTAATTAGGGAAAATTTTAATCCAAATGTCATCTAAAACTAAAATCATCTGCTTAGTAGATAAAAAAATTCAATATTTAGGTGTATTTTAAGCATATCATCTATATGATATGCCTGTTTAGTGTCTGTTTGTGTGTCTCCAAAACGCTGCCATCTGTTGGCAGCGAGTGAATCTACACCTCTCTCTCTCACGCTGTCAAAAAGTTGAATATCTGAACACAATATTTGCTATCATAAAGTAATAAATGCAACCAATTTTTATAGATGACATAAATAATTGCGTGAAAAGCACATAATGAAGGCAGCACAGCAGAACACTATAGTTAGCACAAGTTAAAGAAGGATATAAAAACTAATAAATGGGAGCAATCTGACTGAAGAGAACATCTTTAAGTAATTTTTCTCAAAATAGCAACAATTTTATTTTTGGGGTTTTCTTTTTGCAGATTTTTGTTTCATAGCTTCTGCCAATAAACACATCCACATTTTTTTCACATTCTGTTTCAACTGTTTTAAAACAAATTCAAGGAATGTTTTTCTAAATTTTGAAAAAAAGTAATAAATAATATACATTTAAGACTACGACAAGTTTTTCATAAATAAGAAGTTTGTTTAACTGTGAGGTTTTATTTTAAAAAAATACTCTTGTCTCTGCAACACATGGAATATCTCTGCAACCTATAAGATACATACATTAACACATGTGTGATGCGTAGCCTGTTTTAACTCCTATGATGTTTGTTTTCCAGTTTTATGACTGAACTCCAAAACCAAAGCAAAGTATAAACAGATTGCAAAAACCTCCAAACCACTTTAATGATGTGCAGTTTGTGCCAGAATCCAGTCTACATTACAAAATTATTTTCAATATTTATGTTTTTTTTTCTCGATTCAAAATATTTTCTCTTTGATATCTAATCAATTAAAATATTCACATGCAACTTAATAGAACATATTGTTTCACATATACATCGAAGAATGAAAATACTGGTTAAGAATAAATTACGTTTGTAAGTTCTTAGATGGTTATAAGAAGAGCTGTTAAGACAACCCTTCAATATTTGCCAGAATATGGTATACAATCTAGAGATGTTTGCGGATCTCAATGTTTTGGCTCAAATTCATCATGTTTTGGTTTTGGCAAAACCACACTCAAATGTTTTGGTTTGGTTAAAAAAAAGATACACAAAAAAAAAAATCCTTTCTAAAAAAATAAATTATATAAAATCATTAAAAAAAACAGCTAAAATCATGTAATTTTTGTCACTTAAAATATGAAATAGATATTTAAAATCTAGGATTTCTGGAGATCCAGACAGGTTCTAGTTTGATTCAGAGGAACAAAACTGAACTGCAAATCTCTAATAAAATCAAATACAGGTGTAGGATTTAATGTTGGAGTTAGGGGAATAGCCTCATCTCTAGATCAGAGTTGCCTACTTTCTGGCAGCCAGTTCAGTGAGACTAGGGGGCGGGGCCTCTGACAGAGTGGTAAAGGGACTTTATGGCAGCCAGTTCAGTGAGACAAGGGGGCGGGGCCACTGACAGAGTGCTAAATGGACGGGGCAGCTGGCGGATCATCCAGTATGGGGGCATGGCCAGCGGGATCGTGTCCTTGTGGCCATGCCCCCTTTTGGCATGGCATTGCACAGTAGGGGGGGGCTACAATGATGCAATTCAAGTAACTTGCTCCCACGGACCCCCTACCGGTGCGCAAACCTGCTTTAGATATTCCCAGTACATTGAGGGCACTTTAGAACAACGAAGATAGAAAATAAACACCAAAAAAATAAAGGTAAAGTGGAATTACACTTATATTTTAGGAGGCAAAATCAAACCAAGACAAACTAAGGATCTGAGCAAGCCAAACCCTAATTTTCAGAAACCACTCTCAGATCAATCCAATCATTAATATTTATTAACAATGTACACACATTAAGTCACACCCAATTTCTGATAGGCCAGTCCCCTTCTAGCTTCCACAAGTCAGGTCAGTTATGATAAAAGTTGTTGAATATGCCCACATCTGATCTATCTGTACACCAGCCCTGCCAGTCTATATTAGGCACAAACTAGGTATAACCAAGCTTGGGTGATGGTCAGAGTACACAGGAGGGGCCAAATCTTGTAATATTGTTGACATCTGTTGATCACAAGTAAAGGTGCCCATACACACACCGATTTTCCCGGTGCAATGTATGCTATGAGAAGTGCGCTCCCGCGGCATCTCATCCTACAGTACAAAAAGTATGTGCTGCACACACTTTTTGTACTGTCTTTTGATCGCATCGCATGCACAACGCATACACAACGCATGCAATGCTTTGCAACGCTATTTTAGCACAAAACGTACCAGGTAATCGGTACGTGTATGGGCACCTTAATAGGTTTGAGACAATTAAGGCAGAGGGGAAAATGTATCAAGCCTTGGAGAGAGAGAGAGATAAAGTGGAGAAGTAACCAATCAGCATCTGTCATTCATCTAATACAGACTTTGAAATGACAGACACCTAGGGCCAAATGTAATAGGGTGAGAGTTTCAGAAAGTGAGAGATTTGGGAGAGTTTTCCCATGTTTTTTAAAGCAGCAATCAATTACATGGCAAAATCAACCTGGTTTTGCAGAGTAATTGATTGCTGCTTTAAAAAACATGGGAAAACTCTCCCAAATATCTCACTTTCTGAAACTCTCACCCTATTGCATTTGGCCCCAATTGTCTGCTTTCGGCAACTGCTCTATGTTATTTCCAAAGCTTGACACATCTCCCCCAAAAGCCCTCTCACCCATCTAGAGAAAGCATATAGGCCTTTCCCGTATCCCTTTGAGTGCCAACATCTCTGTGAGAGATGTTCAAAATGGCTGCCAAAAATGCTAGCGTCGCTCACATTTGTTATATAAATTCAAATGAAAAATATTTTGCAAACAAAGATGATATTTCCTATATAAGGTGAACATTACAGGCCATTATGATGAATACAAATGTTTTCACACCTATTTTGACAAATTCACTTGGCACTGAAAGGGTTAAAGCGGTTCACACCACTTTTATTTCAAATTTGCAAACATGCAGAGAAGCAGCTTAAGGTGAAGGCATCTAATACATTTGTAACATTTGTCTTTGATAAATCAGTTTATTTGACACGTTTCCCTGACACGCAGAGCTTTGCTATTAGTTACTGTGTCTGGTTATGAGAAACGAGAGATCTTAAGATCTTGGTTTGTGGATAAATCTCCCCAATGTTTTGCTCCCGACAAAAATGACACCTCGAGATTATCACCACATCTCTAGTACTGTTTCTCTTTTTTTAGCTAGCTGGTCGTTATTCTAACAACACAGAATAAATGACAGCTGTAACAATCTGGGAATGGAAACCAGGTGCTTGGTGATTTTCTTTCTTTACAGTTCCTTAGAAACCCATTCCCGCAGTGTTATGAATCGATGGATTACAGGGAATATCTGCAAAAACACAATGTCGCGGCGGCACTCGTTCGTCAAAATAATTTTGTAATTTGGAGAAATGTCAAATTATGTTTTTGTGCAGAAAATATTTACTGTTTTGTCACTCAGGAGTAGATGTATGAAGCAGTGATAAGGAAGGAGAAGTGATAAGTGTCTGGTACTTTATTCCCAGCCAATCAGCTCCTGAATGTTAAGTTAAAGGCTGGGTTTAAAAAGGGGTTAGAAGCTGATTGTCCGGTGATAAAGTACCAGGCCCTTTATCACTTCTCCCTTATCACTCCCTCATACCCCTCAGTTCCTTGCGAAAGCATTTACCACGTCTCTTTCCAAAAGTATTGAGGCCATATCAGCGTTTGTCAATGATGGATGGGGTGACTTCGGAGTTCTAAGTTCTTGCCAGTGGCGTAAGTTCGTCCCAGTTGCCCGGAGGCAAGATAAATATTGGCGCCCCCCCCAACACAGACACAGACTCCCCTTGGGAGCAGGAGCCCGGCAGCAGATGACTCCATTGCCTTCCAGAGTTCTGCCTCTGGCACTCTAGAAATATGTTGCATAAGCAACAAATGAATTATTTTGCTAATGATACTGCAGTATTTTGGCCAGATTGATGAGGTCCTCTCTCCAACAATGTTTTTCTGCTTCCAAAGTGCCTTGAGCGGCACTAATTACATCGGCTGTCTAAAAAATCTTCCACATTGGTGGCATAGCCATCTTGTCTGCACCTCTGTGCAAATGATATTGCTTTCTTATGATGACCTTGGTGAACCCTCTGAATCAACTTTCACGATTGACCAGTTAGCTGCGGACACCAGTAGATTGCGGTGTACATCCAGTAAATAGGAATTAGGCCGATTCTTACTGTCTAGTTGTTGTGCTGAAGCCACGGCTAGCTGACGTCCCAGCCATAGGGCGAGATGTACTGAAGCTTGAAAAGTGATAAAATGGAGAGTGATAAATCCCCATCCAATTTGCTCCTACCTGTCATTTTTCAAACACAGCTGGTAACATGGCAGTTAGGAGCATAGTGTCTGGTGGTTTATCACTCTCTATCACTTTTTCAAGCTTATTACATCTGGCCCTATAATGTGTATGTTGGCTGTCGTATGACCTTCCTATTGTCTTGTTCACAGACTCCCACTCTGTGATTAAATCTACAGTAAAACTTTTCTCAATAATACTATTTCTGCCATTGGAATCCACCATCCAGTGAGAGGTATATTTGGATTGGGAACTATCTACAGTGTTATGTTCCCTTACTTGATAGCCAGGCAGTACAAAGTCAATATGTTTCACCAGATCAGGCATGTCAAGATTATTTACTGATACTCTCCATAAATACCTCTCTAAAATGTTCCTCACGTTCGTGGATGGTGATTCTGGGGTTGATGAGTTGCTGATCCTTTTTCAAGATCTATCAGACCCCGAAAAAACAGGTTAAGTTAAATGATGTCATCACCTCAGCGCTGGAACCAGTATCTGAGCAACAGCAGAGAGAGATGAGGAGCGGGGTGTGCTGCTAGCGTGACATCCAGTGCAGCAGACGCCCGGCACAGTAGCCAGCCACAGCACAGCCAGGGTCCTGCATGGCTGACTGCTCGGCGGCACTGTGGGTGACGTCAGCACACAGCGCTGGAGCCGGCATCTGAGCAGCAGCAGAGAGAGATGAGAGGTGTTGCAAGCGTAACATTCAGCGGTGAGCTGAGTTGTCGAATTGGGGCACTGGGCTGCCGGCACACGCAGTCCGTTCCCTAAGCCACCCATCAGCCGGGAGGCAATGGAGTCAGTGCCCCCTTCTGGCCAGGAGCCCGGCGGCAAATGACCCCATTGCCTCCCGTAGTTCCGCCACTGGTTCTTGCATTTGTTTCAGATAAGGTAGACCACTATTTCCGCTCATGGTCATTAGACCAGAAGAAATCAGCTGTAAAACGGTACATGGTCACACATAAAGGTACACAGTGTGATTAGATGTCTACATCTAACGGGCACAGCAGCATCAGTTTAAATTCATGGACAACTTGTTGATGTTCATCAGTGTTCGATGATAACACCAGGTTTGGGTTTGGTGCACCCGTTGTGGTGGACGTGCTTGGCCGGACAGATAGCTGCTCATCCTTAACCGTGACATGACTGTTTTCTCTTTTGCACTATGTAGCACATAACTGCGATGTGTTAGACATAAAGTGGTTTGGGGGCAAGCCGCTGTACTGCACACAAAAGGCACTCTCACCATACATGTGTAAGGGGCCATTGCTGGAGAAGGATCCTACAGATAGGCTATGATTGTCAATGCCATCTGAAGATGACACTAGGTACCGGAGTTAAGCGTAATCAATTCGCCGTGTGAGACAGTACTCAATATTTTAGGGGTACCTGCAAATATTATTTGATAAATTATCAAAGTCATAAGTTAAATTCATTCAATTAATCAATCAATCAATCAATCAATATTGTGCTTTAGCTCATTTCCAAACCAGGCTAACCGTATGGCTACAAATAGAAGGTCACATAAAAATGACTTTAGCTTTGAACTAGTTTGTTTATCAGACCCCCCAGGTTAAAAATCAGCAAATGCTCACTAAGCAAAGGTGCAAACATCAGATCCAGGGCTCATCTGCTAAGTCTTTACGGGATACGGTCACTAGATAGGCAAGCATCAGGTTGGCAAGCATTAGGACGACACCACAAGGTCGACATGACTGAAGGTCGAAATGAGGTTAGGTGGGGAAAGTAGGAACTCAAAAGGTCGACATGGAGTTTACACATATTGCATGAGCCGACATGTGCCGACAGGCGGTTTTTCATGCTCTACCATCCACTAGGGCATGTAGCATAGGTGAGCGCAGCGTCGCACTGTGACCAAAGCATGGCAAGGGCAGCAAGCCATGCAAGGGGACGCGGTGCACTTTTTTAGTGTCCATGTCGACATTTGGGGGAAAACCGCGAAAAACGCCATGTCGACATTTTGACCGTCGACCATCACCATGTCGACCTAATGCCCCTGTTGACCTAATGACCTTGTCGACCTAACCCCAAGTCGACCTTCAGTCACGTCGACCTTGTGGTGTCGACCTAATGCTTGTCTATACAATGATCCCATTCCCGCTGGATCGCTACAGCCTATGAACTGATACAAAATTAGAGTGGAGTACAAATAGCTGTGCACCCTGCCACTAAGCAAAAGCACCTCTAACTATGCTCAGACCCTAAAGGTAGGCAATAAGTGGCCCTCCAAATGTTGATGAACTACACATCCCAGCATGCCTTGCACAGTGGCATAACAATAGCACCGCAGCCCCCGTGATGGCGGGGAGGCGCAGTGTAAGTGCGGGCGCCGGGGGGGCTGCGGTGCTATTGTAATAGCGGTACGGTGCGGGTGGGAGCTGGGATGCTTGTCAGCGCTGCAGTGGTCCCGGCTCCCGTCCTAGCTTCATGAAGAAAGGACCATCATAAAATGTCCGCCCCCATATAGCAGACAGTTCTCTGAAACTGTCTGCTGTATGGGGGCGGACATTTTGTGATGGTCCGTTCTTCATATCAGAATGAAGCCAGGACGGGAGCCGGGACCACTGCAGTGCTGACAGGCATCCCAGCTCCCACCTGCGCCGATGACAACCGGACTCCAACCCGCATCGCAGCCGGACTCCTGAGTAAGTATACATGTAGTATTTATGTATGTATATGTGGTGGGTGGCGGGCGCATCATTACCTTTGGCGGGGGGGGCGCAATTTTTGAAGTAGGCCACTGGCCTTGCATCAGTTTCAGCATGGCCAAGTAGCAAAACTAAGGCAAGGCATGCTGGGAAGTGTAGTTCATCAACAGTTGGAGGACCACTTATTGCCCAGCCCTGCTGTAAACCCTTTTATCTCATTCTAATAGACTTGCTCAACAGCACAAAATCTGCATGGGTTTGCAGCCTGCGGCATAAGTTGTCTCATAATATTATTTGCTATCTGTATGATGGTATTTCCTAATCAACATCAAACCCATAGGCAAATGCTGGGGGGGGGGGGGGGGGGTTTCTGGTTGCCCGGAACCCCCCCCCTCCCCCCCTCTTGGCAAGTGTCTTAAATTATGACAACAATAGCACTGTCATATAATATGATCAATAGAGCTGCCACCACCTCATGCAGTGTAAGGGACAGAGCAGAGCTGCTGCACATGCCCAGTGTACCAGCTTCTTCTACCACATTTACTGTATGTGCGGATCTGAGCCCTCAAACATCGCAATGGACCAGAGAGTAGCTGCCAAGAGGAAGAGACAGGAGCCTTCCCATAAAGTGGGAGGTTGTGAGCTTAGAAAGCTTAGCCAAATTATGTGAATCCATTAGCCATTTAGCCACACCCCATTCTAATGGACCTGTGATTGCCAGTGATTATCACACCATTTAGTGAAGCGGGCAGGATGCAGGAGTGTTGTCTCCTCTTCTGGTGCTTTGGGCGAATACCTCAAAACTCGGGATATGCTATGAAGGGAATTCAAATAGAAGTTTGACTTACTGACATCTTTTAGCGCCCAGTTTCAGAGCCTGAGGCGATTCATTCAGTACCCTGATGATGCACTTAATGGGAGCTTCTTGCACCTTGGGATGGTGCACCCCCAGGGCTAGTCGCGGGCTTACTGTGTACTGTAATTGCAATGGTCTAAGCCAGGTTGGCTCCCAACTCTATTTGAACTACACATCCCAGCATGCCCTGCTACAGTTTTGCTATTTTGCCATGATAAAACTGTCCAGGGCATGCTGGGATGTGCAGTTCAACAAAGACTGGGACCCAAAGGTTCCCCACACCTGGTCTAAGAGCTTAAACTAAAATCTAATCCTTACTACGCCTCAGCCACGGTGCTTGCCATGGTGTATAGTTGACTGTTAACGAGCTAGCGAAGGTGTGAGTAAACACTAGATGATTTTAAGTAACAAATACAGTAGTGATTATCTGCAAAGTTCGTTTTAAATATCATCTAGTGTGTATACAATGTAAAGCTTCGCTCTGTGTGTGTACGCCGTTTAGCGATGGCGATGTGCAGTCCTGCGCATCACCATAGCCTGCAGAGATAGACAGTCCATGATCGGTCTATCCTGCTTACATCAGCATAGGCAAAACACTGCTCCGCACAGATCGCTCAGCGCACATCGCGTGTGTACAGCGTTGTGTGCTGAGCGATCTGTGCTAAGGCAGCTCGCTCTGCGCGGGGCACCTGTCGCCCCATTTGTACGGGGCTTAAGACAATTGCATCTCTGGCTGGTAACATAATTTCTGAAAATGAAGAGAGTCAGCTATGAGCACATTCTGGTTTATAATGCCTACAGATGTTACACAGTCTGCATATACATTCCAGAATAAACTTGTAGGGAATATTGGGAGATAATCGTTACGATGAAAAAGTAAAACTTGGTAACATAAAATACAGTAGGTGCTGGATTAATGTGAAGTTTTTACAGGAGAGTACACAGTCCCAACTCAAGAACAGTGCCACCTACTGTCTCTCCAGAGTAACTTCCTAGGCAAGACATAAGAGCCAACAAAATGTATTCATTTATTATTACCAGTTATTTATATAGCGCACACATATTCCTCAGTGCTTTACAGAGTATAGGTGAACATACACATCATTCCCTGCCCCCAGTGTATTGTAATTTTGTTGGAAACCAATTAACCTACCAGTATATTTTGGGATTGTGGGAGGAACAGGAGTACCCGGAGGAAACCCACGGAAGTACGTGGAGAATATACAAACTCCGCACAGTTAGGGCCATGGTGGGAATCAAACCCATAACCTCAGTGCTGTGAGGCAGTAATGCTAACCATTACACCATCCATGCTGCCCAGATGGGAAGCACTGATTCCCACAATTAACCTGGTGATTCTGCACAATTAACAATTAACCTAAACTAGAAACTACATAGGGGAGAGAGTGTTATACACCTAGAAGTATCAAAAGAAGTGACATCAAAGTGCCCACACAGAACACTGATCGGTCTCTGGGGTGCTGGATATGCCTCTGGAGTGACGAAAACAGGATCCCGCGAGGGATCCCATTAGGTCACACCCACTTTCAGGGCAGGCACATCCATCTCCAGCACAGCTTGGGATGACAATGCAGAGTGCGTACCAGGCGTCACCACACCGAGTGACGCATCTGCATGTATTACGCCTGCAACTTCAGTAGCAAAGCCTATATAATTATTGCCATGTCATGCATTTGAAAATGTTGCAAAACAGAACATAACTGTTCATTTAAACTTATAATATGTCAATAGCATACCTCCCAAATGTCCCGCTTATCGCGGGAACGTCCTGTTTTTTGGGGATGTTCCCGCATCCCTCCTGGGGCCAGTAGTGTCCTGCGGCAGGGGGACAGTTGGGAGCTGCTGGGCAAGCCCCCACAGCGGAGGAAATGGGGCGTGGCCTCACAACAGCACCGCAAGTACAGGCCATACCCCTACCCGCTAGGCCACGCCCCAAATTTTTTTTCCTGCCCTTTTTTACTGCATCTTTCAAGGGATGAAAAGTTGGGAGGTACTGTATGTAATAGTCTAAATCAGGGTTATTCAATATGCAGCTGTATGGAACTACACATTCCAGCATGCCTTGCTATAATTTTAGCATACCCTAACAGCAGACTGTGGCTAGGCATTTTGGGATATGTATTTCCACGGCTATCGGAGGACTGCAAGTTGAATACCCATGATCTACATGAACAAAACCTGAAAATTGTTGTAATGTAATCATTTATAAATGGGCACAGTGACATCATCACTTCGGCTTTATAAAGTATATTGCATTTTATGTTGTATATTTATGATTTTTTATTCTATTAAGGAGATGGACCACCCTGCTTGCAATGAAAGTATTATCTGGCAGTAAACTACAGACAGCAGATATTGCAGTGATTTACTGAGTACCAGCCAATCAGCTCCTAACTGTCATGTTACAGGCTGTGTTTGAAAATGTCAGGAAGTGAATTGGTTGGTACTTTACCTCTCTCCACATTATCTCTTTCCACGCTTTGAAACATCTCACTCTCGTTATTAAATCTATCCAAGTGATTACAGAAATGTAAAGTGACCTAATAAAGTTCAATATGGTATAATAAGGGTGTTGACTTTTAGACACATTAGCAATGAAGGAGTTAAGAAAATATCGCCAGCTGTAATGAATTCCATAGGTAGAGTAATTAAACATAACATCTGTGATGTCCTCTCTGTGGAATTTCTATTTTCACAGCAGGAAGGGGTTGATTCATGGTCATTCCTAGACAACGATTAGATGGGGTTTATTTCATTTATTAACAGTATATTATATAGCGCAGCATATTCCATTCTGCATTACAATAGAAGACGGTGATGACACAAACTGGGGATTTACATAAAGGAAGGATTTTCTGTGACCTATCAACCAAATATCACCATTTCCCAGTGTCCTGCAGCTAAGCAAAGGCTGGCTAATGCCTGCTGGTTACCAGGGGTTACAGCACACATGTTCCAATAGCAATGTGTGATGAAATAAAACCATGTTTCTGTAGCGGGTACCCACAGATTGCATATTATGGGTCAAGTTAGCATTTTGCTGCCAATGCAGGGATTATTGATCCCAATGTTTATAAGCACGCTATTGTCGTCACTATATATAAAAGGCTACATCCTCCTCACCAAGTACTGCCAGTGATCTATACTTGCCTACCCTCACGGAATGGCCGGGAGGGTTCCGCAAATTGGGTCCTCCTCCCGGACCCCCTAGAACAAGGGCAAGTCTCCCCCATCACAGCCGAAGCCCCAGCTCCCCCTTCCCCGCTGTATAAAGTCCCAAATTTTGCAGGCCCCTCAAATTAACGCTGCTCGATAAGTCGCATTTGGCCTGCTGAACTCCGAATTCATTACATCCCACCCCACAAGAGAGAGAAAGGGAAGAGAGATAAATGACCAACCAACCAATCAGCTTCTAACTGCCATGTTACAAGATGTGCTAGAAAAATGACAAAAACTGATTGAATGGTACTTTATCTCTCTACACTTGAGCTATTTCAAAGGTTTGATACATCACCCCCTGGATCTGAAGGAGTTAAGCCGTTTATCAATAAAAGCCATTGTTCAGCGGCCTAAGAGAAGAACCTCCTGTCCCTTTATCAACACACAATTAACACCCTGCTAATCCTATCAGTGATATAATCAGTTCTGAGATGTCCTGGGGTGTTATTAGTGAATTGGAGATGAGAAGAGAATAGCACCATTATGTCCATCAGTTACTATGACTTAACTGTTGTATCCTGACAAGATGTTGGCATACCCGAGTGTACAATACTGACATACTGTAAGGTGCTTAGAGGCTCATTTATCAAAGGGTGGAAAACCCTATGGATTGTTGGCAATAGGGATGTGCGCTATTCACCAAAGGAATTCAGATTGGAAGATGTGTCTGTCCTCACAATAGGGACTTTATGCCAAATATGGGTCATTGAGAAATAGGTCCCTTCATTGCCAAACGACCCAGTAAATGTTGGTGTTCCTCACTGGGCAATTGTACAGTGGTAATCTTCGTATCATGTATGTCATACCCCTTTCACACCAGCCTAAATTTCCAGGACTAGCACTGGTGTGAAAGGTTCCTGGACCAAAATCCCGGGACATCAATCAAAGGTATTAACCCAGCTTCCCGGTCCTAGTTGTGAACCCGCCACTCTCCGTCGCTCTCTATCGCTCTGGAGACACGGAGGTGCCCGTCTCCTCCCCGCCACCTGTTGCCCGCCAAACAAGCTCTGCCCGCTCTCAACAGAAAATGCAGGGTCTAGGCTGGTGTGAAAAGGGCCAACCCGGGAATGTCCCTGCATGATCCAGGGACGGTATTCCCGGGTAGTGAAAGGAGTATAAGATACACTTCTGACAATATAGTCCTATTGTCCTAAAAGTCTTTATCGCCCTCGCGTTTAACTCTTTTTATGCCTTAATAAATCTGCCCCAATATTTGATAAAGATGGTCCTCTATAATGTGCAGCCAGAAGGACTGAATACAATGTAACCGGAAATTATTTTACTGTAGGTCATTGGGGACTAGAAGAGTTACTACAGCTGAATTGGGTGCAGTCGTACATACTAAAGTGTAGAATACAAATACACCTTCAATTCCTGTATAGTGTAGCTTTCTGCCAAATGTTTAAACAACAAACTTACACTTTAATTTCCTGCCATTTAGTTTCCTTCTCATAATCTATTCATGAAAATGGACCAGAAAGGCAGTGGGCAATCATTTCTCCTGTGCCGTATAAAACACATGAATGCCTACTCTGCCAGGAATACCAGGAGACTCACACATTCTGACTTCTAGAAGTATAGGGGACCCTCCGGCATCCAGCTCACTACATAGATAATGCATAGCTCCCAAGTGTCCCGAATTTAGTAGGACAGTCCCACCTGTGAGTAGCAGCGTCCCAAGGTGGGGGGTGGGGGCAGCATTTGGGAGATCCCCCTGCGCACAGTTTCTATTCACAGCAGAGAGAGAGGGTCTTGGGGCATACCATCAGCTCACAGAGCGCTGGCCACGCCCTCATAGTGATGGCAAACAGGGCACGGTGCGCTGTGGCTCGAAGCCACGTCTTCTTTTCATAGAAAACACCTCTTTTAGGGAGCAAGCACAGAGGTCCTGTTTCCATAATTCTAAAAGTTGGGAGTTATGATGACGTGATTCTCAATGGCACAAGGTCTAATGATACAAACCACCCTTCTCATTAATGAGGGAACTCTGAGTCGAGTAGAGAGGAGGGGTACAGAAAGGGGCATGAGGACATAAGACCTATACAGGGGTATGAGGGGGTTCCCATAAGGTGCGATTTTGGCTATACTGTAGGCCACGCACCCTGAACAGGAATACGAAGAAGAAAAGGTATGCGGCAATGATGTCACATCTCCTAGAGGGTGTGGTATGTCGGGCCAACGGTCATTAGTCCAACATCGGAATCCGAACCACTGGTACTCCGACGGGGGGGGCAGCACAATGAAGCCAATTGCGGGCTCGATAAGTTCACCACACTGCAGGCTCGTGGTTCACTGCGATCGACACAGGTTCTATTCTCCCCCTATGGGGGTCGTGGACCCCCATGAGATATTTTAGTTCCTCTCAGTCGGGATCCCAACTGCCGGGCATTTAACAGTCGGGATTCCAATGTCGGACTAGTGACTGTCGGAATCCCGACTGTTGGAGCGTCATCTGGCACCCCTCCTAGTATTCCCAATGAACCAGTGAGGTACTGCGCATGCAGGACCTGTACTCGAGATTCAGCAAAGAAGTATAAAGAACCTAGTGTTCCCGCTAGGCTGTTTTAGTGGGGCGCTGTGCCCTGCCCAATTTTTAAAGGGCAAAATGTGCCCTGCCCTTCTAGCAGCACCCTGCTAAAAGAGCCTGCCTCCGACGCCGCCGGTGTGCACGGGGAAGCCCAGCGCCGCCGTAGATGGTGATGACCGGCACTTCCCCGGCAGTGCACAGACTTCGGAGGGGTCGAGCCCGCCCCCTTTAGAGACAGTGGCCAGGCCTGCCCCTTTTTGTGACGTTGGCCCACAACAGTGATGTCGGTGGGCCCAGTACGCCCCCCTTACGCTGCCCCCCGTGCAGCAGCGCCCTGCCCACTACAGTTGCTAGATGGAACACTAGAACCGATGGATAGACAACTGACTGGAGGTGAACTCTGCTTTCACTCACTGTCTACTGATCCTGAAGAACCTGTGCTTGCATGAAAATGTCAGAAATGATTGAATGAAATGAATAGATCACCCAAAGGAAACTCACACTTGCCACTTTATAAGTTAGGAATGTTTAAATGTGATCCTTTTTGTGATTTGCAAATCCTTCCACTGTGTAGCGACGTTCACCTTTCACATGCACTGGGCGCCAGGCTTTTGGATTACAGATCTGGCTGGTGAGACAACAGTGGTTTCCATTACAATCCGGCATTTGTCACAATGAGCCAAGGTACGGATGGGGGGGGGGGGCTGATTATATGTCTATGGTTTCCAGACATTGTATACACAAAGTACCAATTAGTTAGAAGTGGTACAGTATATTTAGAGCTTCAAATGTTATTATGTAAATCAACAGAATTAAGGGAATTCTGACACCCCCGAATCAGTTTTCTGTGGCATTAACTTACTGATCCTCTATGGAAAGTACTGTTTATTTATATTTAGGTACAGTACTTATACAGATATGTTGAAACAAAGTAAACAATTTCTACATAAAATGCAAACCTCTTAAAGTGGCCATACATTACTGCGATGTACTGCAGCAGTGTATGGCCATCCGAACCACCCTAAGCCGCCAGGGCCATTCCGGGCGGCCCTTTGGCCGGGAGGGGGGCCGAGTCGGAAGTCGATGGGGGCGATCTCAGGCTCAGGTCCGATGCTCAGGGGACCGTACATCGGACCCAAGGGGGACGTCAAACACATCCGATCGGTCGGTCTTGAGTGAATTCGTCCCAAATCGGACTAGCGTATGGGCACCTTAAAGACCCATACACACTGTGCGATTTTAACTTACCATCTTGACTAGTCAAAAATGTATAGTGTGTTACCCAAAATTGGACAGTGTTACCCCGAATGCCATACTGATGTGCGGCCTGGCAAGGTTGGTATCGCGAGTAGATTTATAGAGGGTACACACGGGAGATATGCACTATTTTTCTATTTGATTTTTCTTATAGAAGCAAAATCGGATAGAAATCGATCGAATAGTTTTTCCGCATTCATTGCAGATGCGATCCCGATGCATATTCACGTCTAATAGGCAAGACTATATAGCACAAATCGAATCGAAATCGAATGGCATATCGAATCAAATTTGAATTGAATTCCACATCAAACCGTGTGTACCCACCAACAGACTGTTAAGGCAAGACAATTTTGACTACTGTATGTCTAGGTGTACAGTGTATATGGTCATAGGACAAATAGCAAATAGTCAAAATTGTAAGTGAAGCTAGTCAAAATTGTATAGTCAAAATTGGCCATGAGCCAGAATCGCACGTTGTGTACACACCATTATGGTGTGTATACACAGTGCAATTTTAGCTACAATTTTGAGTATATAGTCAAAATAGGATAGAAGTAGGAGTCGCAGAGTGTCTAGGAGGCTTGTAATACCGATGTGCAAGCCTGCGACGTCGGTGTCACAAGGGAAAATAAACTGCAGGCAAGTCTATTTTGACTATGTCGCCTGTAGAATGTATTTGTCCTAGAGCCAAATAGCAAGATAGTCAAAATCACAAGTGCAGTTATCCAAAATTGCATAGACAAAATAGTATAGAAATAGCATAGTCAAAATCAGTCATTAGCCTGAATTGCACTATTTGCAACTATAATGTTATAATGCTAACTAGCATGAACATTAAATTATTAGTGTATATGATATGAATGATTGTTGTTGATGATTTCTGATTATTTTGATCATGCATTGTGTTCTGACACCACCCTTAACTGGGTACTTGTGTAATATCTGGGCGCCCGATTTTTTCATTGTACTACACCGCATTGCATCGCATCGCATGCAATATAGTTAAATACAATTCATGCGATGCGATTTTTCATTGTAAAGACCAGATTTTTAATTGTATAGTCACCCATGGGTGATTTCATACCCCCACTATCCAACTACGCACGGAGTTGATCTTATATAGTGTGGCGAGCGCAGCGAGCCCCGCGAGGGGACGCAGAATACATGTAAAGTAATCCGCGTCCGCTCGCCACACTATATAAAATCAACTCCGTGCGTAGTTGGATAGTGGGGGTATGAAATTACCCATGGGTGACTATACAATTAAAAATAGGGTCTTTACAATGAAAAATCGGGCGCCCAGATAATACACAAGTACCCTTAACTGTATTGGAAAATATGTTGTTGTTTTTTTTTTTTATTCAAGTGGTGGAAAAGAAAATTGTAAGTAAAAAAAAGTAAGAAAAAATAAAACTGCTGTTATTTTGCCACTGAATAGCGCCACCCTGTGCATTTACCTCATTGGCCAAAACAGCACAAACAGCATTGCTATAGAATATTATCCCTTTAGTCGGTTAGAGCTAATTTGGCTGAACGCAATAACAACATTTATTTGTATCACGCAGAACAGTTAATACGATACGTTCCATTTTGGTTTCTTGCGCGGAGCGAAGATTGTTAGATAGGAATGCTCCCAGCAATATTATATATACACAGACTGGTGAACTTGACCTGCCAATCAAAGTCACGGAGAACCAAATGGGCAATTCCAAGCAGTTATGACAGCACAGCCATTATTATAATTGGCGTGTGGATGCCTGGTAAGTAATATCTCTCTGATCGCTATTACCAGCATCCAGACAGGCGGTTTCAAATAACATTGGTTTTCTGCCAGTCGTGTTATTCTTTGGCTGTGACAGAGTTTTTGACCTTAGCAGAAAATTGTCGATCCAACTCCCACTCAGATGTAAATGTTGAACCACAACTGCAAACTCTTTTGAGACGTTGCTTATTTCTCGGTGTAATTTTCACACCTTCCATTAAATATTATTTCTGGATCAAACTGCGCTAATTTTTCAACTCCCAACAACCTCTGATTTTGTGCGATGCGTTAACCATGAAAAAACAGTGCTCAAGCTACACATAGACACAACACACATACACACACATACACAAAATCTACCATGGGGTTAGACAAGGCTTTTAGTGGAACCTCAGCTATACAGTAGGCCCATATTAATACTAAGGATCTCGAAATCATTTCTGCAGTAACAACAAACTCCTATGTGCGCTAAGTCTATTTATTGGGCATTGTGGGTGTTATTTATCAATGGTTGGAGATAAAAATTAATCCATTCATTGCTTGGTAGATGATACGCAAGATCATTTTATTTGGCAGGACTACATAACATGGAATAATTATGGTTAGTCCCATAGCCAGGACGGACTAAGCAAGTCTACTCATGGAGTACAAACAGTGGAGGTAACAATTTTGTAAATTTTGAAAATTTAACGTGGAAGGTGATAACGCAGCAGCCAATAAGCCCCCAAAATGCCATGTTACAGACTTGGTTTAAACAATGGCAGTTGGGAGCTGATTGGTTGATCGTTTATTACTTTTTAAAGCTTAGTACATCTTGCCATAAATCAGTTGACTGTTTGATTAGGCACACTGGGCCAGATGTATCAAGCTTCAAAAAGTGATAAAGTGGAGCGTGATAAAAAAAAACAGCCAATCGGCTCCTACCTGTCATTTTTCAAACCCAGCCTTTAACATGGCAGGTAGGATCGGATTGGCTGGCTGTTTATCACTCTCCATTTTAGCACTTTTTGAAGATTGATACATCTGGTACCTAGACAACTGACAACGTTAGGCAACGGCTCCACTTTAATGGGCATTGGAGACTGGGGTCTCAGATCCTCAAGGGAGAAACGTATCAAAGCTTGATGTGAGAGAACGTGGAGAGAGGAAAAAGTATCAATCAGCTTCTGTCATTTTTTAAAAACATCCTGCAACATGGCAGTGAGAAGCGGATTGGCTTGTACTTTATATTTCCAAACGTTATCTCTCCCCAAGCTTTGGTACAGCTCCCACCAAATGAGTTGTTGCTCCAAATAAATATTGATCATATAAGTTCTCTGCTCATAGGAACTGATACTATCTATAATGTATATCTACAGGACAATATTGTTTCCCAGGCAACTGATTTATGAACTATATTGTGTACAGTACTTTGCTGTGTTTGCCATGTGTCTCCTGGCGACAGCCAATGTGTGAACTAGTTGCAGTATTGTTAGTGAGATCTGATGGGTGCATCATGCAGAGGCTACAATACTGGGAGCGCTGATGATTAGAGTGGCGATGTAATATATTTTATACAAGGGACAGGGGATACATTGGTCATTGACCTAGTTAAAAAAAGCAAAAAAAAAAAAAACAAGTGATGAATGAATCTATAAAATATAGATCTTTGTGGCGACACCGTTTCTTTGTACAGTGCAATTTGTAAGACTTGAAAAAATTATTTCCATATTATATAAATAATAAGATTACGCTGAAATGCATAATGTGTATACTCCATAACAAGGTAATCACCAACCAGGCAGTACAACTGAATTAATGACTTGTATCTCCAGTATAGAGACTAAACCTATCACCTGTAGTTAACACAGTTTGTCCAAGGACCCTGTATCCTGTTACAATACTCTGCACTTTGTTTTAATGCTCTGCATAATGATTTCAGGATCCGCACCCTGATTTTCAAAACTTGCTGATAGGTACTAAAACTTTTAGTGTGACTCACCCCCCTTCAAGGGAATCCATGTAAGACACAATACCAAACTTTCAGCCAAATAAATTGCTAATTATATATCATGCGTGCAGGGCTCTTCCCTTTAGGGGGATATTAATTACAGTTTGTTTTTAATCCAGTTCCATCATTTCAGATCAATTAAAATTACTCTTAATCAACAGTGGGCTTTCGGGGTTAAAACATACATTTCTAAACAGAGAGAAGGATTTCTTATATTAATTGTTAAACATGAGTAAATGTGTGCGTTTAGGATTTTATCTGATCTGAAATCGATGGAAATTGATAACAATTAACCTTCAATAAATTTACCGTTTCTAGTACAAACCACAAGTTATTATTGCGAATTGGGTCTTGATCCATTGCTGGTGTTTGATTTGCACTTAACAACGTCATGAGTTTAAATATTGTTTAGAAATTTAATGAGAATGATAATTAATTATTCGTTTTAAAGAAGGTGATACGGGAGACCAAGCCCAAAGCTTTTGTCGGCCATGTATAGTTTGTAATGGTTACTATATTACTATTGTTAACACTCAATGGTAGACAATAAACATTTCTTAGTGAGACTTGTAGTGCAATTGTGTGGCATTTCTAAGCAATTAAGCACATAAATAAGCAAAGTGCATTATTATATTATAATCCTACAGTATACCACCATTAATAACAACATAGTGATATCACAATTAAGCTGAGAATTTTATTTAATGTCTCCATCTGCATACTGTAGCTCAACTGCAGTCAACTGGCCAAAGACCAAAATCATCATCATAAACTTGTACTTTCATAAGAAGCAGGGATTGTTTACAAACCAATCATATCTTTATAAACAATACCCAAACAAACAAACACAGTTTCTATAAGGCTAAATGTGATACAATGCACTATTAACTCTACACTATGTGACAGTATCACCACAGTCACTGACAAGAGGATGGTGAATAGCCACTGATTTGATAACCACGAAGAAGGGGAACGCGATACTAATTTATTTCCTTCTCTGAAAAGGTATCAATGAAACAAGATGTCTGTTAATGAGAATTCCCATTCATTGTGTCGTGATAAAAGCCAGACTTCAGAGAAATGTATGTATTGTGTCACACATGATAAGTTCAGGGCTGGGCGTTGTTCTATTTTCAATGTTTCTTTGTGATTGTGCTTAAACGGACACTTAAAATTGCCAAAACTTTGTTGAGCTGGATTTTACAGTATTAATAAGACGCTAATTCCTTGTTCCACCTCAAGGCTCCGTTCTACATACTCATGACACTAGTAACACATCTTCAGGGATTTAATGAGAAGGCTTATTGGGTATGTATCACCTTTACACCATGGCGGAAGACATTTTTTTGTAATGGGCTAATATTTGAGCAGGCGAGTCGTTATGGACTATTGAGGTACTCGGTGCCTCGTGCCTCAGCGAGGTTAGCTATTCGACCTCATTCTCGCTATATTGGTTCAGCCCACACAATAACGCCCTCCACTGTAAATGACAGGCTCATTGTAACATTTATTATAGCAAATCAGGATCCTACCTGGGACAGGTTCAACCTGTTGAGCGGGTGGCATTGCTCCTCTACCCTCTCCACAGCTCCAGTTTTCTTACGCATCCTATCAGCTTCTTGTGCCAAGTATAAATCCAGAACTGGGACACCTCTAGAGCGAATGTCAGACTCTGTCAGAGAATTCACCATGAGCATCACCCACACCGGCCTCTTCCTCTCCCAGTTCCCAGCGATGGCGTTGAAAAGGTAATCGGCATAGAGACCCTTGCCCCTCTGGTCTGGAGTCATCCAGTGAGGCATCATTAACTTAACATACTCCAGGTGTCTCTTGAGTCTCCGGTACAGGTCCCTGGGCAGTACATCCTGGAGATTCTCTCCCTGGGGTAGCATTTGACAGCTGGCCAGTGCAGAGATTGTGTATGGATCTGTGAGGTCCAGCTCAAAATACACATTACTGCTCTCCTGAAATGCTTTTTTGGAGTTCTGGGGAATGAAATCCCAGACTCTGGTGTAAGGCACATGTATGGTTCCAAAGAGATAGGCAGGTGGATTCCTCTTAATGGTCCATAAGAAAGAGTTCAACTCCGCTTGCTGGAAAAGAATCATGTACAGTCGTTTGTTAAATCGATGTTACATGGACATTTTAGGAATAGGGAAACATTGTATACACCCATATGCTGTCATACATACAAACACACACACACACATATGTCATTGTTAACATATATACCATTAAACTCAGATGTGTGCTGAGGATGAGTGCTGATAACAACTGTTATTTTTGTATTTATTGTGGGGGCAAGCTAGGTGACACTTGGTGACATCCTCACTCCCCACGTACAGAATCTCTCTGCCGGTCATTCCTAGTTCAGAGACACCATGGGGTGCGCAAATAATGGATTGAATCCTCTCACTGCGGATCCTGATAAATAGGATTTGAATCAAAGCTTTTGAGTACACCCTGCCCCCCACTACAAAGCAGATTGATGAGGTCCAAGAGTTGGCTCATTATCACCAATCACCTCAACACTGACTTTATCCCATTTATGACAATAAAGTACAGTAGTCATAGCTATACTGGTAAAGGGTTTTTTTTTTTTTTTAGGAAAATGACAGAAACTCATCTTGTACAAGAGAACATTTAGTTATTAGGATGCGGAAAGTGTATAAATGTATATATACACACTATATATATATATATATATACTGTATATATATACACACACACACACTATGCTATATATGTATATATATATATATATATTTACACATACACACACACATTTCTGCAAATATGTATATATAAATAAATATACACACACTATATACAGTATATATATAGTATATACACACACACTCATACATGCACACACAGATATATGTACATCATTTTCACACAGCTGCAATGCAGCTGAACAGAAGAGCTTGCAATCTATTGAGAAAAGCACAAGTGTAGAATACACATGAGAATAGAACTCACCGATTTGGGCAGCCCACATTGCCCAGTGTCCATGGGGAGCCTCCTGCCCAGCACTTCCTGCAGCCACACCGTGCACCATGCTAGGAGGAGAGCCCCTGCCCAGGTCCTCATCTTCCCCCAGTGAGTGACACGCTGCTTACGGGACTTCTCTCCACATTAACAAGTGCAGAGAACTTTATCTCATGCAGCAGTCTGCAGGAATGCCCCGTGCACTCTCACATGGGAAGGCTCCTCCATGCTCCTTGCCCCTCGCTGGGGAGTGGTGTAGGGGGGTTCCCAGGGTGATGGGGTGCTGCTGCTGAGGAATAGGGTGTGCTGGGTGCAGCTATACTGAGAGGTGCATGGAGACGGCTGCTGCTCTGCATGTCAGTATCACACTAGTATGTAACAGCTGGGAAGAGAAGTTACTCAGAGTCCCATCCTAAACTCCTTGTCAGTGTTCTCCTCCCACTAGAGGGGGCAGCCACACAGCTCTCCTGCAGCCAGACCCACCCAGATACGGTCACTCAGTGCCCTGTGCACATCTAATTACCTTGCACACATCTTATTACTCCACACAGCTCTCCTGCAGTCATACCCACCCAGACACAGTCACTCAGTGCCCTGTACACATCTAATTACCCTGCACACAGCTCTCCTGCAGCCAGACCCACCCAGACACAGTCACTCAGTGCCCTGTGCACATCTAATTACCCTGCACACAGCTCTCCTGCAGTCATACCCACCCAGACACAGTCACTCAGTGCCCTGTGCACATCTAATTACCCTGCACACATCGTATTACCCCACACAGCTCTCCTGCAGTCATACCCACCCAGACACAGTCACTCAGTGCCCTGTACACATCCAATTACCCTGCACACAGCTCTCCTGCAGTCATACCCACCCAGACACAGTCACTCAGTGCCCTGTGCACATCTAATTACCTTGCACACATCGTATTACCCCACACAGCTCTCCTGCAGTCATACCCACCCAGACAGTCACTCAGTGCCCTGCACACATCTAATTACCCTGCACACAGCTCTCCTGCAGTCATACCCACCCAGATACAGTCACTCAGTGCCCTGCACACATCTAATTACCCTGCACACATCGTATTACCCCACACAGCTCTCCTGCAGTCATACCCACCCAGACACAGTCACTCAGTGCCCTGTGCACATCTAATTACCTTGCACACATCTTATTACTCCACACAGCTCTCCTGCAGTCATACCCACCCAGACACAGTCACTCAGTGCCCTGTGCACATCTAATTACCCTGCACACATCGTATTACCCCACACAGCTCTCCTGCAGTCATACCCACCCAGACACAGTCACTCAGTGCCCTGTACACATCCAATTACCCTGCACACAGCTCTCCTGCAGTCATACCCACCCAGACACAGTCACTCAGTGCCCTGTGCACATCTAATTACCTTGCACACATCGTATTACCCCACACAGCTCTCCTGCAGTCATACCCACCCAGACACAGTCACTCAGTGCCCTGTACACATCTAATTACCCTGCACACAGCTCTCCTGCAGTCATACCCACCCAGACACAGTCACTCAGTGCCCTGCACACATCTAATTACCCTGCACACATCGTATTACCCCACACAGCTCTCCTGCAGTCATACCCACCCAGACACAGTCACTCAGTGCCCTGTGCACATCTAATTACCTTGCACACATCTTATTACTCCACACAGCTCTCCTGCAGTCATACCCACCCAGACACAGTCACTCAGTGCCCTGTACACATCCAATTACCCTGCACACAGCTCTCCTGCAGCCAGACCCACCCAGACACAGTCACTCAGTGCCCTGTACACATCCAATTACCCTGCACACATCTTATTACCCCGCACAGCTCTCCTGCAGCCAGACCCACCCAGATACGGTCACTCAGTGCCCTGCGCACACATCTTATTACCCCGCACAGCTCTCCTGCAGTCATACCCACCCAGACACAGTCACTCAGTGCCCTGTGCACATTTAATTACCCTGCACACATCTTATTACCCCACACAGCTCTCCTGCAGCCAGACCCACCCAGACACAGTCACTCAGTGCCCTGTACACATCTAATTACCCTGCACACAGCTCTCCTGCAGCCAGACCCACCCAGACACAGGCACTCAGTGCCCTGCACACATCTAATTACCCTGCACACAGCTCTCCTGCAGTCATACCCACCCAGACACAGTCACTCAGTGCCCTGCACACATCTAATTACCCTGCACACATCGTATTACCCCACACAGCTCTCCTGCAGTCATACCCACCCAGACACAGTCACTCAGTGCCCTGTGCACATCTAATTACCTTGCACACATCTTATTACTCCACACAGCTCTCCTGCAGTCATACCCACCCAGACACAGTCACTCAGTGCCCTGTACACATCCAATTACCCTGCACACAGCTCTCCTGCAGCCAGACCCACCCAGACACAGTCACTCAGTGCCCTGTACACATCCAATTACCCTGCACACATCTTATTACCCCGCACAGCTCTCCTGCAGCCAGACCCACCCAGATACGGTCACTCAGTGCCCTGCGCACACATCTTATTACCCCGCACAGCTCTCCTGCAGTCATACCCACCCAGACACAGTCACTCAGTGCCCTGTGCACATTTAATTACCCTGCACACATCTTATTACCCCACACAGCTCTCCTGCAGCCAGACCCACCCAGACACAGTCACTCAGTGCCCTGTACACATCTAATTACCCTGCACACAGCTCTCCTGCAGCCAGACCCACCCAGACACAGGCACTCAGTGCCCTGTGCACATCTAATTACCCTGCACACATCTTATTACCCCACATAGCTCTACTGCAGCCAGACCCACCCAGACACAGTCACTCAGTGCCCTGTACACGTCCAATTACCCTGCACACAGCTCTCCTGCCGTCATACCCACCCAGACACAGTCACTCAGTGCCTTGTGCACATCTAATTACCCTGCACACATCTTATTACCCCACACAGCTCTCCTGCAGCCAGACCCACCCAGACACAGTCACTCAGTGCCCTGTACACATCTAATTACCCTGCACACATCTTATTAACCCACACAGCTCTCCTGCAGTCAGATCCACCCAGATAGTCACCCAGTGCCCTGTGCACATCTTATTACCCTGCACACATCTTATTACCCCACACAGCTCTCCTGCAGTCATACCCACCCAGTCACAGTCACTCAGTGCCCTGTACACATCTAATTACCCTGCACACATCTTATTACCCCACACAGCTCTCCTGCAGTCATACCCACCCAGGTACGGTCACTCAGTGCCCTGTGCACATCTAATTACCCTGCACACATCTTATTACCCCACACAGCTCTCCTTCAGCCAGACCCACCCAGACACAGTCACTCAGTGCCCTGTACACATCTAATTACCCTGCACACATCTTATTACCCCACACAGCTCTCCTGCAGTCAGATCCACCCAGATAGTCACCCAGTGCCCTGTGCACATCTTATTACCCTGCACACATCTTATTACCCCACACAGCTCTCCTGCAGTCATACCCACCCAGTCACAGTCACTCAGTGCCCTGTACACATCTAATTACCCTGCACACATCTTATTACCCCACACAGCTCTCCTTCAGTCAGACCCACCCAGATAGTCACCCAGTGCCCTGTGCACATCTTATTACCCTGCACACATCTTATTACCCCACACAGCTCTCCTGCAGTCATACCCACCCAGATACGGTCAGTCAGTGCCCTGCGCACATATCTTATTACCCCACACAGCTCTCCTGCAGCCAGACCCACGTAGATACGGTCACTCAGTGCCCTGTGCACATCTAATTACCCTGCACACATCTTATTACCCCACACAGCTCTCCTGCAGCCAGACCCACCCAGACAGTCACCCAGTGCCCTGCACACATCTAATTACCCTGCACACATCTTATTACCCCACACAGCTCTCCTGCAGCCAGACCCACGTAGATACGGTCACTCAGTGCCCTGTGCACATCTAATTACCCTGCACACATCTTATTACCCCACACAGCTCTCCTGCAGCCAGACCCACCCAGACAGTCACCCAGTGCCCTGCACACATCTAATTACCCTGCACACATCTTATTACCCCACACAGCTCTCCTGCAGCCAGACCCACCCAGACACAGTCACCCAGTGCCCTGTACACATCTAATTACCCTGCACACATCTTATTACCCCACACAGCTCTCCTGCAGCCAAGTGTGGATCAAAGAGTCGACATTGTCTAGATTCGACAGTCAATAGGTCAACAAGAAAAGGTTGACAGGCACAAGGTCAACATGGAAAAGGTCGACATTGACAAAAGGTCCACAAAAACAAAAGGTTGACAAGAAAAAGGTCTGCACATGAAAAGGACAAAATTATGTTTTCATGATTTAGCATGTCAACACCTGTCGACATGGACCCCCATGCAGTGTAGGGCTGACCCTGCCATGGCTGCCCATGCTTTGCTCCGCTGTGGCTGAGCTCGGCACACTTTACTATTCCCAATAGTAGTCGGGTTCGTAAAACATGAAAAGTCCCAATAAAAAAATAATAAAGAAACTGGGAAAAACTCGTGTTGATCTTTTTGCTTGTTTCGACCTTTTGTCAACATGGACCTTGTTAATATCGACCTTTCGGCAAGGACGATCTAGTGCAAGTTGACCTTATGATGTAGAACTAATGACTATCGACCTCGGCAATGTCGTCATATCATCCGGATACCCCTGCAGACATACCCTCCAGACAGGGTCACCTTATTTGATGACATTTTCACTGTTTGACCCTAAAATGCTGCTCACATTTTTTTCTATGACATAAGCATATCAGGAGAACTAAACCTTTGCTTAAGGGCAGCATTGGGTGCAAAGTGTAAAAGTCAATCTTTAGTCAGGAAATTAAAAAAGAACTCAGGGCCTAATTTTAACGTAATCCCAGCACAAAATGTTACTCAAAATGGGCACTACAGGTGGGGCAGATGTTACATGTGCAGATAAAGTTAGACTTGGGTAGGGGGTGTTGAAACTGAAATCTAAATCACAGTGTAAAAATAAAGCAGACAGTATTTACCCTGCACAGAAAAAAAAAATAACTCACTCAAATATAACTCCCATTGCACAGGTTACATCTGCCCCACCTGCAGTGCAGCATGGTTTTGTCCATTTTGAGAACAAATTTGTCCTGCAATTAGGTCTGAATTATCCCCTAGGTTAGGTGATACAGGATGGTTGAAGCTATTTAATGTTCCAGGTACAAGAGGTGTGCTTAGTGGACAGGGTGCAATATAACTATATAACTCCTGACAATAAAGAATACAGTAGGACAAGATACAACGGGAGAAACATACTGATCTCAACCAGGGGCATATTTATTTATTATTTGGATTTAGACCTGATCATTATCATCTCTTATAGCCGGAAATGCTAAAAAAAAAAAAAAAAATCCACAAAGAGGGGCACTGATATGGGAGGTTATTCTGATCGGTGCGGCCAAACGTGCGTACGTTCCATATTAACGTACGCTCTCCGTACGCGGCCGTTGAGGTTAAGTCCACCCACAAATCAGCCGCATACGTACGGCCAGAAACAACGTTGAAGGGGAGTGGCGTACAATTGAGCGTACGCCAACGTACACGGACGGATCAGCCCTTGGACTCCGACAACTGGCGTACAACAGAGCGTACGCCACCGTTTACGGACGTCTCTCGTCCGTCTTCCCACCGACTTCTTGCGGCTATCTGAGCGTACGCCACCGTGCACGGATGGGTCTCTATTGTTTTCAATGGAAAACTCAGCGTATGTCACCGCTCATGAGAGTGAGCGTACGTCCGTGCACGCTGGCATACCCTTCACATATATGGACCTGCAAATCTTGCCTTTCAACTATAATTAAGACAATTAATTAATTATTCTAATTTTGTGCAAAATAGTGGGCATGGGCTTAAAACATTGCTGAAACATCCTTTGTAGGTGTTAGATGTGGTTTATGTTATTGTATCATAAATACGAAACCTATGTTTGTATTAGAGTGAACACGTTGACACATGTCGACTTGTGTAGATTGAGTGTGCTACTGTGTAAAGTCTATGAAAGCACGTAGTGAATGTGTATAACTGTTTAACAAATACCTACCTTAGCATATATAAGCAGGTCTTACAAAGATTCTTACCTTAAATTAAACAAACCTTTAAATGTCGAGAAGTATAGAAAGATAAGCTTCCAATGTGTTTGAGTGCTGTGTGTAGGCTTGCAGGTAGTGAAATCATGGTTTGGACTTAATAGACTGCAGCATTGCTTATTACATTCAGGTGTATGTGTTTGAGTAGTAATCAGCGTAAATTAGCAAACCCAGGCGCACGCTGTCATGCGGTATCTGTAGGGGTGGTCTGAGGTGGCGGTTGGCGGCCGCCTGTTTTGTGTCCGAAATGAACGGTGCTTTCGCCGATCGAGCGGTAGTAGCACCGTTCATTTTTGGTGCACACCCCCGTGTACGCCCATGTTTACGCCCATTTTCCCTCATTATTTCGGCCGCTCCCCTCATCACGCCCCTATGCCGCCCCCAATGACCGTACTCTCGCGTACAGGTTTTTTCGCACGGAGAGACCCGTCCGTAAGCGTTGTGGAGTGTTCGCGCCTGCGCATTGGAGATGGTACGCATGCGCAGATCGTTAAAAACCCCGGAACGTACGCGTACGACCCGCCCGCACCAACCAGAATAAGGCCCAAAGTCAGAGACAGCCCTAGGCATAGGCAAACTAGGCAAATGCCTAGGGCGTTTGGAATGCCTAGGGGCACCAGCAGCTTCTGCTGATTAAAATGATATGCAGCATGCCTATATTCTGTGTTTGAGTGAGGCTGTATCTGCATATGAAATAGTGTACAAATAGTACAATTTACCCAGGCCAAAGTCTGATGGAAGGGCTCAGTGGGGGCCCCGGGCCCCCTCCCCTTAAGTGACAGCTGCAGCTCTTCTCCTCTGCCCAGCACACACTGCTTTGTGCTGGGTTGCAGTGTGGCCATGGAGGTGCTTAAAATACAGTATTTTCTCTAATGGTATAATGTGAATAATGTAAGGAGTAATGTACATAAGGTAAGGTGGTACTACTGTGATGTAACGTGAATAAGGGACACGATCGCATGATATAATGTGAATAAAGTTGCACTACTGTGTGGCATAATTTGAATTGGGGGTACTATTGTGTGGCCATGCCCCTTCCCAGCAAGAACACAACCCTGTTTGGGCTGCGCACCGAATGTGTGCACTGTTTCTATTTAAATATTGCGGGTAGGAGCACCAAAATGATGACTGCTATGATGAGGGTTGATGGTGCTGAGAAAGGGGAGCAAGGTCAGAGGCGGAACTAGTGGTGGTGCTAGGGGGCACCAGCCAAAATCTTGCCTAGGGCATCATTTAAGCTAAGGCCGACTCAGGGTATAGTGACTATTTTATTTTGTGGGTCGGGCCAGCTGTGCTACTGTGCATGCATGGACATCAGACCACACGCATACAAGCTCCCATTACCAGGGAGACATCCTTTGGATCCCTCTTCTAAAAATGTTGTGGAATATAGCCCATTGGCTAAAATGGCTAACACCATCTAAAAATGGAATTACCTTCCAGGGACAGGCTCTAATTCTGGTGCTTGTTAAATTAAACAGTTTAGAATCCCCATAGAAACCTACGAGAGCTTCCTTTGCGGTCAAAAACAAAGAACTGCAGCAGACACTGTACTGTGAAATTCCCTAGATAGTGTATATCTCGGGGAAGATTCATATTTGCGAGTACACCCCAAAAACTGGGCTCTGCATTGTCAGATAATCACAGATGGCCCAATTCCTAGTTGCATAGATGTCCGCTCATGGATCTCATACCTCTTAGAACTGCATATGTGTCTGACTCGTTAATCTCAACTCTGAACATCTACAGGTGACTCAGCGTTGCACCCATCTCATCTGCACTTACCGTTTAGCTCAGGGGAGACCTTGTGTAGGATAATTTTTATAAGAATGTCACCAAATCAACTAGGAAGCAAACTGGGCAACACCGTAATAGGTAGAATTGTCTATTTTAATTATTCAATATCTTGAAAGAAGTACAGTACTGTATTTTATCAAATCAAGGACCCAGTTGAACTATTGAAGAGAGAAGCCCTAGCATGGGATGGAATGTAAAGAGACTCTGATTTGACCATCCACATAGAGCTGCCACTGTGTTGTATAAGTCAGGTCTTAATGGATGTTCTTTGATCACTGTGATGTCCGGAACCACATTACACTGAACCTACCTGGATGTCCTATCTCCTAAGTGTTTCCCACCATGCACATAGGACCCAGGGTATCTCCTGAGAGTTTCTCAACACGCACATGGAAACCCAGGGTGAGGATACAACACTGTCCAGTCTCCCGAGTGCTTTCCACTATGCACACGAGGAACTGTGTCCCATCTCCTACGTTCGTGAGATAAGTAGTGCCATGATTGTCATTCTACCACCAGGCTTATATTCATCATAAAAGTACATGCCTGCAATTAGTAATTGTGTAGATGTTGTCCATGTATATTCCACATGAATACATTTGTGATGGAAAAAGCTACTTAATCTGGTAGGTTGCTCCTCTTACCGCCTAGTTCCTTGGGAGACATGTCTCGGACAACATCCCGGCTGTGTAGCGTCATTCATATGGAAGGGTATCCACTGAGAAAGCTAACAGCTGGAGGGAGTCAGGCCGCGGGAGCTTTAAGGATAAAGTTCATCATTTTATTTTGTATTTTTGGTTCAGCCCTCGGCGGTAGCCTCTTGTTTTCTCTTCCCTCCTAAAGCCAATGCAGCAGTTAATCAAGTGTGTCAAATGCAACAATTGATGATATTCATGGCGACAGCTTCTACAAACAAGCAACTCCAGATCTTTGGTGTTGACGTCACCATAGCGTACATCTGAATCTTATGTTAGAGCCATAGTTTGGTTTAGTCTTCTGGTGCGCCTTTCCTTCCCAGAGACAGCAGAGCGTTCTGAGATTTGTATATGTATTCATTCCGTCAGTAAACTGCTTTCCATCAACTTTCAGTGAATGGACACAATGTTCAATGAGTATTGGGACAAAACAACAACTGTATCAAGTCTTCCCGGCGCTAACATAAAAACAACTTGTGAAATAACGTCAGAGAGAGTCATTGTGCCTCTAATTGGTTTGGATGTTTTCAGTCTGGTTGCCAGTTCTTGTGAGGCATTCAGTACGTATTTCAGCTGTGAGGGACTGATAAAGAGTCCTGTGTTTTAGGCGGGACCCACCTCTATCTATTGGCCTTCTTTCACTATCAGTCCATTGGATGGTGAACAGTTCTTCCGTATTTCTTTATACTAGATAATAAGTGCAACAACCTGATCGGTATAAATGTGTCTAGTTTATAAGTGAAAGGAGATAAGCATTGGCTGCGATGATCTAGCACAGGCATGTCCAACCTGTGGCCCTCCAGCTGTTGTAAAACTACACATCCCAGCATGCCTTGCCATAGTTTTAGCATTCCCTAATATCAAAACTGTGGCAAGGCCTTCTGGAATGTGTAGTTTCACAACAACTGGAGGGCCGCTGGTTGGAGATGCCTGATCTAGCATATACTGTAGTAAAAATTGGGTATGGGCCATTGGATTGACCCAATTTAGGTCGAAATGCATTGGGTTGACCACTAAAGGTAAACAGGCCTTAGGTTGACACCTGAATCAGGTCCACTTGGGTAAGGTTGAAAGTTCAACAAAAGGTTGACAATGGGAAGGTCGACATGAGTTTTCACTTTTTTTGTCCCAAACGTCAACATGGCCGACATGGACACAGTCTAATTGTACCGCATCCCCACGAATGGCTCGCTGTGCTCACCATGCTTTGGGTACGCTATTTTATTCTCCCACCATGCCGTAGTGGATGGTAGGGCATGAAATGCCACCCGCCGGCACACGTCAGCTAAAAAAGTGAAAAACTCATGTTGACCTTAAACTGTCGAACTTTCCATTGTTGACCTAATGCTTGTATCGACCTTCCGACCCTGTCGACCTTGCCCACGTCGACCTATTTCAGGTGTCGATATAAGGCCTGTCAACCTTCAGTGGCCGACCCAATGCATGTCGACTTTAATAGTGTCGACCTAATATTATGTTTAATCTAAGCATACAAAAACTATAAAAACACATCTTAAAATATATTAAAGTATATTTCCAAGCTGCAAAATCCTTTGACACATTGGGCAACCAATCAGATCCTATCTATTATCTTCTAGAAGGTTCTAAATAAATAAGTATGGTTAATGGTTGCTACGGGCAACATCCCATCTTCAATAGAACTACTGTATCTTAGTAAATAAACCCATACTCTATATATTAATAATGACAATATATTTATAAATACCCAATAAAGTTCATCATAGTAATTTTAATATATTAATAATATATTAAGATATTAAGAAATGCAACATTCATTACCAGTTATAGATATTATTGGTATTAGGGGAGCACCAATGCTAGGAGGAGCACATCCAGTTTTAACCAATTGTTTAAAAAAAACATGTGTAAATTATTTAAAAAAATGTTACAGCTACTTGATTGGTTGCCGAGATTGTTCTGAGTATTAAGCGGTAATTCTAAGGGGTATTACATGCCGCCCAACTGTCCTGGCTTCTGCAGGACAGTTGCATTTATTGGACACTGTCTTGTTGTCACATCTGTTCCCCTGTTTCTGCCCCCTGTCCGACCCCTGCTCACCCATCCTGGAGATGAAGGCGTTCGCTCAGGGAGGAAGCGGATTCGGTCTGAATGTACCCCCTAAGTACTGGGCCACACATAGCGGCACTGCGGGTCCCATTCAGTACATTGATACTAGAGATGTGCAGGCTCTGATTTACTCTGATTTACTCTGATTTCAAAGCAGGATCTTATTGGCTATCAAATGTCAACAACTGTCATGTGATTTGGTATAGCCAATAAATAAGATCCTGCTTTGAAATCAGAGTAAATCAGAACCTACACATCTCTAATTGATACAAGAGGTGAAAATCAGATTTTTGGTGTTAAAATGCACAAGTGAGTGATGCTTAAGTTCTAAATAACCTAATTTTAATAAAACACACTTTAAAAACTTGATTTTGTTAAAAATGTAATTCATTAAAAAAAAAAAAAAAGTTGCTTCAGGGCCTTTCCACGATCAGGGGCCCAGAAACTTAAGCTTTTTTAGTTTTATAGTAGATCTACCCCTGGTCTAGCATAATGCGTGCTGGCATTTCCAGTGGGGAAAAAAAACAGGACTGTTCTAAAAACTGGGACACATGGAAGCCATACAAAAATGTTGAGACGTTGAGATAAAAGCATAAAAGAAATGTCTGCATACAAAATGAAAACTGTTATAAGGCTTTAATAAAGTGGAAAAAAATACATTAATCTGTAATAAGTCATCATAACGAGGATCACACAGAGAGGTACTGCCTGGTTGTCTTAAAATTAAATCCTCACCAACATATTTATAAACCCAGCACCGCACCACATCCGCCTGTACAAAGACATTCACAAATATTCTCCCTTTCATAATTTGCATCCCTTTGTCCACTGAAAGAACCTTTCAGAATGGTCTAATTTCCTTTGTTTTTGTTTCAAATGTCTGATGTTTAGTGCTTGTATGATTTTTTTTGGCCTTTGTTGTTTATGTTTCATACCATATTTATGCATGGAACAGATTAAATAAAATTCTTTCTGGCAATTAAAATCTTTTCTAGCCGCAAATTGCTCAGACCAGCTTTGCTGAAATTCCCGAGATGAGAAAGCCACAAAAAATCTCCGAATGATGTGAGAAGCCCTTCGGTTATACAAGTACCAGGAAGGTGTAATTTGATAATCACCATATTGATTACCTGTCACTTACACACAGTGGAAACATCCATTCTGTTGCCTGCACTAAAATGCATAGGATCATTCAACTACTATGAAGCGGGGTTATCATTAATATAAGACTTGACTGATGGGCATAACATCAAATCCATGGTGCTGAAGGCTTCCTCTAGTGGTCGGGCAGTAGCATCACAGGGCCTGGATGTGCAGCTGCTAATTTGTATGCAGCAGCTTTGCGGAAATATGCAAATGTTGCTGCCATCTAGTTATGTATTGCGCACTAGGATGCAACATCTATTGCAGATCAATTGATTATCACACCTGTAATATGACTGTGACATGCCTGCATTTTTGCTGCCACTCCCAGTAACTACCCCCCTAATGACCTTTGACTGTCTTTCAATATAGGAATAAATCCCATCCAGGGGCATAACGAGGGCGGAGCACGAGTTTTGGGCGCCGAGAGTTTACAGGGCGCTGGAGCCGTGCACAGCAAAAGGCATCTGTTCCGCCCATCCGCCCTGTGCCACCCGCCTGGTCTGTGTACCACCCGCCCGCGGCCTTCTGTGTACTGATTCCTGTGCCGCCCGGCTGTGTGAGCCACGGCCAGGCAACGCAGGAGTCAGGACACACACTCCCTAAAGGCTCCATGTACTCCCCGGTCTCCCCCCTCCCTCTGCAAAAGGTACATGTAATAATCATTGATGGGGGGGGGGGGGGGCTGCTACAAATTGGGGGTGGGGGGGAGAGGGGAGGGCGCGAAACATGCCCTTGCTCCGGGCACCGTGACACCTAGCTGCACTGCTGATCCCATCTGTTACCGCTACATAAGACCTTATGGATTTGGCCATGCTTACATGTACCCAGGTCCTGTGGTTTTATCAATGACCATGAGCATTCGCACGCCATCCTGTGGGTATAGTTACAACTCCCCCGAGGGTTCTTTGACACTGTTCGTGATGGGGACAGTTTTTGAAAACTGTAGCACAAGGAATAGGTGAGATTACCAAACAGATGTTGGATTTAAGTTTCAAGTTGTACTGTATCTGAGGAATGACAGAATCTCATTTGCTGCCATGATTTACAGCAGCGGGATAAGATTGGTAGCGCAGTCTGAGGGTCAATGACAGCAATGCAACACCAATATGTTACACATTCTAGGGCATTTGTGGCCAAACCTGTCAAGATCTACCAACATTTCATGTGTTTCAGGCAACGGGTGGATCTATAGTAGGAATGAATGCAGCAGGTTTGAAAATGTGGCAGTTAGTAATGACTACAGCTGTGAACCAGCTAGGTGATCTGGGGAATGTGACAGTTAGTAATGACTACACCAGTTAGTAATGACTACAGCTGTGCACCAGCTAGGTGATCTGGGGAATGTGACAGTTAGTAATGACTACAGCTGTGCACCAGCTAGATGATCTGGGGAATGTGACAGTTAGTAATGACTACAGCTGTGCACCAGCTAGGTGATCTGGGGAATGTGACAGTTAGTAATGACTACACCTGTGTACCAGCTAGGTGATCTGGGGAATGTGACAGTTAGTAATGACTACACCTGTGTACCAGCTAGGTGATCTGGGGAATGTGACAGTTAGTAATGACTACACCTGTGCACCAGCTAGGTGATCTGGGGAATGTGACAGTTAGTAATGACTACACCTGTGCACCAGCTAGGTGATCTTGGGAATGTGACAGTTAGTAATGACTACACCTGTGTACCAGCTAGGTGATCTGGGGAATGTGACAGTTAGTAATGACTACAGCTGTGCACCAGCTAGGTGATTTGGAAAACGTGGACCGTTATGATCTTGAGGACTGGTTTGGCCACCCCTTGCTCTAGGGCAGGGTTTCCCAAAGTTTTTGAATCACGGCACCCAGAAGCATCAGAAATATTTTTACGGCACCCCTAGCCTAAAGGTTTCTCATTGAGGAAGTCAGAAACAAATATTAAGTTAAATAAATTGTGTTTATATCTCATCCTTAGGATCAGTCATGTCATGTGATAGAAACTTTCAAATATATCAAGGGTTTTAACAAGGTACCGGTGGGAGACATTCTTCACAGGAAGAGGAGCAACAGAACACGAGGACATGCACTGACACTAGAGGGAGGAAGATTCAGGGGAAATGTGAGGAAGAATTTTTTCTCAGAAAGAGTAGTAGATAAGTGGAATAGCCTCCCAACAGAGGTGGTAGACGCAAATACAGTAGTACAATTTAAACATGCTTGGGATAGGCATATTGATATCCTTACAAAAAAATAAGGATCAAATATGGTTTGAGGTAACATGTTTAAAAAAAGGGGCAGACTAGATGGGCCAAGTGGTTCTTATCTGCCGTCAAATTCTATGTTTCTATGTTTCTATGTTTCTAATGGACAGGATTAACTACTGTCTGTCCCCAATTTGACTATTATAATGGACATAAAAAACTTTAAATGGTCCTGGACCACCATCCCAGGGCAAACGGTTTGGGAACCACTGCTCTAGGGAATTGAATGGCGACTTGCGAAGAGTGATCACTAAAACTAAACCCTGCAGCCAATAACTAAGGTCATGAACGGGCAATATACCAGATTGGCTGGGGTAATTAACTCTGCTACTTTAGTCGCATTGTTACTGATCTCAAGGACAGCTGCTTTGCACATCAGTTTTACACTTAATTAGCAGAGGCCAGTAGGCCCACAATAATTAATGGGCCCCTGTAAGCGCGGCTTAAAGTGGTCTAAAACTAATTTCACCTGACACCGACCCCACCACCACCACCACCATTAGGCATAGCCCGGCCCAGTGTTTTTGGCACCCCCTGCAAAATATAAGTTTGTGCCCTACCTCCCATACTTTATAATGGAATGGTGCTCCTACAAGGAAGGGGTGGTGTCACACAAGAATAACTCTAAATAAAATGATGCAACAGAGTAGCACAATCATATTTACATTACACTGCATGTAGTGCCCCTGATTTATATTACACCACATTCTCTAGTAGTGCCCTTTATTCACACAGTATCGTCCCTTATTCAAGTTATGCCACACAGTAATACTCCTTACACATAATGGCCACAGTAGCGCCCCTTATACAGATAATGTTCACTGTTCTGCTGCTTATACACATATTTGTTTCTGTCACTCCAGCAGCTCACTGCCCATGTACCACCAACAGCTCCATGTTCTTTGTCACTCCTGCAGCTTGCCCAACTCTTTGTGTCCCTCCTGCCCCCCCTCACCTTGTCTTCAGCATGCACAGAGCCTGCTCCTCTTAGTGGCTCTTTACTTCATCAGTAGTGACGGTATGACATCACAGACACCATACCGGAAAAGGAAGGCTCTGGGACAGGTTTTTCTATGCATGGCTGTGGTGGTGGTGGTGGAACTCAGTGCTGCTCCGTTCCCCCCACTTTAACCCCTGCCTGTGTCTAAAAGTGGTTGATGGTGATAATGTGGTATTATATTAATTTGTCCATCTCATGCTAAAAAAGGGATTCTTAATCATCTGTAGATGTACGTGTTAGTCTTACGGTGAGTGCGCTGTATGAAAACACGCAAGATCCATTTGCAAAATGGACTTGCATGCTATTCTTCAGCGGCCATATATTCCATGAGCTTGTGTGCTTCAAATATGTCATCATGGACATTACAAACTTCAGCCAATAAGCATTGTCGTTCTTGATGGTCAATGCTGACTTCCTGGTGATAATATGGAAAGTGATAAACAGCCAGCCAATCAGCTCCTACCTGCCATGTCAAAGACTGTGTTTGAAAAATTTCAGACAGGAGCTGATTGATTGGTTGTTTATCACTCTCCATTCTATCACTGTTTGAAGCTAAGTGCATCTGGCCCTATTTCTGCTCTGTAGGTAAGGACTGATGAGGTAAAACATATGAAAAATACATTGCGAGTGTTAAATATCCTGTGTAGGCCACATTTGCACTGGTTTAGGGTTCACTTGCTCTATAAATACAAAACTTTATTCAATAACTGTCAGCGAACAGTCTGTACTTTCCACACAATGGATCTTGCATGGTGGGGCGTCTCACAGGAACTAATCTCATAGTTATGAGATGAACAAGCTCCGTATCTGTTACATAAATCGAGACCATAACTATTCACTATTCTGAGCTTATGGGAGGACGTGGAATAGTCCTGGGCTGTTTATTGGGCAATTGGAGAGCCTGTGCTTTGCTTTCTGACATGTATCCAATATCAAACCTGTCTTATGTATTATATTTTGGACATCAATTCATTTTTTATTGCCTATGTTTCCTGTACATATTTTCCCTATAAAAACATCATTGGCTGAAGCTGTATCCAGAGTTTGGCTTTGAGGTCTGTGTCTGAAACTCCTCACGAGAAGATAAGCTGTTTATCCAGTCCCACCCTGCAGTTCTCCGTCCTGAGGTTCCAGTACACAATGCGCACACAGTCACACTTTCACACATCAGGTGCAGAGTTCCGTTGACTTCTGGGCCCTGGTGTTAAATTGGACATAAATAAATAAATGAGCATTTCCTGGGGATTTCCTTTCTTAGGAAACAGAATTTTGGAAACAAATGATTTTCAGAGAAATAATCTAAAGTTTATATGAAGAAATTATCCAGTCATTTAAGGATACTACACAACTACTACACGGGTTTAAGCGGTGCCGACCTGACTTCCATCAGGTGGGGGATGGCAGGGTCGGCGGGCGACACTGCCTATGCTCAGTGCGCTGTCGTTGGGGCGTGGGGGGGTGGCGGGCACTGCTGGCCACACTGACTTCCAGCAGGCAGCAGATTCTGAAGGGGGACAGGGGGCGGTGGGCGTGCACCGCTGGTCCGGCGTCCGCCAATCATAATCCACGACCCGCCCCTTCACTGCCCCAGCCGCCCAATGACAGGCAGGAGGAACCTCCCCCTCCCTGTGCCCCACTGCCCACCTGTACATGTTGCTGTGCCCCAGTGCCTAACTCCTATATATTAGGCCAGATCTGTGTGTATAACACTGGGCGGAGTTTCCCTCTATGACTCCACCCAGCGTTATACACACAGATCTGGCTAAATATATAAGACAGACAGATCAGGCTAAATATATAAGAGATATGGTCTGTGGCTTTGCAAACTTATGCAGAGACTTCTAATATACAAACAATTTATTGTACAGGATCATTACCTCATAAAGTAGAAGTCATATATATGCCAAGGTACAGAAGTGCCATCTTATACACTAAGGGCCTGATTCAGAGAATGCACTCCCCCAAACCCCCCTGGCCGGATACCCCCACTACGCTGCAAGCGGATGTATACACATCATCACACACCTGTGTTCCCTGGGCACCATCGGAGACTCACCTGAATGAGCAAGTCTGAATCATCCCTAAATGTGGGTTGTTGTGCTGTATATAGCATGCCCACAGTTGTACGCACATCCCCGCTAGCATAGGCAAACACAGGGTGGGGTTTCTACTTGCCCGGAACCCCCCCTCCTCTTGGCAAGTGTTTTAAATTATGAAGACAATAGCAGTGGTATATAATATGATCAATATAGCTGCCACCACATCATGCAGTGTAAGGGACAGAGCAGAGCTGCTGCACATGCCCAGTGTACCAGCTTCTTCTACTACATTTACTGTATGTGTGGATCTGAGCCCTCAAACATTGCAATGGACAAGAGAGTAGCTGCCAGGAGGAAGAGACAGGAGCCTTACCATGAAGTGGGAGATTGTGAGCTTATGAAATGCAGTACTGGTTCTATTATGTTTGTGTATTTATTAATTATATGTTTAACCTCTTCCTGAGCACTTACCTTATTTAAATGTGTGAAACAGCCTATACTATAGACCATCTGTTAAATATTAATACTGTAATACTGTATTCTATAGGCAGTAAATAGTGTATAAAAAGACCAATTTTCAGGGCTGTTATCACCCCTCCAGACTCCCATACTTAGCGCAATGCGCTGCAGAGTGGGGGATGTTGGATTATATTTGGAAACCCCCTCTAAAAATCCTGCTAGATGCAAATAGTAGCAAATTGAGGCAAATTTGCACCCGTGACCGGTTGGGGGTAGGAAGAGAGATGTCACATCTGTAACTAATTTTGCATTGATGAGGTGCAATGCGCGGCCATTACCCAATTCTCAGCTTAATTGACCACTTTTTATCTCCCCTGTGAAATTCCCTACAGAAGAGATTCAATTGGCAGTGGGGGCGTGGGGGATTGCATATTGATTTGCAGCCGTCTGGCCCCATCTCTGCTGCATGTATCGTGGGATGTGATACTGCATCTGAAACTTGCTAGGAATTCTCCAACCTCACCCCATCCTGCCAAATTCACTAGATAAGTAGATGGAATGCACAAGGTTGCGCTACTCTTTCAGTAGTCCGGTAGGACTCCTTGAAACTCATAGGCAAGTATGCTTATCACCGGCTTATCTTACTATTCTAGAACATTGGTTCCACCTCTACTTGTACATCACGCATCCTAATATTGAATTGTGTTGGTTAATCCTCAGAAATTTTAGAAGACTCACAAATTTCAGGGAGTTTACCCAGACTCATGGGAACACAGCAGGCCTCCCTCCCAGACCCATTTACATTCTGGGAATACCTAATTTCTATGGGTAGTTCCTGAAAATTATTGCTGAGAAAGATGTCCCTTAGGGTGACTGGTAATTATCATTCCATCATGGATGACGTTCTTTTCAGACATATTTGTAAAGCCACATGTCTGTGGTGGTTAGTGGTCTTTCACATGACCACTAACACACCCCTATGGTGAAATAGCCTGGAGAAAAGCTTAATTGTCACTGGTACCAATCGCCCTGTTGAATTGGTTGGTAAAATATAAGCAAAGAAATGTAATCCTGGTTAGGGTAAATTGCAGGAATATTCAGTTACCAAAAATGAGCAAGATAAGATGGGTCACGTCCAGGGCCGTGTAAGGCACCCTAGGCAAAACTACAATCTACGGCTCCCCCCAACATCACACTGCCACTGATACACACTTATCAGCCCATCAAGTGAAAGTGTGGAGGTGGCGTCTTCAGAAGTTCCACAACCTGTATTAAGTACAAGGATGTCTTCCTCATAGACACCCTAATTTGTAATAGGCAGACTCGCTGGTGTCCCCATCCCCAGATTTAGCTGTCTATATCCCTCAAATGGTTAACTGTCCCTGGCCACATCAGCTTGATCTTGTTTTGTATCTATGTTCTCATACAAGGCGGGATGTACCAAACATATCTAACATATGCGATAACGCAAAGGGCAGCTCTCCCGATAAGAGCTGCCCTTTGTGTCCGCCGCGGCTGCCTGGACTTCCTCGTTTCTGACGGGGAAGTCCAACTGTGCATGCACAGAGAAGCTGGTGCCCGCGGAGCATGCTGGGAGGGTTCCGTGTCAGAGCCCTCACACAGCAGCGTTCTGAAGAGAAGCCCATAGCCAGCAGTCCTTAACAAAGGCACCTTACTATTCCCAGAACATCATGTTTAATAAATGAAATAACTAAGATATATAAACCTGTATTGTTATACTATACAACTATTTTAGGGTTATAAAAAAGATGTATTATTTATTTATTTACAGTTTCTTATATAGCGCAGCAAATTCTGTTGCGTTTTACCATATTCATCAAACTGGCTAGTAACATAGAGGTAGGCGGGCCCTGCTCGCAAGTATACAATCTATAGGGATAATAGGGGGGATACATAAGGATAGCATTCCATAGCATGGCAGTCCCACCAGATTGCAAGACAGTCCTGATGGGATGCAATTAGATATGAATGCTAATGGAGGTTAAGTGAAGGTATTAATTTAAGTTAGCTGCCATTGTTTTATTTCTCTCCTTTTAAGATAAAACAAATTGCTATCTGATACACGTGCGATTGGTGAGTTAATAGGTAGAGTTACCCTTTACATTGGCTGATTAATGCCATCTCTAACCTGACAGACTATTGGAAATCAGTTGATTTGCACTCATTAAGATTTGACTAAGAACCAACCTTCCCTGGTAACTGTGAAATTCTGTTTACCTGATTCATTCACGTTGAAATCCCCTTTGCACTATATCGGATGATCTCTTTGAATGTCCGGGAGACACAGAAGTAAATCGATGGTCGAGCAATGCCCATTAATGCCTGTTACAGAAAATCGTCAGGTGTTATTGATCGACTTATCGACAGCACCTAGGGCTGAGAAGCTGATTAGATAGGGCGTCATTGTATCAGTATTTTTGGAAGCGGTCATTAGACAAATCATGGCATTTCCAACAATGCTTTTACTCGGCAAGGACCAGAGTCAAAGGTGAGAGGTTCATTTAGATAATTAAAATGCAATTAAAACAATTAGTCAGATAACACCATGGAAATGTTTATATTTCTCCGAACCTTTTCTGTGTGTGCATGCTGCAGTCAGCATTAAGGAACCGAAGGTAAGCCCATAGGCTTCCATGAGGTTATGCCATCTAGAACTGGCGTAACCCCCCCACAGCGAAGCCCCGGCAGTGGGGCTTTGCTGCATATGAAAATGCGGGTTGCATCTCGCCCATAGAATGTGACGGCAGATAAGAACCACTTGACCAATCTAGTCTGCCCTAAACACATGTACATGCACACACTTAAGGTGCATACACACAGGGCCGGCGCCACCACTAGGCAGGTCTAGGCATTTGTCTAGGGCGCCAGCCACTGGAGGCCGCCAAGGAGAGGTACCATAGAAAGGTACCATAGAAAGCAGGGAGCGGGGAGCAGGTGAGTCAGTGAGCTTCCCTCTCCCCCCCACCCCATCCCACCCGTGAATCAATGCTGCCCCCCTCTGGACAAGGGGGTTACGGGCGCCCGCCGCAGTATCGCCCGCCCCCCCTGCCCCCTGTGCCATAGTATCGTCCACACCCTACCCCCCCGGAGCGTGGGTAATGCCGTGCTGAAACACCCCCTCCCCCCCCCAAGAGGGGAGCGGGCCACGGGATTTGCCTGGGGCGGGCGGGGGACTTGCTCCGGCCCTGCATACACATGGCGCCTGATTCTGGTTGGCTCGGTAAGCTGCGAAGATTGCAGTTTACTGAGCGCCATAGAGCCCGCCCCGGCGAATACACTCCACCACTGCCGGTTCAGTTTCTTGTAACTAACGAAGTAACATATAACGAAGACACATCCCCTCGCATGGCGCTGCCACAGGAGATGGTCGCGGACCATCAAATGATTTCTCCTACCATCGCAAATAAAAGTTATTCATAACTGACTTTTATTTGCGGGTACTGGGATATAGACAGGGCGGGTGGCTGATGTCATGTGACCTCAGCCACACGCCCCAGCAGGTGTTGGCTCGCCCGCGTACCCATGGAAATGCCCAGCATTTTTGTGGGGACACCCATGAAATGCTGGGTGTTTCCATGGCCCAGTGCCGCCACAGCACCCGTCCGCCGCTGTCCCTCCCTCCCCATTGCAAATAACCCGGCGAGTTAATAACTCGCAGCGCCCGTACGCAAAGTTTGCACATGCGCAGAAATCCACATGGGCAAACCCAAACCATTGGGGGGGGCACCGGGACGATATATTGCACTGGGATTGGGTTTAAGCAAAGTCTCCTGAGATCTCCCCGGGAACTGTGGGAGCAGTGGTGCCTGTTGGGGTTGCTGGCTTCAGTAGAAGGCAGGGACGCCCAGAAGAGGAGATCCTGTGAGAGCCGATGCTGACTCCACCAGAGAGCCTGTGATTGATGCCGCTGCCACATTGCCAGCACTGCTGGGGCGGTAAATGGCAATACGAAGAAAGCTGAGGCCGGAGCCTGTTACAGAGGTTTGGCTGTATATGAGCAAAAGATAATTTGCTCATTGGACCATCAGCGGCACATTGCAGCTGTTCTTTAACACCCGTGATGTATCACCGCTGGCATACACCTATAGTCTGCAGAGCGAGGTAGCGGGTGGCTGGCAGAGCACTCAGCCAATCAGCGCCTGCCAATTCATTTCTATGGTAGCTTTGGTAGCGCTGGGCAGATTTGAATGGGTGGCTGCTGATTGGTTGAGCAATCTCTCCCAGTCTCAGTGGTCGCACATTCATTTGCATGGTAGTTTTCAAATCTCCTGCCGCCAGAGCTCCCCAGGAGTCCTTTTAACAGATCATTTATCGCATGTGGCGATTACCTGCTTGCTAGGTAGCGATTATATGCGGCCTAGCGAGCGGGTCTGCATTAGGCCCCTTGTGTTCTTCTCTCCTGGTTACCACAATGGGGTCAACCTCATATGCTGCGCAACATTTTCAAAGCATGCCATAAATCTTGCAATGTTACGACTCCGAGTGTATGATGTATGGCCATTGTAGAGTTGTCCGTATCTCGGTCAACTCTTCAGCTGATAGCGTATCTGCACCCTGCCAATGATGACGGATATAAAACCGATATCACACCAACAGGGCCGATGTGGCAGATTCATTCCAGCAGCATCGGACCCAAATTGCTTTCCAAGACATCAGCACTTAATGGCTCATGTCCATAGATGACCCTTAGACCGTCCAGGAGAGGACATGAGCGTGATTGTACGCTGCACTGCAGAACATTTCATTACATAGGTTGCAGAAGCAGATTTGTACATCTGGGGTAATTATCCTCTGCCAGATTGAATGTTTACAAACTCCTAGATTATCCCAGTTCATTCTCCAGCACCAAAACATCTTGCGGCTGAAACCGTTTACACAAATGACTTGATTCCTGATGAAATGATGTTGGCGGAGACAAATCTCAGATGCTGCATAACACCGGGTTGGCTTCTTGCTCGGCTTGTGCATTTGCTACATAACTCTCTGGCTGTCCCTGTGAACGCGGCACTTAGCTGCACACACGTGTGTTTGTTGATATTATTTTGTGTATCCAAATGTCCTTACTCATTCTGGAATCTCCCCTCGAGTCACTGGGTGAGGACGCTGAAGTCTACTGTTAACTACTGCACTGCTGGTACGCAGTGATTAATCCCAGCGCGTTTCATGGCCAGTAGTGGTTAAATAATGATTTAACCTCTTCACTTTCATTTTATTGTGACTTATAGAGTGCCAAAACATTCCACTCCCAGAGGTTGTGATGTATACAGTATATCAGGATACATAGGCTGGTATTCAATACCTCCCAACTGTCCCATTTTTTCCTGTGACCTTCCCCTTTTTGGGGGACAGTCCCACATTCCACCCAGGGCCAGCAGTGTCCTATAGTGGGGGTGGGGGGCAGCTGCTACCCACTGCTCTGCTTATTATCTATTTACGGCAGGCAGGGGGACAAGGGGTATGGCCAGCAACTCACAGAGCTCTGGCTATTCCCCAAGGGGACAAAATGGGGGAGTGGCCTCGGGGGAGCATCATCCCACTAAGCCATACCTTCTTTCAAGTATGATATCAGAATCAGCTTTATTGGTCAGGTATTCTTGCGTATACTAGGAATTTGTTTTCGGTTCGCTGTGCAGCAGCCAGGTGGGTAACAAGTAAACAGCATACAGTATAAACAATAATACCACTTTCACACTCGCAGAGCCGGGTCATACACGGGAATGCGTTCTCGGATGCTTCCCGGGACTCTACCCGGGAATGTACCCTTTCACACTGCACTCAGACCTGGGATTGACCCGGGACAGCCCCATTCACATTGATCCCGGGAAATCCCTGCAAATACATATGCATGTCGTTAGAAATGGACTCCAGGGCTCTGAAAGATGAGATTAGCATTTGTGAGCCCAAGAAAGCTCCAATCAGCAACTTTTTTAAAGTCCCGTGTACCCAATCCCGGGTACGGGACCATTCACACTGACTGCTTGAGCGCAGCGAGCACCACAAAGGGACGCAGTACACTTAGACGGTGTCCATGTCGAATGTTCAACATTCGGGACAAAAAAGGGAAACACTCATGTCCACCTTTTGACTGTCGACCTAGCCAGTGTCGACCTAATGCGTGTGTCGACCTTCCATCCATGTCGAACTTAGGAATGTCCCTGCTCCAGCGGAGCTTGCACTCTATAGTCCTTATCACATGGACACACTAGGGTTAATTTTCTTGTCAGCAACCTATACGTATGCTTTTGTAGTGTTCTGGGAAACCCATGTAACCATTGAGTGGACATACAAACTCCACACAGATAGGCAATGAGTGCGAACTGAGCCCATTACCTCAGTGCTGTGAGGCAGCAATGCTAACCACTGTGCCATCCGTGCCACCTACATTAAGTAAAATTGAATGCTTACGGTTTTTATCCTACTCATATTATTTGTACATTTTTCTAAAGCTTTAATATGTATTACAATAAATAACAAAAAACACAATAATAATAATTGCGCACAATGGTAATGTAATGCTTACCTACAGTAGCGTGAATGCCCGTGTCAAACAAATTTTACAAGAGGCAACAAGGATACAATTTAAGAGAAACCTCATGCAGAGTTGACATGTTGAACATAAGTGGAGAGGAGGGTGTGAGGGGTGACATAGGGGTGAATGGTGGCAGAGAGCTTGTAAAAGGCATGTCCTAGAGGTGTTGAAAGAAGATAGGGAGGGAGGGGGGCACCAGGGAGCATAAAGAGGGGCCGAAAGGGGGATGAACATTTGGTTTGAATGAATGGATAATATACATAGTGTAAAACTAGAGAAATGGTTATGTCAGAAATACAGGATGCGAGTTTATAAGTAAATAAATATATTTTCCGAAACGTTGCACTTTTGGAAAATCCTTATCTATTCTACTATATCTGAGCAGAAAATCATCTGGCTCTAGGAAGGCACCTGAGCACACAAGTTCCAATCGGCAACCCAGGAGTGCCAGTTACCTATGGAATCTATCTACAGATGTAGCCGGTCTCATTCAGGCAGAGTCTGGTGAAACTATCGTCAGCCCCCAGCTCCCGCCAGGGGGCGCGTGCGCCCGAGATGCTCGCGCAGCCCATGGCAACGGAGCTTCCCGCCGATGTCCGCCTCCCCTGCTGACGCTGACGTTTTCCCTTGCCGCCCCCTCCTAACCCTGTCCGTCTCCCTGAATTGGAGATGCACGCGCGTCCCAGTTTAATGGAGGCCCTGGCTGCCGGCGCTCGCCAGAGGGGACGTTCTGGCGGGTGCCGGGCAAAGATGACAAGGGCTCATCTGTATATATATATATATATATATATATATATATATATGGAAGTAGCAGGCAGGCGGCGGCACTCGAATAGGAATTTTTTATTGCGCACAATAAAAAATTCCTATTGGAGTGCCGCCGCCTGCCTGCTACTTCCTTATCATTCCGATCCGGAGGGCACCCAGGTACTCATATCTGAAAGTTGGAGTGCCGATCCGCTACCACAACTCTATATATATATATATATATATATATATATATAAGCAATCCAGGAACACTGCGTGCACTCTCACGGACTTCAAAAAGCAAGACTCAGACACAGTAGAAATAGTGCTGACGTTTCGGGATTTAATTCCCGTTTTCAAAGCATGAAAACGGGAACGGGAATTAAATCTGAAACGTCAGCACTATTTCTACTGTGTCTGAGTCTTGCTTTTGGAAGTCTGTGAGAGTGCACGCAGTGTTCCTGGATTGCTTGTATGCTTTATTTCTGTGAGCACCCCGTCAGGAGTCCCACACGTGACGAAACGCGTAGAGGCGTGGCTACCTTCACGGCATCGTGCACAGACCTTCTTGGTCTTTCCTGGTCTGAGCAAAGAGGCGCCGACGGTGGGGAACTGAGTCCCGGCTTCCGCCGATTCCTGGTTGCCTCTGAAGGATCTCTCTTGTTGGGCAAGCTGTTTGCTGCTTTTTACTATGTATGTGAGCTATTTATTTGTCAAGTAAAAATCTTCTTATGATTACTGACTTGATTGCGCCATTCTCTCCTTTTCTACATATTTGATTGGGACACCTGAGAGCCATGGTCTGGCTTCCTGAGAGAAAAGGCTGCAGACACACAACTGAAAAAGGAAAAGCACATTTTACTTTCTGGTGACTGTGCGCGGTTGGAGCTCCAAATACTCTCTCTCTCTCTCTCTCTCTCTATATATATATATATATATATATATATATATATATATATATATATATATCTTATATATTTGGCTACATCTGTCACTCAAAGTGTGTCTGGAGATATAACCCTGGGTGGAGCCTCTGACTCACATGACTGACTCACATGACAGAGAACCAGCCCAGTGAGCCCACAGACAGTGCCAGACACCCTCTGCCTCTCCATGTTACACAGCAAAGACACAGCTACACACCAGACACACCAGGTGAGCGCCCCACACCTCCATACCTTCCAACATGACCCTCTCCAGGAGGGACAGAATGCTATGTTTGTGGACTTCCATCTTAATTTATGATTGTCATCACCTGTCATTTTAAACAGGGTAATTGATAAGAAAGGTGTTTAAGCACAGGTGATGGTAATCCATAAATTAAGAAGAAAGTCCAGAAACAGAGCAATGTGTCCCTCCTGGAGAGGGTCATATTGGGTATGCACCTCCCCCCCCCCCCCATTCACGGCATCCCCATGATTAAATGGCACATGCAAAACACTGACATGGCTATGGTCGACAATGAAAAAGGTTGACAAGATTTATTTTTCACTTTTTCCATGTTTTCATATTCATTCTCATGTGTCGACATGGACACCAATGAAGTGCCACACTTATGTCAACATTTACATGTGTTGACCTTTCTGTGTTGATTTTTTTCTTGTGGCGATTTGCGGCACCCCCCGCGACCCCCCTCCCGCGATTTGCAGCACACCCCCCGCAATTCGCGGCACCCCGGTGACTCCCGCGATTCGCGGCCCCACCCTGTGACACCCCCCCTCCTGCAATTCGTGCCAACCCCCGCAGTGGCGTAAGTTCATCCCAATTGCCCGGAGGCAAGATAAATGTTGGTGCCCCCCCCCCTAATACAGACACATACACACCTCTGTCCCGCAAAAAAATGGGTATGGCCTCACAACCATTTCTTGGCCTCTGAAGGCATGATGAGGAGAAGCAGTGGTGAAAAGTGGGGGAGTGTGAGAGAGGGGAGAAAAGGTAAAAGTAAGTGTGAGAAGTGTGGGGGGGGTGTGAGAGAGGGGAGAGTGTGTGAGAGATAGAGAGGGTGAGGGCTGAGCGTAGAAAGGGGTGTGAGAGAGCGTGAAGAGACAGAGTTGAGAGAAAGGGGGGAGAGAGTGTGAGCGGGAATCAAGACAGAGGGGTTAAAGAGAGAGGAGATGGGTGAGAGGGTGAAGAGGAGAGAGAGTTTGAGAGAAAGGAGTGAGAGAGGTGGAGAAGAAAGGGGGATGAGACATATTGAGAGAAGTGGGGGGGGAGTAAATAAGGTAGATAAGAGAGATAGGGGTGAGAAAAGGAGGGAAGGGTGAGAGTAAAGAAGGGGGGTAAGTGTGAGAGAGGGGAAGAATAGAGGGGAGGTTGAGGGGAGAATGAGTGTGAGAAAGAGGGAGAAAAGAGAGAGGGGGTGGGATTGAGTGTGGAAAAAATAGGGAGAAAGTTAGAGATGGGGGGGAGGTAGGGTTACCACCTAGTCCCTTTAATTCCGGACACATATTAATTACACAGGTTCTGTGGCTGGCTGACTTCAAGACTCCACTTCACCTGATTTTAAACTGCCACAGAACCTGTGTAATTAACATGTGTCCGGAATTAAAGGGACTAGGTGGTAACCCTAGGGGGAGGAAGTGTGCGAAAAAGGGAAAGAAGAGAGAGCATTGATAGAAGTGTGCAGGGAGCAGCATACAGATCAACATTACCTTCTCTGTGTCACTGGATCCCTGTAAGAATGGAAGTGCTCATGGGGGGTTGCCCAATGTCCCACGGAGGTGTTGCAGCTCCCAGTATGTGTCCTGGCTCCCTCCAAGAGTGGTATACGGCCTGCTTCTGTGTGAGGTGATATGCGGGTCGTCCGGCTTCTGTGATATGCGGGTTGGCTGTTTAATATGTAAAAAAAAAAAATCACATAAACGACACGGGTTGTTCGTTCATGTGTCTTGGTGGCCTTCCGAAATCCTCCACTTTCTCTGTCACTCAACACAAACACACACCTGTTTCACTCAAACATGCACATGCGCAAACACCTTACACTTAACAGACACACACATCTGTCACTTAACATCCACAAACCTGTTTCACTAAAAACACACATGCAGCACTGCACAGCACATAACACACGTCTGTAACTAAATAAATACACACATACTGTACACGTATAAACACACATGTAGCACTGCACACCTCTTACATAACACACTTCTGTAACTAAATAAATAATCATACTGTACACTTCTAAACATCCATGCACACAGACTGCTCACTGATTAAACACGCCTCCTGGCACATGTCACATTATTTGCATAAATGTACCCATTTATTTGGGCTGCAGATAAAGAAAAAATATCCCATACTCACACATATACCTACATAAAGGGGGTCATTCTAATTTGTTCGCATCCACAGTGCGTTCGCATGAGGAATCGATGTGCGTATGCGCTGGCGCATGTGTATCGCCACACTATTCGCCAAGCGCAGGCACCCAAACTGCGGGCAGGAGTGGCTGCGTATATTCGCACCCAGCATTTTATGGTTGTTCCCATGATAATCGGCCCGTGACGTGGGTGCCATGGGTGGACAGCTGACATCACCGGATGTCAGCTGCCTGCCAAGTTCCTCTCGAGTGTGCAAGCAGATCTAAGTGAACTGAGAGTCACTTAGATATGCGTGCACGTTCCACATCATTGGATGGTCAGCGGCCATCGAATCATGTGACTGTTTCCACGTAGCCTGCAAATGGATGTTTATGTTAAACATCCATTTGCAGCCCATGAGAAGGGACATGGCATGCAAGGGGGGGCAATCGGACCGACATTTGGCAGGCGACCTATCACACACCTATACACATGCATATATAGTCATACTGTCACACACTTATACATACCTACACTTATGCACACCTATTCACCCATGCACACATTCCAACAGTATAATAATTACACACAGATAAATACATACAGTATATTATAGTTACACACACACACACACACACACACACACACACACACACACACAAATACATACTGTATATAATAGTTACACACACACACACACACACACACACACACACACACACATACCTCCCAACTGTCACGATTCCGTCGGGACAGTCCCGATTTTCGGGTCCTGTCCCGACGTCCCACCCGCGGCAGGCATTGTCCCGCTGCGGGGGGGTGGCAGTTGGGAGACCCCCCAATGTAGTAGAATAGACGCTGTGCACATGCGCACAGCGTCTATTCTCGTATGAAAATGAGGTCGCGGCTAATTAGCATAAGCCGCGCCCTCATTTGCATACGCCACGCCCCCTTTTCGGGCGCTCGCGCGGCTTCGCCGCGCGAGTGTCCCTATTTCTTACAATGAAAAGTTGGGAGGTATGCACACACACACTGTACATAAGTTACACACACAGACAGATAAATACATACTGTACATAATAGGTACACATATACACACACACACACACACTCACACACAGATAATTACATACTGGATATAACAGTTAAACACACACACACAGTCACACTCACCATGCTGCTGCTGCAGGGCCTGGCTGGCAATGACTGTGTGTACAGTCCAGTCCAGTGCCGTGTAGCCACGCCCCCTTTTCGGACTGCTGCTCCGGAGCCACTCGTTCCCTTTTATCTGGCTGCAAGGAAGGTGCAACTGCTGCACAGTGCACTAACTGCAGCTGGATTGCAGAAACTGAAACTAAAATTAAGCTCCCAGCAGCCCTGAGCTTCCTGCAGCAAGGTCTGCTAGGAGCTGTAGTTTTTTTTTTTTTTTCATTTTCTTTTATGCGAGTGCACCATGCTCCTCTCTCTGTGCCCCCCCTAGTGGCTAACGCCCGGCGGCAAATGTCTCCATTGCCTCCGGGAGTTACGCCACTGAACCCCCGGGCCCCCCCTCCCGCGGTTCACGGTGCCCCCCACGACCCCCCCTACCGCGATTCACGGTGCCCCCCACGACACCCCTACCGCGATTCCCCACCCCTGACCCCCCTCCTGTAATTGCGGCAACCCCCCGCCCCCGCGACCCACCCTCCCGCGATTCACTGCAACCCCCCGCGCCCCCCCATCCCACGATTCGCAGCACCCACACCCCCCCCACCCGCGACCCATCCTCCCGCAATTCACGGCATCCACCCACGACCCCTCCTCCCGTGATTCGCGGACACCCCTCACCTCCTCCCTCCCCCACCCCCGCACGTGATTCACGGCAACCCAGGATTAAATGGCACATGCAAAACACTGGCACGGCTATGGTCGACAATGAAAAAGGTTGACATGAGTTTTTGAAGATTTATTTTCCTTTTTTTGAATGTTTTCATATTCATTCTCATGTGTCGACATGGACACCGATGAAGTGCCACACTTATGTCAACATTTACATGTGTTGAACTTTCTGTGTTGATTTTTTCTTGTAGAAATTTTTTTCCAGTGACAACTATGAACTATGTGCACTTCAAACTACACATCATCAACCAATTCTTTGTATAATATATAACACCTGTTCTGTTTTACTGTAGGTGTTTTAAGTCAGACCTTTTACTGCTACTATTACTGTTTATGTAAATGCATTATGAATGACAGCAACATCCTACCATCCTTCTACAAGAATATATAACCAACTAGGTGATTCATCGCGCCCCGTGCCCCCCCCCCCTCCCGCAATTCACGGACCCCCCGCGCGACCCCCCGCGCACCCCCCCTCCCGCAATTCGCAACCCCCCCTAGCGCAATTCACGCCCCCTCCCACGCTTTGCGGACCTCCGCCCTCTCCCACGATTCGCCGACACCTGCGCCCCCTCCCTCCCTTGATTCACGGCACCCCCGCGCCCCTCCTGCAATTCATGGCACCCCTAAGCCCCTCTTTAGTCCCCCGTATACTCACACACCCCTATCACTACCCAGCTTCCTGCTCTCCTGAACCGTAACTTCCACCACTGGGGAGTCGCTGACGCTGGTTTGCCCACATGCCCCTATCATGCCTCATAGCCAAGCCTCCTGCTCTCATGCACCTGAACTCCCACCCAGTAGGAGGAGACACTGACTAAGGGCCACCATCCTGTACTGCCACGCTGGACCCTCACCCACTTGCAGAAGCTGCACAGTATCTCCCACCCTCCTCTTTAGTCCCCCTTATGCCCACACACCCCTATCACTACCCAGCCTCCTGTTTTCCTGTGTCGTGACCTCCGCCAGTGGGGAGCCGCTGACTCAAAAACACCCTACTATACTATTGCACACACACACACCTAAACAACACAAACACCCCCCCCCACACCCACAAATGTCACTGTACCATCCACACTATCAATGTACATCTTACTCTGTAACAGCTTTTTAATTAAACAAAACAATACACACCCCCTTCCACATCATATGCTCTCTATTTAACACATTTCACCTAGAACTCAAGTTGCAATACAGGCATCTTTCATACAATTCTAACCATCTTTCTCATATACAAATGTTCACAAATTAAGGGGGCGCAGCCCCTTACGACGGTGTGAAGAGTGCCCGTAGGGCGCGATGAATCCCCTAGTATATATATATATATATATAAATATCTGCAAAATACTGGTCCCATGTGTAGCGTGTAACCCCACATATTCACTACGTTGTTTATTTGCTAGGCTGGGCTGAGCTTGCTTCGGCAGTAGAAACGCAACGAGTTCCATTCACCCCGGCCTGCTAAGTGACTGAAATGCTGTACGCTCGGCAAAGAAAATAGTGTTTCCCCAAAGCCCCAGAGGAACCAGGCTGTCTCCAGAATACAAATGATTATTGTAAAGAGTCATTCCTCTTCCAGAATTCATTTTTCTTAAAAGTCATTAGCAGAACACACAATCATCAGGATGTGACCTTCAGCTCTCATTAGTGCCACCATGTTTAGCAAAAGCCTTAGTGGGATGGACCTTCAAAGGTATAGTGTCCTCTGCTGTCCAGTGATTAACTATTAATGAGGCAATTAAGTACTTATAGACATGGTGTCAAAAAGACTTTTACTAATCGGCAGCAATAGGAAAACCACGGAGTGTTTATTTTTCGTTCTCTGTTTAAGCCCTCCAGGTATTCACAGCTAATTCTAGGTGCCCAATTTGGCTACATAAAAAGAAAGCACTCGCCACCCACAACAAACAGGGTGGGAATATGGCCTTTTATTAACCTTTTCTATACGTAAAGAAAAGGAAATAAGGTTCCAGAGAGTAGCCATTGTTTTTTAAGGCTCATCAGTTTCCTCAAGTAGTTTCTTAGCTTTAAAGATTTTATGAAAGATTCAAAAAGGAATTTGGCAAAAGTCAAGTTGGTGGCCGGGACTGAACTTAATGAACGTAGAGCCACCAACCAACCAGCACTCCCAGGGACCCGCTAGAGAGAGATGGAGGAGGAGACTGAGACCACCCACAGGTAAGAAGGAGGTAGGTGGTGCTGTACCCTGGTGACACCTGAACACTACAGTACCTAATCATTTTATCAGTATAATCCTAATGCCGGCACTACATTCATACTGACTTCTAAGGCCCCCATATAGTGGTTATTGTATGGCCCTTTTTCACACAATTTTGACCCACTGGGACAATAAATTTTGTGAAAAGTACCATAGAGTATTTGATTTACCTCAGATCCGATTTGTGGTTTGGTATGCATTGGATTAGATCGGGAGATCGTCATGGCTGCCACAAGGATTTGTCATATTCAACAGCCATGAATGAGATTGCATACGATACATCAATTCATCGTATGCGATCCAGCCGCTGGGGAGACCAGCAGCTCCCCAGTGGGCATTTGCTGAGGTATCGCATGTGAGGCTGCATGCGACACCTTGGCATTAACAAGGTTAATTCACAAATTCGGTCCTAAGGACCCCACAAAATTCACGTTTTCCAGGTCACCCGACAGGTGCACTCATTAACCACTGACACATTTTTAAAGATTCACAGGAGGAGCTAATTATTTCACTTGTTTCTGTGAGGTGACCTGCAAAACACGCACTGTGTGGGGTCCGGAGGACTGACTTTGAGAACCTGTGGTCTAGGGGTTTTAATCATGTAGTGTTAGGGACCATCAATATCAAAAAAGCCTTGATGCATCCAGGTGGCTTAACCCCTTCCTGACACAGCATGTTTTTGCCTTCCTGACAGAGCCCTTTTTTTCAAATCTGACATGTATCACTTAAGTGGGGATAACTTTTTTTTGCTTTTACTTATCCCAGTGATTTTGAGATTGTTTTTTCGTGACACATTGTACTTCAAGTTAGTGGTAAATTTTCGTCGATACAGTCTGTGTTTTTTTGTGAAAAATACCAAAATGTCGGGAAAAAATGGAAAATTTAGCAATTTGCAAAATGTTAAATTTTCTGCTTGTGAGACAAATAATCATACCACTCAAAATAGTTAATAACTAACATAGACCATATGTCTACTTTATGTTTCCATCATTATTTCAACTTCCTTTTAATTTTTTTGGACACTAGGAGGCTTACAATATGAATAGCAAATATTCAAATTTTCAAGAAAATTTCAAACACTGATTTTTTTAGGGACCAGTTCAGTTCTGATGTGACTTTGAGGGACTTGTATGTGAGACACCCCCATAAATGATGCCATTTCAAAAACTGCACCCCTCACAGTATTCAAAACAGCATTTTGGAAGTTTGTTAACCCTTTAGGTGTTTCACAGGAATTAAAACAAAGTGTAGGTGAAATTTCAAAATTTCATTTTTTTTGCAGATTTGCAATTTTAATACATTTTTCTAAGGAACACAGTACATTTTACTAGAGAAATGTGACTAAAAATTGATTCCCCCAATTCTTTTGTTTTCATAAATATCCTATATGTGGCCCTAGTGTGCACGTTGACCAAACCACATGCTTCATAATAGTAGGAGCACCTACTTGATTTTGGAGCCTCCTTTTTATGAGATTATTTTTTAGGCACCTTGTAGGTTTCTAGGCACCATAAGATGCTAAAAGTTAGGAACCCCCCCACAAGTGACCCCATTTTGCAAACTACACCCCTCAGGGAATTCATCTAGGGGTATAGTGTACATTTCAAACCCCCAGGGGTTTCACCAATTGTGGTACAACTGGGCAGTGAAAATGAAAAATTAATTTTTTTACACAAAAATGCAGTTCTGGCTCCAAATTTGTCATTTTCACAAGGAATGAAGGAGACAAAGCACCCCAAAATCTGTGCCCCAATTTCTCCCGAGTACGGCAATGCCTCACATGTGACCAAAAAATACCAGTTGGGTGCATGGCAGGACTCAGAAGGGAAGGAGTGATTTTTGGATTTTGCAGCTCAGATTCTGGTGGAATGTTGGTGGGTGCTATGTCGCATTAACAAGACCCCCGAAGCACCAATACAGTGGAACCCCCCCACAAGTGACCCCATTTTGCAAACTACACCCCTCAGGGAATTCATCTAGGGGTATAGTGTACATTTCAAACCCCCAGGGGTTTCACCAATTTTGATACAACTGGGCTGTGCAAATGAAAAATTACATTTTTTACACAAAAATGCAGTTCTGGCTCAAAATTTTTCATTTTCACAAGGAATGAAGGAGACAAAGCACCCCAAAATCTGTGCCCCAATTTCTCCCGAGTATGGCAATGCCTCACATGTGACCAAAAAATACCAGTTGGGTGCATGGCAGGACTCAGAAGGGAAGGAGTGATATTTGGATTTTGCAGCACAGATTCTGGTGGAATGTTGGTGGGTGCTATGTCGCATTAGCAAGACCCCCAAAGCACCAATACAGTGGAACCCCCCCACAAGTGACCCCATTTTGCAAACTACACCCCTCAGGGAATTCATCTAGGGGTATAGTGTACATTTCCAACCCCCAGGGGTTTCACCAATTTTGATACAACTGGGCAGTGAAAATGAAAAATTACATTTTTTTACACAAAAATGCAGTTCTGGCTCCAAATTTGTCATTTTCACAAGGAATGAAGGAGACAAAGCACCCCAAAATCTGTGCCCCGATTTCTCCCGAGTACGGCAATGCCTCACATGTGACCAAAAAATACCAGTTGGGTGCATGGCAGGACTCAGAAGGGAAGGAGTGATTTTTGGATTTTGCAGCTCAGATTCTGGTGGAATGTTGGTGGGTGCTATGTCGCATTAGCAAGACCCCCGAAGCACCAATACAGTGGAACCCCCCCACAAGTGACCCCATTTTGCAAACTACACCCCTCATGGAATTCATCTAGGGGTATAGTGTACATTTCAAACCCCCAGGGGTTTCACCAATTTTGATACAACTGGGCAGTGAAAATGAAAAATTAAATTTTTTTACACAAAAATGCAGTTCTGGCTCCAAATTTGTCATTTTCACAAGGAATGAAGGAGACAAAGCACCCCAAAATCTGTGCCCCGATTTCTCCCGAGTACGGCAATGCCTCACATGTGACCAAAAAATACCAGTTGGGTGCATGGCAGGACTCAGAAGGGAAGGAGTGATTTTTGGATTTTGCAGCTCAGATTCTGGTGGAATGTTGGTGGGTACTATGTCGCATTAGCAAGACCCCCGAAGCACCAATACAGTGGAAGCCCCCCACAAGTGACCCCATTTTGCAAACTACACCCCTCTGGGAATTTATCTAGGGGTATAATGTACATTTCAAACCCCCAGGGGTTTCACCAATTGTGGTACAACTGGGCAGTGAAAATGAAAAATTAAATTTTTTACACAAAAATGCAGTTCTGGCTCAAAATTTTTCATTTTCAGAAGGTATGAAGGAGAAAAAGCACCCCAAAATCTGTGCCCCAATTTCTCCCGAGTACGGCAATGCTTCATGTGTGACCAAAAAATGGCAGGACTCAGAAGGGAAGGAGTGATATTTGGATTTTGCAGCTCAGATTCTGGTGGAATTTTGGTGGGTGCTATGTCGCATTAGCAAGACCCCCGAAGCACCAATACAGTGGAACCCCCCCACAAGTGACCCCATTTTGCAAACTACACCCCTCAGGGAATTCATCTAGGGGTATAGTGTACATTTCAAACCCCCAGGGGTTTCACCAATTTTGATACAACTGGGCAGTGAAAATGAAAAGTTACATTTTTTTACACAAAAATGCAGTTCTGGCTCAAAATTTTTCATTTTCATAAGGTATGAAGGAGAAAAAGCACCCCAAAATCTGTGCCCCAATTTCTCCCGAGTACGGCAATGCTTCATGTGTGACCAAAAAATGGCAGGACTCAGAAGGGAAGGAGTGATATTTGGATTTTGCAGCTCAGATTCTGGTGGAATTTTGGTGGGTGCTATGTCGCATTAGCAAGACCCCCGAAGCACCAATACAGTGGAACCCCCCCACAAGTGACCCCATTTTGCAAACTACACCCCTCAGGGAATTCATCTAGGGGTATAGTGTACATTTCAAACCCCCAGGGGTTTCACCAATGTTGATACAACTGGGCAGTGAAAATGAAAAATTACATTTTTTTACACAAAAATGCAGTTCTGGCTCAAAATTTTTCATTTTCATAAGGTATGAAGGAGAAAAAGCACCCCAAAATCTGTGCCCCAATTTCTCCCGAGTACGGCAATGCCTCACATGTGACCAAAAAATACCAGTTGGGTGCATGGCAGGACTCAGAAGGGAAGGAGTGATTTTTGGATTTTGCGGCTCAGATTCTGGTGGAATGAATGGTGGGTGCTATGTGGCATTAGCAAGACCCCCGAAGCACGGTAAAATGATGAACCTAATAATCCATAGATGTGTGGTATATTTTAAAACACTCCTTTATACATAGGCCGGGTTTGTCGGGGCAAGTGTCACACTGGAAAATAGTTTGCTTTCTTATTCCCTTTTTATAGCAAACTTTGCACCTTTTTTGTGTCCTGCCCTTTTTTTCCAGTGGAGGGGATTTCATCAGGAAAATGCTGCCCTGGTACAATACGGGGGCCAGTACTAGAAGTACTGGGGCCCTCTACCTGCTGGTTCCCAAATATTAGGCCCTTTATGACTTCCTCTTGAAAGTGCATAAATGTCCCCCTCTGGCTGGTAGAACGGAATAGCACGTAAGCGTTATACAGTGCCATCTGGATGATATACACGGCCAGCTTCTTGTACCAGATTTTTGTTTTCCGCAGGGCACTGTACGGCTTCAGTACCTGATCTGAAAGATCCACTCCGCCCATGTACCTATTGTAATCCAGGATACAATTAGGTTTTGAGGTGTGGGTACTGGTACCTCGTACAGGGACGGAGGTGGTACTGTCTCCGTGAATTGTTGTCAGTATAAGGACATCCCTCTTGTCCTTATATTTGACCAACAACATATTTTCGGTGCATATTCCCCTGCTTTCACCCCTTCTCATTACTTGGGCAATGTGCGTTTTTGGGAGGCCTCTTTGGTTCTTGCGCACAGTACCGCAAGCTGCTGTACCTCTTGAACCAAGGGCCTTAAACAGGGGGATGCTGGTGTAAAAGTTATCCACATAGAGGTGATAACCTTTATCCAGGAAGGGGTGCACTAAATCCCAGACAATTTTTCCACTAACACCTACGAGGGAGGGGGGGCATTCTGGCGGTTCAATTCTTGAATCCTTCCCTTCATATACCCTAAACCTGTGGGTGTACCCTGAGGTGCTTTCACACAGCTTATACATTTTTATGCCATACCTTGCCCTCTTACTGGGAAGGTACTGGCGGAATTTAACCCTTCCTTTAAAATGTATAAGGGACTCGTCTATGCAAATGAATTTATCTGGGATGTACATCTCTTCAAATTTGGCACTGAAGTGATCAATGACCGGCCTGACTTTGAATAGCCGGTCAAAGGTGGGATCATCTCTGGGTGGGCACTGTGCATTATCGTTGTAATGCAAAAATTTAAGGATTAACTCAAAACGATTCCGGGTCATGGCCATACGGTAAAGTGGGGTGCTGTACAGAACATCTGTACTCCAATATTGCCTAATTTCTGGCTTTTTTACTATGCCCATATGAAACACCAGACCCCAAAACGTCATCATCTCTACTGCATCTACAGGGGTCCACCTAGCAAATGATGACGTGGGGTTTTGAGCAATAAACTGCTGGGCATATAAATTACTTTGGTCCACCATTAAATTTATAAAATCATCAGAGAAAAATAATTTGAAAAAGTCAATTTCTCTGAGACCTGTTGAATCAAATTGGATTCCTGGGATGGCCAAAAACTCAGGAACCTGGGGCTCAAAATTGTCTGGTGGTGGGGTCCATACGAGATCAATTATTGGGGGGGGGGTCTCAGCTGCTCTACGGGGGCGTCTTTGAGGGGGTCCCTCATCACTAGAGGAGGAAGAGGAGCTTAAGATGAATCCTTCAAATTCCCCGCTTGCCTCACTGGCTGTGTCAGAGTCAGAGGCAAGCATGGCATATGCCTCCTCCGCTGAATACATTCTTCTGGATGACTGGGATGACATTTGGGATGACATTTGGGATGACATTTGGGATGCCATTTTTATTTTTGTGTTTCTGGTAGTGAAATGTTTCAACACGTGTATAGTGTAGGGGGGGTACAAACTTTATTTCAATGTAGTATGTAGTGTGTAGTGTGTATGTAGTGCAAAAAAAAAAAAAAAAAAAAAAGGTCCTGCGCCAAAAATTGAGCACAGATGTTGGTCAGTAACGTCCGTCACTGAACAGCGCTCAAAGGCAACAGGAATTTGATCAAAAAAATTTGATCAAAAAAAATTAAAAAAAGACCCCACAGCACCCTCAAAAAAAAAAAAAAAAGGTGATCAGTGATGCGACACTGATTACCAGTGAGGGGCAGCAGGTGCACAACCTTTGGTGCAACTGACAGTGCAACTGGCAGGTATATATAAAAAAAAAACCTCTGCACCACCAAAAAGTTGCTGATCACCTCAGATATAGTGATCAGCACAAAAGGGGGGGGCAGCAGACACAAAATATAGCACTCTCTATCACTCTCTGTCACTATCTCTCTATCTCTCTCTATCTCTCTCTATCTCTCACTATCTATCACTATCTATCACTATCTATCACTCTATGACACTGCAGCAGCAGCACTGACAGTTATATATATAAAAAATAACCCCTGCACCCCCAAAAAGTTGCTGGGGGTGCACAAAAAGGGGGCAGCAGACACAAAATATAGCACTTTCTATCACTATCTCTCTCTATCTCTCTATCTCTCACTATCTACCACTCTATGACACTGCAGCAGCACTGGTATATATATAAAAAAAACCCTGTGCCCCCAAAAAGTTGCTGATCAGTTAATTTATACTGATCAGCACAAAAGGGGGGGGGGGGGCAGCAGTCAGTTGCACACGCAGTACAGCTGTATATATATAAAAAATATATAGCACAATCTGTCACTATCTCTCTATCTCTCTCTATCTCTCTCTATCTCTCTATCTATAACTCTATCACACTGCAGCAGCACAAAATGTAGCACTCTCTGTCACTAGCCCTCTCTATCTCTCTCTATCTCTCTCTATCTATAACTGGAACACACTGCAGCAGCACAGCAGCACAACACAGCACAGCACAACACAGGAAGTCACAAGCTCCAGGAACGCTACAAGCTGTGATCAGGTAAGTATTTTGCAAGGATCAGGTCAGTAAAACGGCAGATTGGCACGGTGACCGCACTGCACGCAATTACAGACCGGAATGGCGTCTGCAGTGCAGTCACCGTTAGTTTAAATCCCCCTCCATGGCTGTGATTGGTCCGTCGGTCCGACGAACCAATCACGGCCTTTGGGGGCGGGTTGGGTGAGGTGGGGTGACACCAGTGTCACCCTTACACCCCGTGGTGATTGGTGCTGTACTTTACAGCACCAATCACCACCGATCCCTGTGTCACCGGCGAACGTTATTCGCCGGTGACACAGAAAACGCTGTAATTGGCTGTTCACACTGAACAGCCAATCACAGCGATCGCCGACGGGGGGGCGGCATCGCAGCCCCCCCTGGGCATGCAGGGACATGTCTGCTGTCAGGGACAGCAGACATGTTTAAACTGTCACCGCGTCTATAGACGCGGTGACAGTTTAAAGCCATGACGTACATTTACGCCATGTGTCGGGAAGTACATCCCGGCCATGACGTAAATGTACGTCAAATGTCGGGAAGGGGTTAATCACATATTTGCAAATACTGTATAAGCAAGTAAGATATATGAAATTTCTAGGTACTTATGTACTAACTGGGCTGCCGATTTTGAAATCGGGTCCATCGCATCGCATTGCATCCGACCATATCGTATGCGATGCGATGCGATGGACCCGATTTTTCCATAGGATTCAATGTTAAAATGGACTGAGTCCATTTTAACATGGAATTCAATGGGAAAAGGGGTCCTTTTCATACCCCTACTATCCAAGTGGGAATGGAGTTGGATATAAACCTGTGGCGAGCGTAGCGAGCCACCGAGCCTGAAGCGTGGCGAGCGTAGCAAGCCCCGCGAGGGGACACAGAATACCGTCCCCTCGCGGGGCTCGCTTCGCTCGCCACGCTTCGGGCTCGGTGGCTCGCTATGCTCGCCACAGGTTTATATCCAACTCCATGCCCACTTGGATAGTAGGGGTATGAAAAGGACCCCTTTTTCCCATTGAATTCCATGTTAAAATGGACTCAGTCCATTTTAACATTGAATCCTATGGAAAAATCGGGTCATCGCATGCGATATGGTCGTATGCGATGTGATGCGATGCGATATCGCATCTGATTGTATGCCTTAAGTTTAGGCATACAATCAAAAAATCGGCAGCCCAGATAATACATAAGTACCAATTTCTATTATCATGTAGCGTTTAAGGTTTATTGCTGACACTTGTGGTGTGCTGGCGGAATACCTTTCTCTTTTTCTTGTTTAGAATATCCCTTCCTTTTTCATGAAAAGTATCAGTAAATTGAGCAGCTACTGTTTTATATTAGCTGTTCTAAGATGTATAGTTAGGACCAGAATTTGGAGGATATCCGGACCCTAGGTTGACATTCATTAGGTCGACACCCTATGGTCAACAGCTAGTAGGTCAACAGGGTCTAAATCTTGACACAAGTTTTAGGTCGACTATGGGATGGTCAACATTCAAAGGTCAACAAAGGTCAAGTTTTCCACATTTTTTTTGGTCCGACATGTGCCGACAGGCGGTATTTCATGCCCTACCATCCACTACGGCGTGATGGGAGACTAAAATAGTGTGCTGAGCGTAGTGAGGCACCGTGCCCGAAGCATGGCGAGTGGGCGAGGTGCATTCTCTTTAGTGTCCACTGTGTCGACATTCGGAACAAAAAAACGTGAAAAACTCTTGCTGACCTTTTGACTGTCGACCTTCCCATTGCCGACCTAAAGCTTGCATCAACCTTTAGATCCTGTCGACCATGAGTATGTTGACCATTCAATAGGGTTGACCTACTTACTGTCCATAGGGTGTCCACCTAACTTGACCATGGTCAACCTAGCATACCATAACCATCACTACAGAACCTTGGCCCTTATTCTGCTCTGTGCGGATTTTTCCGCATGCGGTCGGACCGCCGATGGTTTCCGACTGCGCATGTGCAGAGGTCACTCTGCGCATGTGCAGGCGGTTTCTCCGTACCTATTCTTTAGACGCCGCACAGGGGGCGGAGAGGGGTGTGAGGGGCTACTTTGCCTCATTACCCTATGCATACGCCCCGCGTTTCATGGGCGTTCCCATGCAAACGCAGGGCGTATGCATGGTAATGAAGCCGTGACGCATGTGTAGGGGGCGGGCATCTGACATCGCCGGATGTCAGCTGCCCGCCCCCATACATGATTTCATACGGACAAGTGTCCGTGTGGTCTAGGGTGGCGGGCGCTGGTGGAGCGTGCGGCCCTGCATTCGATGTTCGGCGACCATCGAATGCAGGGGCTGCTCCCAAGATGGAGGAGGCGTATCCCCGTCCACTTTCATGCGGACCGCCACATATCCGCGTACGGACGGAGGTGGCGATCCGTATGGAAGGCGGGGATTCGCCTGCACGGTCCTGGCCGCATATTCTGATCTGGCCGCACAGATCAGAATAAGGGCCCTTATGTGGTAGGTGCATATCTCATTGGCTTTGGATCCACATAGAAAGTGGGATGTTATTGCCTGGAGTTCATCTTTAATCACAGTGAAAACTGCTGCCACGTACACATCTGTTCCTCCTTGGCATGAGAACCCTACGATGCTCAATAGCAAACATACATCTTAGGGCCGGCTCAGACAATGCTCCTCCGGAGAGAGAAATGTTCTTCCTGTTTGCTGGACTAGCAATGTATCAATGTATTGCAATACTTTGTTCTTAAACTGCCGGGTGTGATCTGGTCAGTGTTCGTCTAGTTTAGGGAGAGGGTGTTTGACACATGCTATAATGAGATGTATCAAATGAAGTTCCGTCCTTTATCCCCTAATCTCCGGCATACAAAGAGTCTTGATTAATAAGAATCTTTGACACAACCACATGCAGGAAATGGATAAAGTGATTAAACCTTTTTTGAGAACCACACAGAGGTTGCAACATTCTTCGGCTACATGAGAAAAAAAGCTTTGTCCCATGTATTCTATTCATTAAAAATCTCATTGTGCCTCAGGCAGGACCTGGGGACAATGACTGAAACACTGGAACTGTACAGAAAATCATGTTCCTATAGCGGACAAGTCACACATTAATTCTTTGTATTCGCGCCGTATCAGGTGGCTTTGGGGAAGAATTTTGACGGTGTGAAGGTGATACCTTTGTCGAGCTTATAAATTGGCTTAGATTGTAACTATTTAAAGGCACGCTGACCTTATTTTTTTAACTTTTCCATACCTATGTATCTATTGTATCTATTGTAGATATTAAAAGATGAGTTTATTATACAGTTGCAATAGTGGTTTCTATAGGGTATGGGTAAAAACCGGACCCAGACAAGACCCCGGACTGCCGGATCGGACATCAAACTCTGCAAGGGATGTCCTGTCCTGTGGTGTCCTGTTCGGTGGTGTCCTGTTCGGAAGGGCTCCAGGGATAGGAGAAGAGGGAGAATAAAGCCTCCCTGTATGGTCCTCACAAGCTTGGGGCCCGGTACAGGTGTCCCCTTTGACTCCCCCTGTCGCCTGCCCTGGTTAACTTACTTAGGAGTCACAATGCAATTGCTTGGTCACAATGCTTCCAGCCAATAGATATTGTTAAAGACACATCTGTTATTGGTTACCCATGACCAAAGGTCTGTTTCCTCGGGGACCTCTGATTGGTCGGTGTGCTTTGACAAGAGCAGACCTAAACACTGTGTAACCAATGCAATTCTTCGCCACAGGCAGATGCTGAGCCTGATTTAGAGGGAGTTGTATTAAGCCTTGGATGGATAGAAAGTGAAAAAGTTGCACAAAATAAACATTTAGCTTCTGTCATTTATCTAGCACGATGAAAGAATGAAGCTGATTGGTTGCTAATGGCAACTAGTCCACTTTATCTCTCTCCAATGACTGACACCTTAAAAACAGGATGTACTGCATTTCCTTATGTGCAACATTTCCAGTGTGTAACTACCATAAGCAGCGGCATAAGTTCATCCCAGTTGCCCAGAGGCAAGATAAAAATTGGTGCCCCCCCCCCCCCCCCCCCCTTCCCAAATAGCTCAATCAGTAAGGTGTCTGTCTCCAGTAAGGTCATGGGATCTAATACAGGGTGTGACACTTGCAAAAACGCTGTTAGAAAGGGGAGTCAGCCACAGAAGCAATATCAACTGCTTTCAATTAACTATTTCAAACTTGCAGGTTAGAAAAGGTGCCCCTTTGGGAGCAGGAGTCCGGCGGCAGATGACTCCATTGCCTCCCAGAGTTCTGCCTTTGACCATAGGTGCAAGGGGTGCAGCTGCTATTGGGCCCAGAGCTAAAGGGGGCCCATCATTACAGTCTAAGTAATATGTTTTACATACATGTATTTATCACCATCAGTTGCTAAATAGGGGCCCTACAAACTTTTGCTATGGGGCCTACAAATAACTAGTTATGCCCCTGCCGGCAATGCCAGGCTTTGGTGGAGAGGATAATGCCAGCTATAGCAACCAGTTCAGCAGTCAATGGACACAATAAAATCAAGGCGACTCTGAAATCTCCAATTATATTACAATCTGTACAAAAAGTTCCTGAACACATCCATGTAGGGGACGCATTTAAAGACTAGGAGGTAAATTTACTAAGATGGGAGTTTCATACCCTCCAACATGACCCATTCCATTAGGTACAAAATGCTCTGTTCCTGGACTTCCCTGCCAGTGGCAGTTACAGAGGTTGGAATCCAGCACAGTCCAATATTCAAAGAGGGGGGGTCACATCAAATGTCAGTGATGTCTGGGGTGGCAGTAGGTGTGACTCCCCTTTTTGAATATTGGACTGTGCTGCAGGCTCATATCTGTAACTGCCAGTGGCAGGGAAGTCCAGGAACAGAGCATTTTTTACCTAATGGAATGGGTCATGTTGGAGGGTATGGAGTTCTATTGAAGATGGGTTGCCCATAGCAACCAATCAGATTTTATCTATTATCTTCAAGAAAATGCTAAATAAACAAGAAGTAGAATCTGATTGGTTGCTATGGGCAACATTCCATCTTAAATAGAACTCCCATCTAAGTAAATTTACCCCTTGTGGTCTCTTGTAAAGCTGCCCTAGCCCGACCCACTCCTCCAGTGTTGGCATTTCCCCATGTGTCACAATTACTGGTGGAGGAACTCAGTTACACCCCCCCCCCCCCAACACACACACACACACACACACACACACTTTAGCCCCTGTAAGTGTGACAAGGAATAACATACACTGGATAACCCACACCCACGACCTATCACCTGGGCGGCTATCCCATCATCAGGAACAATGACCTCTTGCCCTGGAAACACTTATATCAGAAAGCCACAGGTGCTGCTAATCAGCCCAACCTTGATCACATCAGTTAGGAACACAGGGACAGATTTATTAAGCTCAGTGAAGGGATAATGTGGCTGGTACTTTATCACCGGCCAGCTCCTAACTGTGAAGGCTTGATTTGAAAAATGACAGGTAGGAACTGATTGGCTGATGATAAAAACCAGCCAGTTTATCACTTCACCAAGCTTAATAAATCTGCCCCTAATCTGCTCTAAAACTTGGTCTGGATTGTCTACATCTGGGGTAGCCAACTCCAGTCCTCGAGAGCTACCAACAGTTAATGTTTTCCAGATCTCCTCACAGAATCACAAGTGAAGTAATTAGCTCCACCTGTGGATCTTTGAAAATGTCTCAGCTAGTAATGAGTGCACTTTTGCAGCAGCTAGGTTATCTGAAAAATGTGAACTGTTGGTAGCTCTCAAGGACCGTAGTTGGCTACCACTGGTCTACATTATCCTATACATCTTAACTGACCCGGGTTTTGGGGACGTTCCCGCATCCCGCCCGGGGCCAGCAGTGGCTAACACAGTGTCTTACAGAGCTGCTGGTCCGGCCCCACAGCGGCAAAAACACGGCATGGCCTCGCGGGAATGAAGCAATTTGTAGATTTGTAGGCCACGCCCCTTGTAAGTAAGCCTCGCCCACTAATTGCCGGCACATACCTTCAGCATGCGCAGCTGTCCCTCTTTCCGTGCCTGAAAAGTTGAGAGCTATGTTATCCTCATGTGGAAATATGCTGGGGGAAATTCACTAAGATGTGTATTCTACTTCACATGCGATAGTGCTATGGGCAACCAATCAGCAGTGGCGTAGGGTACAGCCAGGGCACCCGGAGCAAGTTCATTTCACGGCGCCGCCTCCCCCTCCTCCCCCATAAATTCACAAACACATAAAGGCAGTGGCTAAAGGTAGCTACTTCTTACCAATGGGCCCTGTTGCTGCTGGCCAGGTTAGTGATGCTGTTGGTGTGTGGGGATGATGTGCTGTTGCTGGCGCTGCTGCCCACTGAGGATTATAAGGAGAAACAGTGTCCCTCTGAGCTGCTGTCTGCTGGGGTGGGAGGAGAGACAGCTGCCATTGCGGCCGGCGGAGAGTGGCTGTTGACCCGGCTTACCCGCTTCCCGCTGGGGAGGAGACAGAGGCAGTCCTGTCGCAGACACGTCCCGCCGCTGCCGCCTTTTAGACCGAAACTGCTGTCGGCGGGGGTGGACCGTTGGAAGAGAGGCAGGCAGCTACCCATTGCATACAGCGGGGAGTGACTGCTGTTTCTGCTTTTGCACCGTCCACTGGGGAGAACTTAGAAGAAGATGCAGAGTCCCGTTGCTGCCTCCTGCTGGCTCGGAGCTGCAGCCGTCGGGGGTGAGGGGAGAGGCAGGAAGCTGCCCTGCACGTGTGTACAGTGGGGAGCGGCGTGCGTGCAAGTGGTGTAACTGAGGGGGCAGGAGGTGCGCTTTTTATGCTCGTCCGGGCTGGTGGTCCGGTTTTCACCCAGTCCCCACTCCATGCTCTCCCTGACACAGCAGGGGGCGCCCTGCAAACAATTGGCGCCCGGAGCAAGTGCTCCACCGGCGCCACCCTAGCTACGCCTCTGCCAATCAGATAGTCTACGATCTTCTCGAGGTTGCTTAATAAATAAGAAGTAGATTCTGATTGGTTGCCCATAGCAACATCACATGTGAAGTAGAATACACATCTTAGGAAATTCCCCCCGCCGTATCTGCCACATAAGTAATATTGTATATTACCTGAATCTGAAAATAGTCTCTGAAAGCTAGTTGCTGGATTAAATACGGTCCCGCTATGACGCCAGTTGGAGGAAATGGTCAGAATAACAAGAAATATAGTAGTACAATAACAAAACCAAAAACATGACAGTTGGCGAACATGTTCCGCATAGTTTTGATGTCATTGTGTGGTTACATAGCAGCGTGTGTATAACTTACATCAATAATAATAAAAAAATAACATGAACACTGTTTTAAAAGACGAGAAAAAAAAATACATAAACATAAAAGCCTGTGACTCTTCATATGTAGATTCCAGATGTAGATATGTCTGTTATTGGCATGGTTTACATTACATCCACTGTGTGTCAAGTCAGACATGACCCTGTTCCGAGCAGGGAATGCCAGCGGTAGTTGCTGTGACTCTGGGTGGCTTTGTCATGCCGAGAGATCGTCCCCCGGGGCACCACTTATATTTACAAATCAATTTATCTTGAAAGATTTTCATTTAACGCTGGGGATTTTACATGATGTCTGATGGAGGGGATTAGGTATGTTGACTCTTGGCAGGTCCGGGTGGCTGGGTTAAGTAGCCACATGAGTGAAGAGAGCAATCAACATGGAAAAAACATACATGAAATGTAGACCTGGGCCAAAAGGTCATGTGAAGGAGACACGGTAATAAGACAGTGAGGCATTGCCTTCATTTTTCCTCTTGCATTTCCCAAACTTCACGTGTCGTGTCTTGTGTCCGCCCAATATTAAATCTCCTGACGTTATGTCTTCCCAGAGGGCCGTTCTCCAGTAATTTACTGGGGCTCAGACGCTGTGTTCTCCTGTGAAGTAAAGGCCTAAAAGATGTATTTATTCAACAGTTATTTATGTAGCGTACACATATTTCATATGTCCCAGAGGAGCTTACGGTTTTGTTTTTCAATCCAATTCATTTACCCAGTATGTTTTTTGGATTGTTTTTAGATCCTGAGAGGAAACACATGCAAGCACATGGAGAACATACAGACTCCATACTGCTGGAGCATTCGAAGGAATTGAACTCAACACCTCAGTCTGAAACATCAATTCTAACCACAATTACTATCAATACCACAATTCATTCGAAACTTATATACAAAAGTCCACAATGCAATACATTTAGGTGTAAATGCACCTATTTCTATGCCTCAGGTATATACAGGATATATATATACATATATATCTAGTTTTTGCAAACATCCCCGTGTAATCTGTCGGTGCCTTCTTTTGACGGGTGTTGGAGTCCTTCGCTCTGGGTGTGGAATGGTGGTCCGGCAATCTGGATCCTGACTGTCAGTATCCCGACATCGGAATCCCGGCTGCCGGTGCTCCGACAGGGGGGCGAGTGCAAAGAAGCCCCTTGCGGGCTCGCTTTGCTCACCACAGGTTCTGTTCTACCTCTGTAGGGACCCCCACAAAGGAGAATAGCCCCTGTCTGCCAGGATCCCGACTGTCGGACATTTAAACAGTCGGGATTCTGATGATGGAGTACTGACCGACGGAATCCCGACTGTCGGGCAGTCATCCGGCACCCCTTCGCTCTACCTTCCAAACACTGCATCATGTCAATCATGCTGCGGCTAACAGGGGGCTGCAAGTGATGTTAAAAACCCAATCTGCACATACGCAGATTTTATGGGACAGATTTATTGGGTTTACCGTTTTTGAGAATTCCGCGAATTCGCATATTTAATGAGGTGTGTATTACGGCATGAAAAGTGTGAGAAAGTGCAATATAGGGCGATTTTCGGAATGAAAAAGTGTGATTTTTTTTAGTCAGGAAAAGGTGCGATTTTGGTGAAATGTGCGATATTGTGATTAAAAAAATGGCGTGAGGTCCCCCCTCCTGTACATAACCAGCCCCGGGCTCATTGAGCCAGACCTTGTTGCAAAAATACGGGGGACAAAAAGCGTAGGGGTCCCCCGTATTTCTGAAACCAGCCCCAGGCTCTTGGACCGGTCCTGGTTCCAAAAATACGGGAGACAAAAAATCTGGGGGTCCCCCGTATTTTGAAACCAGCACCGGGCTCCAACAGCCCGCAGTGTCATGCCACAGCCGGGGGACACTTTTTACATAAGGTCCCCTGGCCTTACCATGAGCACCGTGGCTGGTCAGCCTTGGACGGGGTACCTGGAGGAGTGGGGACCCCCCCAATAAAGGGGTCCCCCCCCAGGCTTCACCCGTCCAGGGCTGAAGCCCGGGGCTGTCACCGGCGTCCCTGGCCATTGGACGCCGGCCTGATAGGGTTAAAGTCACATTCCTAACATTGCTTAATACAGGAGAACTACAAGTGCCAGCAGACCTCCCCCACATGCTGGGACTTGGAGAACCACAAGTCCCAGCATGCGGGGCATTAATGGGCCCGCTGGGACTTGTAGTCCACCTGTAAAAAGAATGTTAAAAGAAAAACACACACAGAAAAGTAAAACTTTATTACATACACATCCACACACCTCACTTTTACAACAATATACTTACCGATCCAGGATCCAGCGCTGGTCTCCCTCCTGCACCAAAGCCGGTCAGCCCGCACTATCAGCGGGCTGAACCGGCTTTCTCCGATGGAGCTAACAGCTTCTGTCGCGTTGTCCCAGCGCAACAGAGGCTGAGAGCGTCTTCGGCTTATGTGTCTCCATGGAGACGCATAGCTCAGCCAATCAGGGCTGAGCTATGCGTCTCCATGGAGACGCATCGCCCAATCACGCTCTCATCCTGTGTCGCGCTGGGACAACGCTACAGAAGCTGTTAGCTGCATCGGAGAAAGCCGGTTGTTCCCGCTGTCAGTGCGGGGGTAGCCGGCTCTGCTGCAGAAGGGAGACCAGCGCTGGATCCTGGATCGGTAAGTATATTAAAAATATAGTAAAAGTGAGGTGTGTGTGTGTGTATGTAATAAAGTTTTACTTTTCTGTGTGTGTTTTTCTTTTAACATTCTTTTTAGAGGTGGACTACAAGTCCATTAATGCCCCGCATGCTGGGACTTGTGGTTCTCCAAGTCCCAGCATGCAGGGGAGGTCTGCTGGCACTTGTAGTTCTCCTGTATTAACCCCTTCCCGACATTTGACGTACATTTACGTCATGGTCGGGAAGTACTTCCCGACACATGGCATAAATGTACGTCATGGTTTCTAACTGTCACTGCGTCTAGAGACGCAGTGACAGTTAGGTGATGTCTGCTGTCCCTGACAGCAGACATCCCCCCTCGTCGCCCAGGGGGGGCAGGGGTGCCCCCCCCGGTCGGCGATCGCTGTGATTGGCTGTTCAAATCTGAACAGTCAATCACAGCGTTTCCTGTGTTACCGGCGGCTAAGCCGCTCGGTAACACAGAAAACGGTGGTGATCGGTGCAGCACCGATCACCACCGAGCGGCAGCACCCCCCTCCCACCCGCCGGGCACTCACCCGGCAGCAGCAGCAGCTCCAGCGGCTCAACCGCTACGTCCGGAGCGCACGCTGCGCTCCCCTCCTCCCCCCTCCCCCCCCCCCGCAGCAGCAGCAGCAGCAGCAGCAGCATCATGCTGCTGCTGGAAAAGTTAAAAATAAAATAAAATAAAAAAATGTGCAAATGTGTGTATATATATATATATATATACACACATATATATATATATATATATATGTGTGTGTATATATATGTATATATATGTATATATATATATATATATATATATATACACACATATATATATATATATATATATATGTGTGTGTGTGTGTGTGTGTGTGTGTGTGTGTGTGTGTGTGTGTGCGTATACCGCACCGATCACCAACGATCGCCAGCCCCCCCCCCCCTCCCACCCGGCAGCCCCCCTCCCTCCCACCCACCCGGCTGCCGCAGCGCCAGCACCCCTCCCACCCCCCCGCCAGCCGCAGCGCCAGCCCCCCTCCCAAAGCTGGTGACCAAAATGGGGTCACTTGTGGGGGGGTTCCACTGTATTGGTGCTTCGGGGGTCTTGCTAATGCGACATAGCACCCACCATTCATTCCGCCACCAAAAATCACTCCTTCCCTTCTGAGTCCTGCCATGCACCCAACTGGTATTTTTTGGTCACACGTGAGGCATTGCCATACTCGGGAGAAATTGGGGCACAGATTTTGGGGTGCTTTGTCTCCTTCATTCCTTGTGAAAATAAAAAATTTTGAGCCAGAACTGCATTTTTGTGTAAAAAATTACATTTTTTTACACAAAAATGCAGATCTGGCTCAAAATTTTTCATTTTCACAAGGAATGAAGGAGACAAAGCACCCAAAATCTGTGCCCCAATTTCTCCCGAGTACGGCAATGCCTCATGTGTGACCAAAAAATACCAGTTGGGTGCATGGCAGGACTCAGAAAGGAAGGAGTGATTTTTGGATTTTGCAGCACAGATTCTGGTTGAATGACCCCCGAAACACCCATACAGTGGAACCCCCCCACAAGTGACCCCATTTTGCAAACTACACCCTTCAGGGAATTCATCAAGGGGTATAGTGTACATTTAAAACCCCCCGGGGTTTCACCAATTTTGATACAACTGAGCTGTGAAAATGAAAAATTTATTTTTTTCATTTTCACTGCCCAGATGTATCAAAATTGGTGAAACCCCTGGGGGTTTGAAATGTACACTATACCCCTAGATGAATTCCCTGAAGGGTGTAGTTTGCAAAATGGGGTCACTTGTGGGGGGGTTCCACTGTATTGGTGCTTCGGGGGTCTTGCTAATGCGACATAGCACCCACCATTCATTCCGCCACCAAAAATCACTCCTTCCCTTCTGAGTCCTGCCATGCACCCAACTGGTATTTTTTGGTCACACGTGAGGCATTGCCGTACTCGGGAGAAATTGGGGCACAGATTTTGGGGTGCTTTGTCTCCTTCATTCCTTGTGAAAATAAAAAATTTTGAGCCAGAACTGCATTTTTGTGTAAAAAATTACATTTTTTTACACAAAAATGCAGATCTGGCTCAAAATTTTACCACAATTGGTGAAACCCCTGGGGGTTTGAAATGTACACTATACCCCTAGATGAATTCCCTGAAGGGTGTAGTTTGCAAAATGGGGTCACTTGTGGGGGGGTACCTAACTTTTAGCATCTTATGGTGCCTAGAAACCTACATGGTTCCTAAAAAATAATCTCATAAAAAGGAGGCTCCAAAATCAAGTAGGTGCTCCTTCTATTATGAAGCCTGTGGTTTGGTCACCGTGCACACTAGGGCCACATATAGGATATTTATGAAAACCAAAGAATTGGGGGAATCAATTTTTAGTCACATTTCTCTAGTAAAATGTACTGTGTTCCTTAGAAAAATGTATTAAATTTGCAAATCTGCAAAAAAAATGAAATTTTGAAATTTCACCTACACTTTGTTTTAATTCCTGTGAAACACCTAAAGGGTTAACAAACTTCCAAAATGCTGTTTTGAATACTGTGAGGGGTGCAGTTTTTGAAATGGCATCATTTATGGGGGTGTCTCACATACAAGTCCCTCAAAGTCACATCAGAACTGAACTGGTCCCTAAAAAAATCAGTGTTTGAAATTTTCTTGAAAATTTGAGAATTTGCTATTCATATTTGAAGCCTCCTAGTGTCCAAAAAAATTAAAAGGAAGTTGAAATAATGATGGCAACATAAAGTAGACATATGGTCTATGTTAGTTATTAACTATTTTGAGTGGTATGATTATTTGTCTCACAAGCAGAAAATTTAACATTTTGCAAATCGCTAAATTTTCCATTTTTTCACGACATTTTGGTATTTTTCACAAAAAAACACAGACTGTATCGACCCAAATTTACCACTAATTTGAAGTACAATGTGTCACGAAAAAACAATCTCAAAATCACTGGGATAAGTAAAAGCAAAAAAAAGTTATCCCCACTTAAGTGAGACATGTCAGATTTGAAAAAAATGGCTCTGTCAGGAACGCAAAAACTAGCTCTGTCAGGAAGGGGTTAAGCAATGTTAGGAATGTGACTTTAACCCTATCAGGCCGGCGTCCAATGGCCAGGGACGCCGGTGACAACCCCGGGCTTCAGCCATGGACGGGTAAAGCCTGGGGGGGGGACCCCTTTATTGGGGGGTCCCCACTCCTCCAGATACCCCGTCCAAGGCTGACCAGCCACGGTGCTCATGGTATGGCCGGGGGACATTATGTAAAAAGTGTCCCCCGGCTGTGGCATGACACTGCGGGCTGTTGGAGCCCGGTGCTTGTTTCAAAATACGGGGGACCCCCAGATTTTTTGTCCCCCGTATTTTTGGAACCAGGTCTCAATGAGCCCAGGGCTGGTTATGTACAGGAGGGGGGACCCCACGTCGTTTTTTTTTTGTTTTTACTTTTACACATATTTTACCAAAGAACCATACACAGATCACAATGATCTGTGCATGGTTCTGACAAAATCACCATGTTTCTGACAAATTCGCCAGTCAGGATCAGGTCTATTTTTTTTTTATGTTTAGACCATTTTTTATGGCGATTTCCAAATTCGCAGCTCATTAAATATGCGATTTGTATATTTTTCAATGGGAAAAACATCTGGATGCGAATTCCGGAGATAAAAAAAATCGCACTTTCAGAAAGTGCGATTTCGCGGCAAATCCCGCATTTTTTGCCGCTTTTCGCATCTCATTAATTATGCGAATTTGGGAAAAAGTGAGAAAACGGCTGTTTTGGCGATAAAAATCGCCAAAAACCCAACATTGACCTCAAATAAATGTCAGCCAAGGGGTGAGATTTAATAGGATGAGATATTCAGAAAGTGAGAGATTTTGGAAGAAATCTCCAGTTTTTTTAAAGCGGCAATCATCTACACTTCAAAATCAAACTGGTTTTGCAGTGTAAATGATTGCCGCTTTAAAAAAACTGTAAATTTCTTCCCAAATCTCTCACTTTCTGAATATCTCATCCTATTAAATCTCACCCTATGTGTTTTTCACATGAAATATATGCTGGAGAATATCTTACCATAACCAACTTTTAGCTGTTCTTTTTTATCATTTTTCTTTTAAAAAATCAGGGGGAGATGTACTGAGCTCTGCGGGGAAATTTTGTAATAGAGTTTGCGGAGGTCCGGTATATGTTGCTTTTAAAGCATCAACAATTACAAGGAAAGCCAACCTGGTTTTGCCTTGTAAATGGTTGCCGCTTTAACAATATGGGCAATCTCGGAAATCCGTAAACTCGGTAGAGAGATAAAGTACCCGCCTATCAGCTCCTAACTGTAAAGGTGCGTACACATGGGGGCGATTTTGTCCAAAATCGCGGGAAATATGGTCGCTGAGAGACCATATTGCCCGCAATGGCAGTGTGCACCGGCGATATATCGCCGGGTGCGCGCTCCCGTTTTTGCCCCTGTGGTGATCGCTGGTCGCAGGAACATGCTCCTGCGACCAGCTGATTACCACTGCCGGGCTCCCCCCGGCAGTTTCTTTTTCATCAGCGACCATTTCTGGTCGCTGATGAACAGGAGAAACTGAGCAATATATCTCCCCGTGTGTACACAGCATAAGGCTACAGGCTTTGTTTGAAAAATGACCAAAGCTGGTTGGTTGGTAGTTTATCTCTCTCCACTTTATCACCCTCCGAGGCTTAGTACATCTTCTTCTCAGTTTATTTCGTATCTCCTCTCTTTCCCAGCATTGCTTTATCTTTTAATTGCTAAAGGAAACCAGAGACGCTAGATGACCCTTTAGAAAGTTGTCCCCAGGCTAAAGGTAGATTAATTGGATAATTAGGTGATAATTAGACAAACCTTAAAAACTGGTTTGTTGACCACTTTTGTAGACCGATCTTAATGGACTCTGTTCTATAATGACAGAGTCTGTGGAGATGAAGCGAGACACGTCTTTGAAGAAGACAGCCAGGGATCATATATTTGGGTAACATTGTAAATAAAACTGTAGTTTGTAGTTTCTTTCCTGGAATTTATTTGACGTTTATAACTGATACAGTAGGAATTGTCCTGAGCGATCCCTGCCTCCCTGTAAAACATGCAATCTGTATTGATATTGCTAATGTGTTATTTTGTAGTAGTGCTACTGTATATTCTTAATTGCTGGAAGACAATGTTCCACCGCCTCTAAAACCTAGGCGATTCAGGTGATAAATCAGGAGCTCAGTGTGAAAGGGTCTATGGGGTCCGGTGACTTAGGAATCCAGGCCAGCTAGCTGGCAGGGTTGGTGCCAGGAAGTACCCAGGGTAAGGGATGATGCAAACTAGTGCTCCCATTTACAGCACAGGTAGATCTAAAGCTGGGTACACACTAATAGATTTAACTGCAGATCAATTAATATGCAGATATATCTACAGATGGATCGGGCAGCATGTTCTCCATTCACTCTCCCCGATCCTTCGGAACTGACTTCACAAGTGGGCGGATGCATTTGCATGGCGCCGCCCATTGAGCTGGCATTTACCGGCAGCTCCCGGCGCAGTTGTCTGGGCGGTCGGCGGATTGCCCATACACACAGTACGATGCGCCGATATATCTCTAGCTTTTTCACAGATATATCGCTCGCACACACACTGGCCGAAGGTGCATTATTATATCGGCTGTCCAATTCATCTTTAGTGAATGCTGCTTCGTGCAGATCCGTCATACCCTTTTTACAACGACGCAATAACCCAGGTTGTTCCAACAGAGATTATAGTTAGGTGGTAGTATGTAAATCTACATTGGTCACTCTTTTCTAAATTGAGTGAGATGCATGGTTCTGCTGGCAAAGGGAGCTTATCTGGAAGGGCCTACATTTTCCTTTTTCCATAAACTCTACTTTTGTTGAGGCATCTTTGAACTTGAGCCTAAACACCGCTTCTATTGGCCACACGCTGGGAGTGACCTGCGGCGATCTCCACAGCGCTTTAACATCAGGCCGGTGAGTGTGACGTCCCTCCCCCGACAGCGGGAGACAGGAGATTGGCAGTCTGCTCCCGATGGAGGCTCCAAGCACAACAGAGCCCCGCCGGTTGTAGCGGACGAAGATATCCTCCGTTCAAGTCATCTTTCCTCGCTGACGTCACCCCACAAACAGTATATGCGGGTTATCATAAATATACATTGGAACTTTTATATGCCACTGGGAAACGTATAAGCTATATAAAGGCACAAGAACTTTCACCTTAATTGAAGCTGAATCATACAAGTTCTGTTTGGAGGCATGTGATCAATTAAAAGTGATTAATAAGAAGGGGACTGTGATATTTAACCATAAAGCTAAAACACCGATTTAATCGAACAACCATTTATGCAATGCTGGATATCAATTGTTTTTAATAGAATATATTTTTATATGTATGGTTATATGTTTATTTAATTTTTAATATATTAAATTTGGTAGATCAACACAGTGCGCTCTCTTTTTTTGGTTTTAGTTTTTTTGGTTGAATTTATTTCATCTGGGAGCAGCACAATTTTATAATTGGAGCTGTGATTCTCAATATATTAATTTAATTTAACTCTAATTGATTTAGTTGCGCCCGATATACCCTGTGTGTATATTATTTTTGTGTTGAACCTAAACAGTCTATTTATGAAGTACTGATAACCCCTTTCTTTGCTGAGGTAAAGGGGTTATCACTGCTTCCTTCTTTTTAATAAGAGGTCGCACATTTCTCCTGCTGTCCCTGTAGCCCAGGCCTAGCCAACCTGTGTCTTGCCAGCTGTTGTGAAGCCCCATGCTAGTCCCAGCATGCATTGCCAATGCTAAAACTGTGGCAAGGCATGCTGGGATGTGTAGCTTCACAACAGCTGCAGCGCCAACATTTGTCCAGACCTAACCTGTAACTGCAGTCCCATGGCCTACTATAGTGACAGCAAGTTGGCATTAATGGCAAGTCCAGCAGCGCAAATGCCCACCTAAAATGACTGCTGAGTGGGAAACCAAATCCTACAGCATAAAACCGTGGCGTGCCATTTGAATTGCGCCACTCTCTCGTAAATCCCTCCATAAATCACGTCCTGTAAGTCTCAAAATAACTTTGCTGACATATAAAGAATTCATAAAAAATGCAATTTCGGATAAATCTGTTTGATGGTTTCTTGCAGGAAAGTTTACAAGGCCAACACCCAACCATCTGGGCAATGGCTGCGTAGTCTAATAAAAGACATAAACAAATACTATATTAATCCCCAAGTGTACAACGGTTTATTTATTTTCTTATGTACTTATTTGCACCTTAGCGGGGGAGAACCGAATCCCTATGAGGTGGTACCTGATCATTAATCACCGTTGACTCTCTTTCTGAAGCAAATACGTCCTTGATCGATGCTGTCCTTTGGTGCGCAAATAGTTACACAATAAACAACTGTTTCTGATTCTGAACACACTTCATAGATGATTAATATGTATTTTTGTTTGCACTCAAGAGACGTACGTGAAAACATGGCTTGCTGACAGTGGTTTTCTGTTGGAAACTTGGCAGTCAATGCTGCACCAGGCAACGTGTTATTCATACTCGGGGTTCTACGCCTTGGGTTGATCTCTGAGGCAGTGAAAGACTTTAGGCAAAGTCCAAGCCAACATGGACAAACACCTGAACATTGAGAGTGGGAGATCTCAGAGGAGCAGGCAGCTCCACCCTAGATCAGGCTGTGATCTAAGGCTTGGCCTGACTGTAGTCTGGTTTGTTTTCTATTAGTGTGTTTCCTTATCGTAATGCAGACAACAGATTCCTTAATGTGTCTGGAGTCTGTAGCAGAATTTAAATCCAGACATTCCAGCACGATCAACATGATTTCATCAGAGAGATATTCCTCTGGCAAAGTATCTTTCGTTAATGCCCATTTAAGCTAATATATATTGCAATAGTATATAGCCGTATTGCATTTCTTATTGTGAGCCATGCCTGTAAGAACCGATATTAGATTCAGTGGTGCAGAGAGGGGAGGTGGGGCGGGGTACTATTTAACCAGGCCCAGGTCTGTGGGAGAGGCCCAGTGGGGCCCCAGTTACCTGGCAGCAGCAGTTCCAGCAGCTTTTCTCATCCGAGCACATGCTGCTGTGTGCTGGGCTCCAGTGTGGCCAGGGAGGTGCTTAAAGTGCTATTATTTTTTGGTATTTTATTCTACGGATGCATGACCACGCCAACCATTAGGCCACACCCCTTGAAGTATCTGGGCCCAGCCAGGCTCTCTACTGCCCTGATTAGATTGTCAGCATGTGACTGAATTATTTAATATAATGGGTAGGCAAGCCCTAGTTATCATTTGTTGTGGAACTACATGTCCCAGCAGGTTCTGACAGAGCTGCCTAGAAGATTTTAAGTCCTATGTGACTTTAGTAAATTAAATATTACCATAGCTCTCACAGTTCTAAATCAGTGTATTTAATTACCAGAATGTGTACTTTTATATTACCAGCTGCACCCTGTCACAGCAGCCCCCACAGCAAAGTCCGTTCTGTCTGAAATCCACAGTCGGAAAGAAGATGCCACCGATTACTGGGACTTATATTGAGTTCAAGTCTTTCAAGAATCTGGCAGCGGGAAGATGACTTTTGGCCTCGTTCTGGATCCAGAAAATGGTGCAAATGAGCGATCCATCCGTAAATCGGCCTCAGATCAAGTAAGTTTGGGGGGGGGGGGGGGTGCGGGGGGCGACGACCCGCTTGTGTCTAGTTATAGTACACTGACAATGACTGATCTGGAACCAAGCACTCAATTTTTACAACAGGGCATTGCAAGAGACTAAAGATAAACATCTGTGCCCATCATCGGATTCCTGTAATGTCCTTGTGCTTAGATTGTCCAAATAATCACAGGCTATGCAGTCATATAGCAATGGAGTAGGGCCTATTGTACTGTTCTTAGGGTTAACACCCATCTGCGATTGCTCTGGATAGTCTGAAAATAAGGATCCCTGCCAATCCTGCAGGGCAGTGTCCATTAAGACAGTCGCCGATTGCCTGGATTTCTCTGACCTCCTTGGCCAAGTCTACATTCCTCCATGTAGAACAGAGGTGGGCATAATGTCGAATGTGATCTACCTGTTGGATGCAGAGCTCCCGCTGGTAGATCGCTATTGGTTCCTGACCTATACCCTCAAAATACCTTCTGGCTTCAGTATTCCCAAGGAAGCATTGTGCAGATGCACAGGTGACGTCACCATGCACTGGACTAATTTCTGGCCCGGACCCCTCCGGAACCACCCCCTCCCTTCCTTTCACTTACCGCCCGACTCCTGCTGCAGGTCCCAAAGCACAGGCTTCTTCAATGCAGGATGCTGGCAGCCAATTAAAATGCGGCATCGGCCGGTGAGCCAATCAGAGCTCGTATACCGGCAGCTGCTCTTATTGGCTAATGGTACACGAGCTCTAATTGGCTCAAAAGCCGGTGCAGCATTGTAATTGGCCGCCGGCATTCTGCATTGAAAAGGGGAGGCTTGTGGTGGGCAAAATGAGCTGCCAGGGCCCTTCCAGAGGTCGGGGCCCGGTACAGCTGTACCCACAGCACCCCCCATGTCGGCAGTCCTGCCCGCGTAGTGAGGAGTGAGGAGCTTGTTTGTGCTAGTCAGCGTCTTTGCAGCTCAGCACTGGCTGGTGAGAAGGCAGAGCGGCGGTGGGTAGACTCACCGGGAGCGAGGGGAAGGGTCAGCATCAGTGGCAAACCAGTATCGATCGGGACAGCCAACTAAGTGTAAGATGGTTGGTTATTATGCACAGGTTTTTTTTTATGTTTTTTTATGGAGGGGAAGGGGAAAGGGCGTCTCTGTTAGTTCATCCCAGTTAAATGGGATTGAGTTTTGTGTCCCACCCCCTCCCCCTTTAAATATTTATGTATACATATGTTGTGGCAGGGACAGCATACTTCCACAAGAGGATAATATAGAAGATCCAGTCCAGAATTCTGAACAGCAGCAGCAGCATATCTGAGAAAAGTGGTAGTGACCAGCGGCGGCTAACACCCGTGTAATATATGATTGGCAGCACTGTGCAGAACTGAGGACTCAGCATTAGGCTTCTCTCTACCTTCTAAGCCCGCCCCCAAATAATAATTTCTGTGAAACAAGCCAATGGGAGTTTGGAGCTAGGCTTAGAAGAAGAGTCAAGCCTAATGCTGACTTATGGGTGCCGCACGTCGTCTGTGATACAAGCATCTCCGATCCCCCCAGCAAATATATTACATACAGCATAGCATGTACTGTATGTTTATATGTGCTGAGTGCAGTGGTGTAACTACAAAATGTGCTTCTCTTCACAGCGCTGCTGTGTGATACAGCATCCCTCCCAGCATGCCCCACCATCAACATCTCTGCTCATGTGCAGTCGGACTTCCCTGCCAGAAACTAGGAAGTCGAAGCAGCGGCAGGAATCCCAAAGGGCAGCTCTTATCGGGAGACCTTCCCTTTGCATTACTCAACGCATATGTTAGTACATATGCGATGAGCATCGGCGTGGTAGGCGACGGGATGTACTGTCGTGCTTGATACATCTCGCCCATAGACACCAAAAAAGTGACCTTATTCACATCGACCATGTCTATATCGACCATAAGCTTGTGTCGACCTTGGGTATTTCGACCATTTCAAGGTGTCGACCTTCTGAAGTCATTGTTGACCACTAGTGATCAAAATAGTGACTGTCGACCTAGGCATTGCCTACATAGTTGCCTACCTTTTACTTTTCCTTTCCAGGAGAAGCACACGTGGGGGATGCTGGGGGGAGACTGATGTCATGTAGCCCCGTCCCCATTCCACAAAACGCTGTGATTCCCCGGTCAAGCGGAGAGGGGGGGGGGGCTTAAATGACGTGAAATGCCGCAATTTATGTAATTTTAGCCCCATCCCTCCCCGTACAGTGCAAATTCCAGCATTTGTAGTTGCGGGGAAGGGGGTGCCAGGGCTCTGAGGAAATTGCGGGAGACTTGCCAACCATCCCGGGGGGCCGGAAGGGGACATTGATTTTTGGGAGACTCTCGGCCATTCCGGGAGGCTAGGCAAGCCTGATTGCCTACCATTTTTACCGTAACCGGGTATAATGGTGGTCCAAGTCGCATGTAATCTGCTGCTTACAGCAATCGTAACTCCTATGCAACTATCTGACCTTATTCTATATTGTACATAGCTATGCATCAGAATGGTTCCCGGACTGCAAGAACACTCTGTATCACTGGTATCGAAACTTTGGGGTCATTCAGCCCTGATCGCACAGCTGCAAATTCCCACGATTATCAATACACTACGCATCCGTACGGCCCACAGTAGCGATTAAGGAGGTCACCCTGTGATGGAAATCTGCTACTATATCTATACACACGCAGGAAGGGATTGCATGTAACGTGGCAGCATCTTAACTGGATGCTGGCCATGCAAATTCGTGCCAGGACTGAATTGGGCCCATAAACCTATCCCATGCTTGATGCTTGAATAGGTCGCACCTCTGGCTACATACCAGTGGCAGCCCAGTATCACCCATTCAGCTGCCAGAAAGAAGTGACCAAGATGCGTGGGACCCAGAATCCCACTTACCTTCTATAATATACTACAGTATGTTCGCCGCAGCTCATGCGCTGTTTGGTAAAGCTGCGAGATGGGGCCACATTTGGACTTGGGTACAACCCAGAATCAAGCCCTCCGTGTTTTGTAGAGGCCAATGCCCATTTGTGCATTATAAAACACAAACAATAAAGAATCGCTGTGCCAGGCCCAGTAAGTGGAAACTCATGCACAGATTAGACGCTCATTACTGGACTCCGCGCTGCGCAGCATATGGAATTTGTTGAACACAGAAGCTAATCGCAGACGGGATCCAGAATAAGTGTGGATGGATTAAATGAATGTAATGAGTGAAGCACGATGGCACGGATCTTCTTACAGCCTGCTCCGTAACCTTACTGGATTTCAGTTTATTTTATACCCTAACATTTTTAACTCATTGCGTGCCTGCGTAAGCAGATGTGAGCTAGGTTTGAATCTCTACGTGATGATGTCATATTTGTTGATCAACAGTCATTTATAAAATATAATACCCACATATTACGCAGTATAGGGGTTATTCTGGTTCACTTGCAAAGGCAAATTCACTCTCAAATGGACAAAACCATGTGCACTGCAGGAGGGGCTGATGTAACTTGTGGAGAGAGAGTTAGATTTGGGTGGGGTGTGTACTTCAAACTGATATCTACATTGCAGATTGCAGAGTAAAAATAAAGCAGCCAGTATTTACCCTGCATAGAAACTAAATAACACCCAAATCTAACTTTCTCTGCACATGTTACATCAGCCCCACCTGCAGTGCACATGGTTTTGTCCATCTGAGAGTGAATTTGCCTTTGCGAGTGTACCAGAATAACCCCCTATGTGCAGATGTTTGTTCAGTCATCTCAGTCCTTGCCCCAGTGGATTTTACAATCCATACAGCGTACACATATTCCACAGCGCCCTGCAGAGAATATTTGGCCAATAACATATGTCCCTGCCTCAGAGGAGCTTACAATTGTTGGGAACCGCCCTGCAGATAATATTTGGCCAATCACATCTGTCCCTGCCTCAGAGGAGCTTACAATTGTTGGGAACCAATGAGCCTACCAGTGTATTTTGGGATATGTTAGAAATGTTGTCAAGTATACCTGAATGTCACAGCGAAATCCATTGCACTAAGATATACACGTGCTCCCTGTCACTTGTATATAGGGCCGAATTAGGATCACTCATACAGGCTGTGAATTCGCAGCCCAAGCAATAATCGAACATGGTACACATTGCATATGTGCGAGCCGTCCTCCCAAAGGCAGCGAGCAAGGACTAGCCTGAGTGATTGACACCCTGTGGGCTTACACAGCACTGTGAGCAGGGGAAAAAACATTCAATGGTGAATTATTTCCCCCCAGTGTGCACAGCTGCGTATGCGTTTTGAGCCATGCACAGGGGTGGGGGGGAGTGCAGGGGGGGCGTGCGTTTGGCTGGGCTGCATTTACCTGCTCACTGGGACCCAAAAATTTGCAGGTCTGAATCAGGCTCATAGGGCCAGATGTACTATGCTTGAAAAGTGTTAAAATGGAGAGCGATAAATACTGGCCAATCAGCTGCCATGTAACAGTTTAGGTTTAAAAACTGAGAGATAGGACCTGATTAGCTGGTGGATTATCACTCTCCATTTTAGCACTTTTCAAGGCTTAGTACATCTCTCTCATATAATAAGCCCCAAAAGGGTAAAATCCCTACTCAATGCCACTCATTGTTAAGAGCCCTAGGTGACGTCACTACTACAGTATATTATTATGTATACAGTGGCGTAACTATAAATTTTGCTCCCCCCTGCCAAAAAGTTTGTGCCCCCCCCCCCCTCAGGGCTCCTCTCCAGCGTGTTTCCCCAGCGTGTGCCGTGATAACGTCACACACATAATGGAGAAGCTGAAGCAGGAGAGAGGAAGAGAGACCAGCAGACACTGCTGCTTCCCCTGGCTCTGCATCCCAAGCCGTCCTAGCACGCCCATCCGCCTGCCCATCCTGTACGCAGTAGCCAATAGCCAGCTCTGTGTACAATCAATTGAATCAGTGGGGGGATTTGTTGTCTCTGCCATGGACGCACAGAGGAAGCAGCATGTCAGTGCGTTGAGCAGGTGCCGGCCCCCACACAGACCCTGCTGCTGCTTGCTCCCCCAAGCGGCTGCTGGGGCTGCCTTACAGTAGTTACGCCACTGTATGTATATTATTTTTTAATAGTACGTTCACTTGTAGGTTAATATGAAAGTATGGGTCTATGCTGTGACATTTCACTAGAACTTTAGTGAGAGGTCACTCCTCGTAGCCCAGGGCTTAAAGTGGTCCTGGAGAGCTGTTGGGTCTCATTTACCTCTGCCACCTAATTTCTCCCACCTCCCCTCCCCCAATTAGGCAGAGCCAGGACCAGTGGTCGGGTTGTTGGTGTCCCCCTGCAAACCATAATGCTTTTCTACTAGAATGGCTGTGCTGGGCCAAGGTGGAGGTTTAACTAGTTCCACGTCACCATTAGAGGTGGAGGAACTCGGTTCCACCCCGTTCACTCCCCACTTTAATCCCTGTCCTAGATTGTGTCTGTAACACAGAAGATAAAGTCGGTAATGATCAAAGTTCCAAAGCCTAGTAGTGTGTCACAGGCATAGAGGTCTTCTCTGAATCACCATGGCCGGACTCAAGCCCATGCAGTCCAAAATCACTATTGAGGAATGTTCACATTTATGTTCATCTTCTGCCAACGAATCACGCAGGACACGACCCACCTCCGCGATCATCTGAAATGACATATGCATATTTCTTATTTAAATATATGATTAAATGCTGTTGGCATTGCCATGTTCCAAATGTTTCAAACTAGGGAATGGTCCAATTCCCATACTAAATATTCGGATACATATATATTAACAAAATATACTAATCTATTTTTTTTTTCAAAGAAATGTTTGAATCGTTGGCCAACTTGCTGTCATCACTGCCTAAGCCGAAGCTGCTGAGCATAAGGCTAGCTTTGGCCAAATCATCAAAGTTTATCAAGAATGTCAAACGCAGGGCTTTCCTCCAGCCGTCCCTGGTGCATGATGCGGCTGACATGTTAGCATGCCGTGTGATCAGAGCGGAGGATTAATGTACGCATAAACTGATCCAAGCTAATCAGCTGATGGGATGAGCAGATGCCGCAGTTTTAGCAGTGAGGGCTGGGTTGCTGTCCGTATCCACATCAACAGTTTTGTGTTCATGCACTTAAGGCCTAATTCAGGTTGGCTCGCTAGGTAGCCTGCATTCGCTACATAGAGAGCCCATAAACACCGGTTAGCTGACCATCAAATGATTTCTTTCTCTTCGGTAATAAAAGTCAGTCTATAATGACTTTTATTCCCGAAGTCGAGGCAGACGCTCAGCCCCCCACCCCAAGAACACTGGACGTTCGCCTGCTGCCACCTACAGCCCTCCCTCCCCTCAGCGAACGGTCTGATGAATGTGAAGCCGTTAGTTTCTGGGGTTTGCTCATGCGCATTTCTGTGCATGAGCAAACCCTGACCGGCACTGGGTCCGAATTCGGCTGCAACAAGCGATTCTGAATCAGCCCCTACAGATGGAGCTGCTCCTAGTGATGGAATCGCCATCCGCCGCCATCCACTGCCAGCCGATGGAAGGAGGCGCGCGCACGAGGCACTCGCACGCCCCGTTCTGTGGGAGCCCTCTGCCGCCCGCCGCCGGTCCCCTGCACCTCCCCGCAGCCCCCACCGGCTTCCCCCACTCCCTGAAGCGGAGACAGCAAGAGAAACTGCTCCCCACCGCACACACCAAGGGATTGTGGCACCACACACATACATACACCTGGAGGGAGACACCGCACACACACACACCAGGAATGGCAAGGATCACACACACACACAACAGGGATAGACACTTTCACCTTTCAGTTTCTGTACAGTATCGGTGGCACCCCTCCCTACCAGGAAGCTAACCACCGGGTTAGGAACATGTGGTTGGTGCATTACCAATAAAAAATAAAAATAGTGGGCTTGCTTGCTGGTCTCAGGGGCCCCCTTAAGCAGCCGGGCCCCGGTTGCATCCCTTGCACCCTGTATATAGTTATGCCACTGAGCATAAGGTAGTAAGCAGGATGCCACAGCCAGGTGGAAGGCTGTCTGTATGCACTTAACTGCCATTACAAACACATTTGAAGTGCAGCATGTACAGAGCCTTAGGCAGCGTGGAGAATAATAAAGCTGTGTTTAGCCTCATTTAAATTAATCATGAGCGTGAAATCGATAATATGTGCTGTCTTTATTACACAAGTCACTTTTAATGCAGCTAGGAATGCTGTTAGCCCTCCTGCAAAGCTATAAGAGCTTCCTCTGCACACATTGGGCCAGATGTGGACGGAGCGACCATTGCTGGTAATATGGTAATACAGTAGGAGGCGTCTGATATAAGTAGATGCCTCCTGCATGCAGGTGAGATCAGTGCTGTGTCCCAGGACGCAGTATTGGATCACCTGAAACACCATTGGTCAGCTGCATGACCCAAGAAGTTGGACAAGCCGGCCACTGCAGAAGAAACAGAGGGCATTGTACCTTCATCTACAACAGCGGCCACAATCCCCCATATTGGGAAAACGTACCTCCCAACTTTGAAGGAGGTGGGACACATTAGACGCGCCAATTTTTTGGGGGGTGGCCTAATTCCGGGGGCGTGGCCTATACTCGCAGCTCTTCCGTGAGGCCACACCCCCATTTTGTCACTATGGGGGCATGACCCAGAGGCTCTGTGAGCCTCTAGCCATGCCCCCAGCTCCCTGGCTGCGGGAATAGATGCTGTGCGCATCGCACAGCGTTTATTCCCCGCTGCTTAGCAGCCGACAGGGGGGACTCCCAACAGCCCCCCTCACCACGGGATACTGCCGGTCGCGGTTGGGACAGCGGGACAGGCCCTGATAATCGGGAAAATATGGGAAAAGGAGGCCCTCAGACGTCACACAAACACAATGTGAAGTCATACTGGGTCCCAGACCTCAAAGTAAAAGTACAAAATATTGGTACTTTGCGCTAAGCACAGCACCTCTGTCTATGAGCTGCTGGCTATGCCTCCAGCCCCTCTGGTAGATGCTGTGCATATATTCAGTGCTGCTTTGAGCAGAACAGTGAGTGACATCAGAACTCCCACATGCCCCCTGTCCCCCACCGCGGGACACTGCTGAGCAGAGCAGCAAGTGACAAGGGAACTCCAACCTGCCCCACCGCATGACACTGCTGAGCACAGCAGCGAGTGACAAGAGAACTATCACTTGCCCCCCCCTCCCCCTCCGCGGGACACTGCTGAGCACAGCGGCGAGTGACAAGGGAACTCCCACCTGCCCCCCCCCCCTCCCCCACCGCGGGTCTCTCCTGCAAAAATCGGGACAGTTGGGAGGTATGGAAGGAGGAAGACTATGGTTCCAGGCCTATGGAAACTCTCATTTCTTGAGTGTTCACATTCACACCACAGTGAGCAGCAGTAAAATTGTATCACTGATTACAGTCAGAGTTAATCTCCTGTTGAAACAGCTACCTACTGAAAGTAGCTTCTTAGTTCATAATACAATTTATCAAATGAGATTAGTGCATCAGATGTGACAGTTCAGATTAAGCAGGATTTGTTAACTCAAAATCACCTTTTAAATGAGGTCTCCCATGGCGGGCTTGGACGAGCCTGTGGAAAGTCATGCTTCTACAGTGCCGAATATTATTAGCCTATTTCATGCCATAAAACTACAGCAGATACTTCAGAACGTCTGATCATTATCAGCCAAATCAAAGGATTGTATCTTCTCTGCCTTTGGACTTCTGGCTGTGGTGATGATTGTCCAAACTTGGGGTCAACTACTGTATATATTTTTATTATATATATTATTATATGTATTACATGTCTGTAATGGTGGTTTGAAAACGCCCGCCATGTTGGAGATGGCCGGTTACCTGTATATGGCAGTCGGGATACATTAAAAATTCCGACGGTCAAAATCCCGACAGGGTCAAAATCCCGAATGGGTCAAAATACAGACAAGGACAAAATCCCGACATGGACAAAATCCCGACATGGACAAAATCCCGACATTTAAAATCCCGACAGGTTCAAAATCCCGACATTTAAAATCCCGACAGGGTCAAAATCCCGACATATAGATTGTACAGGTGAAACAGTCTACATGACTTTCCGTCTACAGGTGCGAGGTCGACATGGTTTTTTTCACTGTTTTTTGAGCCGACATGTGCCGACAGGCGGTATTTCATGCCCTACCATCCACTAGGGCAGTGGTGGCCAACCTGTGGCTCTTGAGCCTCATGCGGCTCTCCCCCTTGTAATGTGCGGCTCCTGCTCCCACTGCTGCCCGCCGCCCACCGTCCGACCCAGTCCCCCCTGCTGCCGGTTCCCTGAACTGTGCATCCTTGTGACTGAGCCGTCCGCCAATCAGAGCTCGCGGGCCAGCAGCCAATCAGGAGCCGGCCAGCGAGCTTTGATTGGTGGACGGCCCAGTCACAGGGAAATGAGGGGGAAGGAGACGCGCGGTGTGATCTGCTCTCCTCCCATTAGTTACATGACAGGAGGACACCAGACTGTCCTCTCCCCGCCCGGCAGCAGCAGCAACAACAACGGTCAGTGCTGCTGCTGGGAAATTTGCACTGTGGGGGCATAGCAGTTTGTGGCACTGTGGGGGCATAGCAGTTTGTGGCACTGTGGGGGCATAGCAGTTTGTGGCACTGTGGGGGCATAGCAGTTTGTGGCACTGTGGGGCCATACCAGCTTTTTGGCACTGTGGGGGCATACCAGCTTTCTGGCACCGTAGGGGCATACCCGGCACCGTGTGGTGCATACCTGGCACCGTGGGGGGCATATGTGTATCTGGCACTATTGGGGGCATATGTATAGATGGCACTGCACTATTGGAGGCATATTTGTATCACACCCACCCAAGGGGTCAAAATAGACTACGCCCCTTTTTTTGGCGCATGCGCCTTTGGCGCGCGCATGATATCGGCTCTTTAGCTTGACTACTGATATTTTTCGGCTCTTTACCTCTACCTCTGGAGAATAAAGTAGTGTGCCGAGCGCAGCGAGGCACTGTGCCCGAAACATTGCGAGCGAAGCGAGCTATGCGAGGGGCTGCGGTTCACTTCCAACTGTGTCCATGTCGATTGTGTCGATATTTGGGCAAAAAAACAGTGAAAAAACCCATGTCGACCTCGCACCTGTCGACGGAAAGTCATGTAGACTGTTTCACCTGTACATTCTATATGTCGGGATTTTGACCCTGTCGGGATTTTAAATGTCGGAATTTTGAACCCGTCGGGATTTTGTCCATGTCTGGATTTTGTCCATGTCTGGATTTTGTCCTTGTCGGTATTTTGACCCATTCGGGATTTTGACCATGTCTGGATTTTGTCCTTGTCGGTATTTTGACCCATTCGGGATTTTGACCATCAGGATTTCATACCGAATCCGCAGTCAGGCCTAGACCCACCTTAGCAAATACTCTGTGTTATGCCACTCCATATAACCATAGTGCTCAATTGTAAGTATAATGTAAGGCAAAAGAGTCACAGAGAGTGGGGGAACGGGTTCAAATGACCTAGGCCCAGTGTCAGTGTCATTGTCAAAAGATCAACAGGTTCAAAAAGTTGACAGTTAATTGGCCAACATGGATTTAGGTCAACAGGATCAAAAGGTTGACATGCTCAAAAGATCAACTTGAAAATGGTCGACACAAAAAATACTGACACATGTTTCTTGTAATATTAAACCTTGGTGCCTAACCATAACCATCCACTTCGGCAGTCTAACCCTAAACCTCCGCCAAGTGCCTAACCCCAACTGTGCCATCTGGTAGCCTACCCTAACCCCTAAGCCTAAGGTATGTGTCAACCTTTTGTACCTGTTGACCTAAGTCCATGTCAACTATTTGACCAATGCCCTTTTGACCCTATTGACTTATATAGGAACCTTTTGAACAGCCATACCTGGGACTGTGGCCACTGTCGACTGCCTTGGAGACAACAACTTGATAGTTTGACTTTGGTGCTCACTGTCCCCTTGTAATGCTTCTCCTCCCCCATTACATTAATATTATTTTAGTGAAACATAAAACCCACAGTGGCTGAGGTATTGATTCACCGGGCAGCTATGTAAATATATTTCAGATGTCTCTTCTCTTTTGAAGAGGTTTATTCTTATATTCTAGGAAATAATGTGTGATGTATCCAGAACTCAGTGATGTGTAAGTTAAACATCCTTTACATTCTCCCCTACAGATGACTCACCTTTTGTACAATGTAGGTCCGTTTTTCTGGCATTATAGTCTAGAACCGACATTCCTGATAATGAAGGACGTGAGTGTATGTCACTCAGATCTCTCTGTCTGACTCACTTATTGTTATTCTATACTCTGCTGGAATCAGTAGTAAATATATAAATGGTTTTGAACTGACCACTAAAGGAGACATTTCCCAAAAGCAGCAGCCCTTCTCATACAAATTCCCAGATGTATTTGTACAAAATTAAATTTGCTCCCATCAAGTATATTTGTAAATAATTACAAATGCTAAAGACATCATTGTGTAACATCAAAAAAGATAGATGTAACATACAGTAAAGATTATATGCAGAATAAAAAGCATCCATAGACCAGGGTTGCCTACCCTCCCGGAAAGGTGGGCAAACCTCATGGTTTCTGGGGGACCCCCGCTCTCCCCCCAATCCCGGCTCCCTCCCCCCCTGATGCACCGGTTAAATAATCTACTTATATTTGATGAGGGGGCGGGGGCTAAAGTGCCAAAATCGCGTCATTCCGCGGAGATGGGCAAACCGGGTCATTTTCCAGCATGGGGGCAGGGCTTAATGATGTCACATTCAAGCCCCGCTCCCGAACTCCTTCTGAAAGTCTCCTCTCTGGGCTTTTCCCGGAGAGGAGATTTAAAAAGTCGGCAACCCTGCCATAGACAAGTCCGACTTGTCCTAAGGACAATTCGGACCAAATTCCCATTGAGCTGCCACGGCAGCTCCCCGGCACTTCATGTACCATTTTTACATACGATAAATCGCATGTAAAACTCCAGGGGAGCAGGAGAGCCGGGCAGCGCTGGGTGCCGGGCCGGAAAGCGGCAGCAGAATTTTAAAAAGTCAAAGCACTGGCCGGCAATTGATTGGCTCTCAGCCAACAAGGGGCCTCCAATTTGGATGGCCGTTGATTGGCTGAGAGAATTATCTCAGGCAATCAGTGGTCGACCAGCCTTTTGACAGTGTTTATTAAATTCTGCTGCTGCTTCCAACCCCGCCGCCAGGCACTTGCCGCTCCCCACTGCCCGGCACCTGCTGCTGCCTGCCTCTTCCCACCACACACCGCTGCCTGCCCTGCTGATCACCACTGTCCAGCACTCGTCTCTGCCGGTCCCACTGCTCACCGATGTCCGTCCCTGCACGTAGGTGTGTGCACCTATGGGTCCGACCCAATACATAGTGGGGGCTATAAAGCACCTGTGATGTGCTACTGATGGGTCAGATCCAATAGATTTTATGTGCAAGCGGCTCAATCTCCAGGGTCCGACCCGATGCGCACGGGACCCCGCATGGGGTCAGATGGGATGTCAAACGTATCAGATTTGGGTCGATTTCTCGGCCCAATCCGTCAGGATCGGGTGAAATTGGCCCAAATCTTACTAGTGTATGGGCAACATTAGTCTTGAATTACTAGAAAAAATTGCCTCAAACATACATAATTTATATATTACCTTTAAGTTTGGATATACTTTACCATAAACCAAGGAGAACACTGCTCGTGTTAGAGGGTCATGCCGTGCAATCTTCAAAAAACACAGTGAACGTGCGAGTCCCTTAAGTAGTAGGTCAGTTTCAAGGGTGAGTGAACTTTAAATGCCAAAAATTAACAGAATAACAAGATTTACCTGTTCAGTCATCTGGAAGACCTGATAATCTCATCCACCCATGAAACGTCTACTTACCAAGCTGGCCAGATGACACATTCAATTTACAGCAATGTCTGGCCTGGGAAATACAATCCTGTGTGTCTTAGCTGGGCAAGCACTGACCTGTAAGATTTCAGTCATCAGAAAAAGATTACCCCAGGCGTTGTTTCAATGAACCCAATCATCACACCTACAGTTCAGTGGTTAGGTATGTGGCCATATTAAACAATTACTTCCACTTCTGTAGAAGGTCATTAGATTCAGGGTGGGGGCCAGAGTAAACACTGGCTGTATGGAAAAATGCACTCACCTTATGCTCATATACATATCTTTCTTAGAGGATCCACTGACAAATCTGGATACAAGTTTGAACCAAATACTCAGGTCAGCCCCCTGTATTTTTCTCATTCATACATTCATTTATTTATTTATTTTTGTTTATTTTAGATGCCCCTAACACCCATGCCGCATATGCAACTAATATGAATCTAGCAGCAGGGCCGCAGACAGGGGGGTGCCAGGGGTACAGCTGTCCCGGGCCCAGGCCTCTGCAGGGGCCCAGGCAGCTGCCCACAGTAGCATGGCACCCCCCCCCCCTCCCCCGCACCCACACAGTATCAGCCACCCGGCTTAGTAAATCAGGAACCACCATTCTTTTGAATGGTGATTCCTGTCGTATCCTATCGATGGTGTAGACATTCGTATTTGTAAATACACATACGAATGTCCCATCTTTAACCCCTTCCCGACATTTGACGTACATTTACGTCATGGTCGGAAAGTACTTCCCGACACATGGCGTAAATGTACGTCATGGCTTCTAACTGTCACTGCGTCTATAGACGCGGTGACAGTTAAGAGATGTCTGCTGTCCCTGACAGCAGACATCCCCCCTCGCCGCCCAGGGGGGGCAGGGGTGCCCCCCCCGGTCGGCGATCGCTGTGATTGGCTGTTCAAATCTGAACAGCCATTCACAGCGTTTCCTGTGTTACCGGCGGCTAAGCCGCTCGGTAACACAGGGATCGGTGGTGATCGGTGCTGTTAAGTACAGCACCGATCACCACCGATGAGCAGCACCCCCCTCCCACCCACCCGGCACTCACCCTGCCCGGCAGCAGGCTCACCCGGCGGCGGCAGCGGCAGAAGCGCACGCAGCGGCAGGAGCGCACGCACCCCCCTCCCCCCCCCTGCCAGCCGCAGCAGCAGCATGAGCTGCATAAAAAGTTAAAAAAAAGAATGATAATGAACTGAATTATATATATATATATATATATATGTGTGTGTATATATATATGTGTGTATATATATATACACACATATATATATATATATGTATATATATATATATATGTGTGTATATATATATATATATATATACATACACACATATATATATATATATAGATATATATATATATATACACACACACATACATACATATATATATATATATATATATATATATATATATATATATATATATAGAAAGATATTCCCGACATATGACGTATATATACGTCATGGTCGGGAGGTACTTCCCGACCGAAGACGTATATATACGTCATGGTTTTAAACTGTCACCGCGTCTATAGACGCGGTGACAGTTTGGAGATGTCTGCTGTCCCTGACAGCAGACATCCCCCCTCGCGGCGATCGCTGCGATTGGCTGTTCAAATGTGAACAGCCAATTGCAGCGTTTTCTGTGTTACCGGCGGCTAAGCCGCTCGGTAACACAGTGATCGGTGGTGATCGGTGCTGTTAAGTACAGCACCGATCACCACCGATCGCCAGCCCCCCCCACTCCCACCCGGCAGCCCCCCTCCCTCCCACCCACCCGGCTGCCGCAGCGCCAGCACCCCTCCCACCCCCCCGCCAGCCGCAGCGCCAGCCCCCCTCCCAAAGCTGGTGACCAAAATGGGGTCACTTGTGGGGGGGTTCCACTGTATTGGTGCTTCGGGGGTCTTGCTAATGCGACATAGCACCCACCATTCATTCCACCACCAAATATCACTCCTTCCCTTCTGAGTCCTGCCATGCACCCAACTGGTATTTTTTGGTCACATGTGAGGCATTGCCGTACTCGGGAGAAATTGGGGCACAGATTTTGGGGTGCTTTGTCTCCTTCATTCCTTGTGAAAATGAAAAATTTTGAGCCAGAACTGCATTTTTCTGTAAAAAATTACATTCCTAACTTTTAGCATCTTATGGTGCCTAGAAACCTACATGGTGCCTAAAAAATAATCTCATAAAAAGGAGGCTCCAAAATCAAGTAGGTGCTCCTTCTATTATGAAGCCTGTGGTTTGGTCAACGTGCACACTAGGGCCACATATAGGATATTTATGAAAACCAAAGAATTGGGGGAATCAATTTTTAGTCACATTTCTCTAGTAAAATCTGCTGTGTTCCTTAGAAAAATGTATTAAAATTGAAAATCTGCAAAAAAAATGAAATTTTGAAATTTCACCTACACTTTGTTTTAATTCCTGTGAAACACCTAAAGGGTTAACAAACTTCCAAAATGCTGTTTTGAATACTGTGAGGGGTGCAGTTTTTGAAATGGCATCATTTATGGGGGTGTCTCACATACAAGTCCCTCAAAGTCACATCAGAACTGAACTGGTCCCTAAAAAAATCAGTGTTTGAAATTTTCTTGAAAATTTGAGAATTTGCTATTCATATTTTAAGCCTCCTAGTGTCCAAAAAAATGAAAATGAGGTTGAAATAATGATGGCAACATAAAGTATACATATGGTCTATGTTAGTTATTAACTATTTTGAGTGGTAAGATTATTTGTCTCACAAGCAGAAAATTTAACATTTTGCAAATCGCAAAATTTTCCATTTTTTTACGACATTTTGGTATTTTTCACAAAAAAACACAGACTGTATCGACCAAAATTTACCACTAACTTGAAGTACAATGTGTCACGAGAAAACAATCTCAAAATCACTGGGATAAGTAAAAGCAAAAAAAAGTTATCCCCACTTAAGTGATACATGCCAGATTTGAAAAAAAGGGCTCTGTCAGGAAGGCAAAAACAGGCTCCGTCAGGAAGGGGTTAAGAATACGAATTGCTGTATTTTTGGGATCGTAAATCCCCAAAATACAAATGTGTAAAAAATACGTGTATTTCTGCCTACAAATACACCTATTTTTTACAAATTCATATTAGTAAATTTCCCCCAGAGGGTGAAATGTAATAGGATGAGAGATTCAGAAAGTGAGAGATTAGGTAAGAAATATCCAGGTTTTTTTTTAAAGCGGCAATCATTTACAGTACACTGCAAAACCAGTTTGATTTTATAGTCTAAATGATTGGCACTTTAAAAAAAACCTGGAGATTTCTTACCAAATCTCTCACTTTCTGAATCTCTCATCCTATTAAATTTCACCCAGGATCTCTGCTAAGGTCAATGCGTGAGGACATACATTGCACTTGAAGCAAGGCCTAAAGAGGAATTAAGAAGTAGACTTTGTGAATATATCAGCATTGAACGCAACTCCAACAAAATAGCATGGAAAGTGACAAATGAAATGTCCCTTATAATGACAAAGTCAAACAATGAGGAACCAAAGCACAGCCACCTAAAGAAAGCTTTCCTTAATATGAAGAACAGAGCAACAGAAAAACCTTACAAAAGGGTCCAAGCAAAAAGTGGCGTCCACACCCACTGACACACAAGTTTGTGCTGTTCAACTTTAAAAGTACAAAAAGAACATTCATTAACCTAGAGAAATGAGTGGGAGGCCTTCGTACCAAGAGCTTACAATATCCCAAGAACTGTCATCCATCTCAAACCTTTAGCACACAACACTTATTTCTCCTAATGTTATGGTCCCAATTCTTTACAAGAGGACAATGGGTACTGGTGGGGCTGGTCAGTCACCCAATTATTTTTTTACTGGATACAGTAAATTGTTTGGGAAGAATATATAAGAATATATAAGATCAGGGAAATAGTCCTGAGAAAGTAGGGTGGAAATCGTGCAGAGAGATGGAGAGATCAGCAGATAACAGCGGCTTGGGAATGTAATAAGTCTCCTTGGAGATATATGGCTTCAGGACCAGTTAACACTTTGAGAGTTTGGGAACTGTCTGATAGAAGTCAGATCATTCCAATGGACAGGTGCAGCATGCAGGATGGGAGGCAATGAGAAGCAATGATGGAAGGAACACATACAGTAAGTTATTTTCCTAGTTACATTTCACCCATGGAAACAGATCCATCCTATAGATAAATTAGTAAAGGATATCAGTAATCGAGGCAGGAGATATTGTGGCCAGTAATTGGCAGTCTAGTGGAAAAGGATGGATACAACACTGTATGATCAAATCAAAGGAAAATGGGCTTGTGGTGTGAGCCCAGCGGCAGATGACTCCATTGCCTCCCAGAGTTCTGCCCCTGTATGGACCTGGAAAACATGTTTGAGGTCCTGAGAACTGAGTTCAGAACCTTTGTATTAGATTTATTTTTTCTGTAGATTTTTGTACCTGTATTGCCATGACAATAAAAAAGAGGAAAACATCAGGATTGCCATCACTCTCAATTTCCCTAATGCTCAGAGCCAGATTGGATCACAGCTATTAGTCCTGGAGGACTTGTGCAATGGAGCTGATTCACAGTTGGAAGCATAACAAAAAAATATAAAAAAAGAGAGCAAAGGTAACTCTTGGCAAAGCCATGTTGCAGAAGAGATGTTGAGCTGGGAGGGATGTATCCTAGTTGAATTCTAAATTGCAAAAACCCTTCTTTTTACCCTTGTTTGAGATCCGGGTATGCAGACATGGGTTGACCCGTTCACACTGAAAAAAAAATGTGTTAAAAGTCAAATTACCAGGTAGAATTGCTTTACCCGGGAATTTGCCTAGCAGTGAGAACGGGGGTCCGTTGCCGCCGCTCCTGGCATTTAGATGCCGGGTAAATGCTGTGTAGTTCACACACGCAGTATGAACACAGCATTTTTTTTTGCTTTGCTCCCAACTCGGAATCAGTTCCATCAACCCCACAATAGAAGGTCAATGCATAGCTATTTACTTAAGAACCGTGGACTGCTTGCGGTGTGCTAATGTTGCATGCGCTCTATCATTATTAACCCTTTGAGTGCCAACGTTGCTGTGGGAGATGAGCAAAATATCTGCTAAAAATGCCAGGGCCGTAGTCGAGGGATATGAATCACTTTAGTTATTGCCGGCAAATGATCTGGTCAATTAATTGAAGCTTTGTTAAGTATTGCGCCCAAAAATAAACCCATCACTGTAAGCGAGGCTGGCATTTCTAGGGGATATTTTGCTCATCTCTAACAGCAACGTTGGAACTTAAATGGTTAGTGCATTCTGTGTACATGGTAAATGTGGGGGTAATGTATAAAATGCCTAATAGCAGTTCAATAGCACAAATGCAGCTTTAGACCCCCACGTGGCCCAATTTGTGCAGTAGGTGGGGAGCATGAGTTATCAGACCAAGGAAAATAAGGTAGATGGAAGTACATTTACTAAGGAGAAAGCCCTAACAGAACTTTCAAGACTGAAAGTGGATAAATCAATGGGGCCAGAGGGAATGCATCCAAGGATACTAAAAGAACTAAAAGATGTGCTGGTAGTGCCATTAACAGATTTATTCAACCAGTCACTAGATACAGGTGCAGTTCCTGAGGACTGAAATAGAGCAAATGTAGTTCCACTGCACAAAAGCGGAAGCAAAGAAGAAGCAAGTAAATACTGACCAGTAAGCCTTACATCAGTAGTAGGGAAATTAATGGAAACACTATTAAAAGAATGAATAGTGGAATCTCTTAGGGGGTTATTCTAGTCCATTCTTTCTGACAAAATCCTTCTTAGATGGACAAAACCATGTGCACTGCGGGTGGGGCAGATGTAACTTGTGCAGAGAGAATTAGATTTGGGTGGGGTTTTTCTTCAAAGTGAGATCTATATTGAAGTGTAAAATCATTCAGTCAGTATTTTCCCTGCACAGAAACAAAATAACTCACTTAAATCTAATTCTCTCTGCACATGTTACATCTGCGCCCCTGCAGTGCACATGGTTTTGTCCATCTAAGAAGGATTTTGTCAGAAAGAATGAACTAGAATAAACCCCTTAAATTAAATAATTTACAGGATCCAAAACAGCATGGTTTTACTGCACGGAGATCATGCCAACTCCGTGACCAAAATACTAGATGAAGGGGGGCCGTAGATGTGGCATATCTAGACTTTAGTAAGGCATTTGACACTGTCCCACTTTGCAGACTGCTAAATTGAAAGTGTGGGATTGGATTATAAAACAATTAAATGGATAAGAACCTGGTTGCAGGATAGGAAACAGACAGTTGTAGTAAATGGAGTGCATTCTATGGAGGGACATGTTACCAGTGGAGTACCCCAGGGATCTGTACTTGGACCAGTGCTCTTTAATATCTTTGTTAGTGACATTGCAAATGGTATTGAAGGGAAAGTATGCCTTTTTGCAGATGACACAAAGATATGCAACAGAGTAGACACACCAGGAGGGGTAAATCAAATGACTGATGATCTAGGTAAACTTGAGAATTGGTCAAGAGCATGGCAACTAGAGATGAGCGGGTTCGGATCCCCGAGATCCGACAGATCCGAATATCGGGGATCCGGGTCAGATCCGAGTCGGCTCGGGAGTTCCCGCCTGAATTCCGGACCAATAACGAGGCCGAACGTCATCATCGCGCTGTCGGATTCTCGCGGGAGCGGGATCTTATAAAAGATGCACGCGCGCCCCGCCATCTTCACTCCAATCTTGGAGAGGGAAGAGGGTGGTTGGGAAGCTCCATGTGCCCTGTGCTGTGCTCTGTGCCATGTGCTCCGTGCTGTGCTGTGCTCCGTGACCTGCCCTGTGCCCTCACTGCCCTGTGCTGTGCTCCATGCCATGTGCTCCGTGCTGTGCTGTGCTCCGTGACCTGCCCTGTGCCCTCACTGCCCTGTGCTATGCTCCGTGACCTGCCCTGTGCCCTCACTGCCCTGTGTTGTAGACTTGTATTGAGAGTCAGTGACTGTTTATAGGCCTGAGCCCTGTAGTGTGATTTAACTAACTAGGTGCTGCAGTGCTCACACGCAGGGGCTGCAGTGTCCACTGTCCAGGGGCTGTCCTGTGGCCCGTGCCCTGTTGTGATTTATTTAGCCCTGAACACTGTGTTTTTTGTGATTTAACTAACTAACTCAGTGCTGCAGTGCTCACACGCAGGGGCTGCAGTGCAGCTGAGTAGTACACTGTGTACAGGGGCTGCAGTAATACAAGGGGCTGTGTCCAGTGTGACGGCCTATATCTTATCCATTGTCCAGTGTCACGAGTCACTCACGACATATATCCTGTGTCCTGTGTGACGACATATCCTGTGTCCAGTGTGATGACATATATCCTGTGTCCAGTGTGACGACATATATCCAGTGTCCAGTGTGACGACAATATATCCTGTGTCCAGTGTCACAAGTCACAACATATATCCTGTGTCCAGTGTGACATGTAATGTGTGCCGGCATATATCCTGTGCCCAGTGTGACGACATATATCCTGTGTCCAGTGTGACGACATATATCCTGTGTCCAGTGTGACGACATATATCCAGTGGCCAGTGTGACGACAATATATCCTGTGTCCAGTGTCACAAATCACAACATATATCCTGTGTCCAGTGTGACATGTAATGTGTGCCGGCATATATCCTGTGTCCAGCGTGACATATATCCATTGTCCAGTGTGACGACATATATCCAGTGTCCAGTGTGACGACATATATCCAGTGTCCAGTGTGACGACATATATCCAGTGTCCAGTGTGACGACATATATCCAGTGTCCAGTGTGACAACATATATCCAGTGTCCAGTGTGACGACATATATCCTGTGTCCAGTGTGACGACATATAGCCTGTGTCCACTGTGACGACATACATCCAGTGTCCAGTGTGACGACATATATCCTGTGTCCAGTGTGACGACATATATCCTGTGTCCAGTGTGACGACATATATCCAGTGGCCAGTGTGACATCTAACCATTGTGTGACGGCATATATCCAGTGTCCAGCGTGACATATATCCAGTGGCCAGTGTACAAGAGCTGTGTCCAGGGGCGGTGTCCAGAGGCTGTGTCCAGTGTGACGGCTGTGTCCATTGTCCAGGGGCTGTGTCCAGTGTGACGGCTGTGTCCAATGTACAGGAGCTGTGTCCAGAGGCTGTGTCCATTGTCCAGGGGCTGTGTCCAGGGTGACAGGCTGTGTCCAGTGTCCAGGGGCTGTGTCCAGGGGCAGTGTCCAGGGGCTGTGTCCAGGGGCAGTGTCCAGTGTCCAAGGGGCTGTGTCCAGTGTGACAGGCTGTGTCCAGTGTAAAGTAAGAAAAATAAATAAAAGTAATAAATAAAATAAAAACACATTTTTGGATGATGGAGGAGGAAATAGTGGGAGTGCTGAAGCTGCTACCACCAGTCATGACAAGGCCGATACCTCTTTGTATTTGCTGTTTGGAGCATTTCTCTTTTTTTGGGATAGTTTATTAAACTGCCACCCTGTCTGCCCCTGCAGTGCCGCTCATCCAGGTTGGAAGTGTAAGGTCCACATGTATGTGATGCCGACTGCTGTCGCTTAGCTTAGTCATCCAGCTACCTCGGTATACCCTTTTGGCCCAACTACAGTAAATGAAAACAATTTTGTAAGCTATGAAGTGATCAAAATTTACTAGAAATGAGTGGAAACTAATGTTATTGAGGCTAATAATACTTTAGGGGCAAAAACAGGCCCAAATTCTGTTATTTTCGCCATTTTTAGCATTTTTTCATAAAAATCCAGATCCAAAACCAAAACCAAAACCCACAAGGGTGGTTTTGCCAAAACCAATCCAGATCCAAAACACGAAGGGAGATCCAGATCCAAAACCAAAACCCGAAAAAGTGGCCGCCACACATCTCTAATGGCAACTACAGTTTAATGCTAAAAAATGCAAAATTATGCACTTGGAACTCAAAAACCCAAAGGCTCAATATAGTATCAAGGGTACTAAAATGGAAACTACTGATGAGGAAAGAGATCTAGGAGTCACTATTTCAAGTGACTTAAAGGCAGGAAAGCAATGTAGCAAAGCAATGAGGAAGGCTAGTCAGATGCTTGGTTGCATAGGGAGAGGAATCAGTAGCACAAAAAAAAGAAGTAATAATGCCAATTTATAGGTCATTGGTACGGCCTCATCTGGAATACTGTGTCCAGTTCTGGAGACCATACTGTATCTTCAGAAGGATATAAATACATTGGAGAGTGTACAAAGAAGGGCAACTAAAATGGTGCATGGCCTACATCACAAAACATACCTGGAAAGACTAAAAGATCTTAACATGTATAGTTTGGAGCAGAGAAGGGAAAGGGGGGACATGATAGAAATCTTCAAATATATCAAGGGTTTTAACATAGTACAGGAGGGAAATTTTCTTCAAAGGAAAATAACTAATAGAACACGAGGACATGCACTGAAACTGGAGGGAGGTAGGTTCAGGGCAAATGTTGAAAGAATTACTTCACAGAAAGGGTAGTGGATAAGTGGAATAGCCTCCCATCAGAGGTGGTAGAGGCTAAGACAGTAGAACAATTTAAACATGCTTGGGATAGGCAAAGAAATAATGATCAAAAAGGGTTGAGATTACCTGAAGGATAAAAAAGGGTCAGACTAGATGGGCCAAATGGTTCTTATCTGCCGTCAAATTCTATGGTTTTATGAAGGGGAAACACAGCAAAATGCATTTAATGATACATATGGACGAACACCCACATTCATGTCCATTCATGCAGTCGGAGCACTTACGCCAATGTCCATCCAACTTTACGTCCTAATTTCTTTTCTCCATGGAGATGACAGGAGGGGAGATGCTATTGACTGGCAATAGGGTCATCGCTCCTCCTTATTTACCCCCCTCCCTTATAGCATAATTCTATGATTCATGTGTCAATGTAGAGGAGAAGAAGCAGCCCATCACAATGTCTCCCTGGAGCTAAGTGGAAGATGTCTGTCTCCCCCTGTGGTGCTTTAACACAATGACAAGGTGATTCCGTGCATGCACAGAAATATGGTCTGTGGCCATCTTGGTTAGGTGTTTGAAGCACTCTTTAACTTCACCACAAATGAGTTTCCATGTGGACCGTGTAAAGAAAAATTAAAACAAATAACTACAGTTTTAAAATTGGGCAGCAAGTCCTCCCACCCATATCTTGGACTGATTTCCACCATATGCTGCTCACCTTGCTACGGATAAAACCCAAAACTAAAACAATGTAATGTACCTGTTTTAGTTACACGTTTTCGAGAAGGGAACTTCCTATCGCAGAGAGATTGACTTGCGTGCTAATTGGTGCATGCATGTCTGCAACAGATCACAGCGAGTTGACAAACTACAAGAATCTTTCATGTGGCTGGCCAACAAAAAAAAATATTTATCAACCACAGATCAAATTGATTCTTGTGTGGTCCACAGAGAACACTTTGCTGAATTAGCGGCGGCACGTTTCATTTTGATGTTGATCTGTCACGTCACATTCCTAGTATTCCCCTAGTACGCAGCAACCGAATCTGTGTGAAATCACTGAAGCAATTCGATCTGTGTACAGTTAGCTTTCTTTTTTTTTTTTATTTGTATTGAGGGTCCCCTGCTGTGTTTCAAACTTTCTATTTACTTCTTTAAGTGCACTGTAAAGTATGAATGTACTGTGGCTGGGCTGTGCAGGATTATAGTACATGTGGGCAGCATGGATGTGTAATGGTTAGCATTACTGCCTCACAGCACTGAGGTCATGGGTTTGATTCCCACCATGGCCCTAATTGTGTGGAGTTTGTATATTTTCCCCGTGCTTGCGTGGGTTTCCTCCGGGTACTCCGGTTTCCTCCCTCACTCCAAAAATATACTGGTAGGTCAATTGGCTTCCACAAAATTAGCCCTTGAATGATTGCGTGTGTGCATGTTAAAGGGAATATAGACTGTAATCTCCACTTTGGCAGGGATGGATGTGAATGTTCAACATAGTCTCTGTTAAGCGCTGCAGAATATGTGTGCGTTATATAAATAACTGTTAATAAATATCATTCTTTTATAAATGGCCGTACTGTAAATTACATTTATTTATGTTTACTCCGTTTTGATCTTGTTTAAAGCAACAAAAAGTGATTTACACAGAAAGACCATATTAGAAGAATTCCAGTGATATATTTAAAACAAATTCTGTATACCATGTTGTTCATTTTCACACTGTTACATGGGTGCAGCTATGGGGCCATCTTAACAGTGTTGTTAGGCCCTGCACCTTTTCTCCTCATGCTTCCATACAGTGACTGGCTGTCAGCAGTTTGGTAGCCCTCACCATGCACCAATCAGAATGCTGATAGCCATTCACTGTCTGGGTGCAGGCTGGGTGGGAGGCAGAGAATGCTGCTTGACCTCTCTTAAAAACAGAGCAGCTGGATAGAATTCCCGACCTGCCTCGCAAATAAAGCAATGGAGGCACCAGCCTGCACATGCTAGATGGCCCCTAAAATCATGGGGCACTGGGCATCTGCCCAGTGTACCTATATGTTATGATGACCCTGCCTGGGATAGTGGTTCTGGCTCCTCAGCTGGCACCTAGCACCAAACCTCCATCACATTTGCCCCTCCCCTGTTCTCTAGAAGCTTCCTTTCATTGTATTATTTTAACATTGGACCATATTGGACCATAAAAGGGATTGGTTAGCCATGCCATTTTAGAAGTGTGGTCACATGCCATTGGGGGCGTGCCTAGCAATTCTGAAGTATTAGGCCACCTCCCCTTCCACTCACCTCGCCTTAAAATACTTTTGATTAACATGCTCTAAAAGACAAGGGTGCATAGTGTATCAGGCAGTTACCACATTTCTCAGCAATAGGAGGAGAATGTATCAAGACACGGAACCTTATTTATTTAAGAGCACTGGATGCACAGAGCACAATACATCGGGTTTGCGGCAGAACATTTAAATACTCAGGGCCATTGTGATTCATGGTGGGCCGGTGGCTTGTGTGGAGGTGTGGCCACAGAAGGAGGCGTGGCTACTCTTCTTCATACTAAATGTTTTATTACCGTATATTGCACAAACCAGCAAAGTCCTGATGAGTGGACACGTCATAGTGAAAGCCGGGATATGTAATACTTATGAATTATATTAGGTAAAATCCATACAAAAATGTTATTCTCAGCATCCAATTACAAGTTAGTATGAGATGTTCAGAACCGATTGTCCACTAGACATCCAAGGTTCCGCCTCGGTTCTTCTATTTTTACTGACTGAGGATCCTACATTATCCTTTTCTAGTGCCCTAACATTCTTTTGTTTGTCTCCCTATTGTTTTCAAGCGCTAGATTTTTCGTCTCTTCTATACTGAGTGGTGGCGGGTGAGATACATGGTGAGCATGCGGGCCATGGACCAATGCCGCCGTGCCTAGGATCTTGATATCCACCAGTTCAGAGCTGATGAAAGAATCTATCTCCTTATGCAGAGTGGAAATGACCGCACGCCCCACTGCACATCAGGTAACACTCCTAACCATATGCTCTCCAATCCTTTATCTCATTTCAGCAATCGGTCTCCACAAAAGGAAATATTGCTTGATTTCCCCACATAACTAATCACAGTGGTCAGGGCCTGAATAAGCAATATGAACAGAGCTGAGGACCAAGATTTTTAGCTGAATATGAGCATCTGTTGGAGGTGATGAAGGGGGGGGGGGAGAGATTGGAGATGGGACAGCCATTTCTATGTTACCCTATGATGACTGGAACCCTTAATCAGGCCCTGACACCGGTGCAATGTCTTCCGACTTTTTTAAAGAACCCTCTCGTTCTATCCAGTTCCAACTCTTTCCATTGCCCGTTGCAAACATTTAACCCCCTGCAATTCTAAAACCATTCCAAGGTAACACAGCATTGCTTCCTCACTAAGCTGGGGACATGAGCGTTATTCCCGAAAAGGGCCCTACCTCCACAGAGTTTGCATCATGACCCCATTGATTCCCTCCAGGTTCCTCCACGCTATAAAAAAACTGAAAGGTTATTTGGCTGAGGGCAAAAAAGGTACCTGTGTCTGCGTGATGCTGTGTGGTAGGGAACCTAGGGGTAAATGTATCAGACCTATGAGAGAGCATTATACATGCTGTGATATAAAAATGTCAAAATCTGATTGATTGGTACTCTAAGGTGAATGTGGGCAGAAATCCCCCAAAATTTAATTTTTGGGAAATTTAGCTGCATATCCCATATGGGATTCAGTATGAAATCCCGGTGGTCGGGATCCCGGCGTTCAAAATCCCGACGCCGGAATCCCGACCGCCGAAATCCCGACAAGGGGGGGACGTGGATCGCCCCCCTTGCGGGCTCGCTGCGCTCGCCACGCCACACACCCACAGAGGGAAAAAGTGTCGGGATTTCGGCGGTCGGGATTCCGGCGTCGGGATTCTGAACGCCGGTATCCCGACCGCCGGGATTTTAACTGCATCCCCCCATATGTACCAAGCACCAGAATGTGATACATTCTGCGGCTTGTGGTGAGTAAGCAGCGAGTGAAACTACATCTCTATCACACATACAGAAACACAGAGGCAATCCCAAGGTAGCATACTAGCTTTCAAAGCTTTTGCTTTGAGCAGGCTTAGCTAATATATTTTATATATATATATATATATACTGTATATATATATATATGAAGAACACATATATATTTCAGAACATTCTCCCTGCTAGGAGGGGGAGTCGGCCACAGAAGTGATGTTGACAGCTTTCAATTAACTGATTCAAAGTTGCTGGGGAGGACAGGTGCCCCCTTGAGAGCAGGAGCCCGGAGGCAGATGACTCCATTGCCTCCCAGAGTTATACCTCTGCACTGATCCCACACTGCAAACATCCGTGCAAAAGTACCATGGCACATGCACAACACTAAGCCTGGCTGATAATCATAACATTTTTGGTGTACTTTTAAATAGTGTGGATCTACATCAACACTACACACCATGCCAGCTAGCGTTCTGGCTTTTTTGTTTGACAGCAGAGTCGGTCTTTCATATTTGGGGATTTTTTGCGCAGGGATGTGGTAAGCTGATTTTGTGAAAGGTGCCTAAAGCTCGCAGCTTCATCAGCATTCCTCTAATCCACCCCTGATGTTCCGCTGTAATGACACCCATATGGAATTCATCTATTTTAAGAAATATTCCATCAAAAAAACACACGCATGAGTATGAAAGGAGAAATTGAAATCCATTTTTATGGAACATAGCGAATGGAAAAACAGAACAAATTTGTCATTGCCTAATGAAAGTTGTTTCTAATTTGCAAATAATCGGAGAGCATGCAAATCCCTTTGCTGTGGCTGAGCACTGGCTTAGCATTTTATTGGCACAGTGGGAACGGATTAAAAGAAATTGTGTGTTTAGTGTCGGTTAAGCTTTAATCTTCATGATCTTACCAATAACAGGGGGCAGTGCCCTGATCGCTGCTGGCATGGGAAGAATAACATCATTGGTTGTTAACATGTTAATGTGTGACTAGCATGAATAATATAAGACCATGGCAATCACCCGACCTGAAACACCATCACCGGTTGATGACACCGTATATTGGCTCCATAACGCTTATAAGGTGTCCAAAATGGGGGGTCCTGCTTAGAAAGGGGCTTGATCTCACAGAAAATAATAATTATATGGGTAGCGGGCAAAATAATCCCAAATCTCGACCAGCCTAGAGTGGAATTACCATCAGATCCTGTCTGTTTTGGGTAGGAAGACTGCACCTACCTATGCCAGAGAGTAGAGCTCAAGCCTCGGACAGCTGGGTCCTTCACTCACGCAATGGTAGGTGTTGGAATCGGTGCATGCACACAAGTGGCAGCCTGATTGCGCATGTGCAAAAATCCAGATCGTATGCACTGCATCAGCTGCAGCAGATGGACAGCGTTTGCAAGGGGGACTGATTTTTAGTAGGGGTATGCACCGGGCACTTTTCGTGCTTTGGGTTTTGAGTCTGTATCTCCGTCTGTGTTTTGGGTCTGTATCTGTTCCAAAACACCGCCCTTTCTGTGTTTCATGTTTAGTGTGTTGGATCTGTATTTAAAAAAAAAAAAAACATAAAAACCGCTAAAATCACAGAATTTGGGTTATTTTTGCTCTTACGCTATTCTTAACCTCAATAACATTAAGTTCCACTAATTTCCAGTCTATCCTGAACACCTCACACCTCACAGTATTGTTTTAGTCCAAAAGGTTGCATCAAAGTAGCTGGATGACTATGCTAAGCCACACAAGTGTGCGGCACAAACACGTGGCCCATCTAGGAGTGGCACTGCAGGGGCAGAATGGATGGCAGTTTGAAAAACTAGGCCCCAAAGACCACATTATGCCAAAAAAAGAGGTGCAAGATATAATTGTCTTTAGGACCTCCCACCCACCCTTATGTTGCACAAATAGGACATGCACACTGTCAATCATTTCAGCGACAGGGTCTTCCACATAACTGTGGCTGAAATGATTACTTTGTTTGGACCCCCACAAGAAAAGAAGCAATTCATCTTTCTTCCTGTAAAAACTGCCTCTGCAGAGGCAAGATGTCGTCCTCATCCTCCGATTCCTCACCCCCTTCAGTGTGTACATACTCATCCTCACAGATTATCAATTCGGCCCTGCTGGACTCCACAATCACAGGTCCCACTGTAGTCTCTAGAGGCAATTGCTGGTCATCATTGAAGAATTGATCATTCATTTTGATGAATTTCATCTTCTCCACATTTTGCGGAAACAACCTCCTATGCTGCTCGCTGACCAGGTTCCCGGCTACACTCAAAACTATTTCGGAGTACACACTGGAGGGGGGACAACTCATGTAAAATAGAGCCAGTTTTACAGGGGCTTCCAAATTGCCTCTTTTCTGCCAGTATAGGTACAGACTGTCCGACATGCCTACTTGGATGCTGTCACCAATGTAATTTTCCACCTTTTATTCAATGGTGACAGCATCGTATGCAGCGACAGTAGACATGTCAGCAATCGTTGCCAGATGTCCAATTTCCCTCCTGCCCTGCATCCCCACAAGTGGGTCGTTTAGGAAATCTTAGCTGTTTCCTTGCAGCCACAGGTGTTGGAAAAAATGAAGGAGGAGCTGTTGCCGTGTCAATGTCTGCCTCAGATGACAATCTCCTGACAAGCAGGACAGGAAACAGAGACACAACATACGCTTTAAACCGAGGATTGAGCATGGTGGGCAGAATATATTCCTCTGACTTTAATAGACTGACCACCCTGGTATTCTGGCAAAGGGTATGAAGTGCTTCATCCACAAGAGCTACATGCTTTGTGGAATTGCAATGCTTTAGCTCCTCCTTCAATTTCTCCAGCTGCTTCTGAAACAGCCTGACCAAGGGAATGACCTGACTCAAGCTGGCAGTGTCGGAACTGACTGCACGTTTTGCAAGTTCAAACGGCTGGAGAACCTTGCACAACACGGAAATCAGTCTCCACTGCCCTTGAGTCTGGTGCATCCCCGCTCCTATGCTATCCTCATAGGCTGGAATAGCCTTTTACTGCTCCTCCATCCTCTGCAGCATATAGAGGGTGGAGTTCCAGCACATCACAACCCCTGGTTTGAGGTGATGGCAGGGCAGGTTCAGGAGTTTTTGATGGTGCACCAGTCTTCGGCAGGCAGTGGCAGAATGGTGTAACCAACTAACAGTGCAGGTGGGGGGGCATGGGGTGGCAGCGGGTGGCATAGCCTATGCAAACATCCAGAATTTTATGGGTGTTCTCATGGTAATGATCCAAAGATGTGAGCGGTGGAGAAATCATACATAGAAATGGATGTGAAAATAAAAAGTATATTACACTAGGAGATCATGGTACCGGCGCTGCGTTAATGGGAGCACGTTCTTGTACCCGTCACTACATCTGTCACACACATTTACACCTTACATACATTTCAATCGCAGCACTTTGTTAACACATTGAGATACAGCTACGCCATTGATTATACATGTGTTTGAATACACACACTTGGCTTGAACAATATAACAATTTCCTGTATTGTCACAGATGCATAAAGCACAATCTGAACGCACTTCCAAACACAATCTAAACACATATCAAACAGGTACATAAGCTCAAAGCCATTTAAATGGGATTTTACTGGCATTTTAAAAAAATGATACAGTGCACACGTACACAGAGACGACTGCATCTCACAAGTGGTTGAAAGGCGTTTTGGGAAAGGTTAAATCTACATGGCCAGTAGAGAACGAAATCTCCCTGATGAAGTCTGAGACGCATTGGAATTTGGGCATATACCTTAGGTCAGTGGTTCCCAATCTTTTTTGAGTCATGGCACCCTAGAGCATTAGAATTTTCTTCAGGGCACCCCTAGGCTGAAAGTTTCATATTGAGAAATTTAGAAAAATATATTAAATTATTCAAATTGTGTTTATATGGCATCCTTAGAGTAAGTTATGTGGTGAGACTAGGATTCACTTCTGTTTGTCCACAGGTTATGATTGGAAGCCTCAAGCATGGGTTTTTCCCTATTACATTGACCATATATAATTTGAATTTGTCCTGGACCACATCCCAGGGCACCCCTGCAAGTATTTCAAGGCGCCCCAGGGTGCCACGGCACACAGTTTGGGAACCACTGAAAACAGTCATTTCTATTAATCATGAATATTTAATAATTACCATTTGTATTGATAATACATTATTCTGATAAATTAAGCTTTTAAGAGCTGTATGAGTTTTGGGAATGGTTTCTGAGATGGTCTTTTTCCTAGTAGACCCATGTAGTTATGTGCCAACAACAGTCACTATGAGTATATATTTGTGATTGATTAAAATGATCTATATCATGTTCATATCCTTTTGTTCTTCTACTGCCATATAATGAATTTTTCTTTTAGGAACCATTACAAATACCCCTTTCAGACTTAGGCTTAAGAGATTCTTCTGTAGAACAATCCAGTAAATTACTGAGCCTGGTTGTGAACACTTCTCGGTCTCGGGTAGATTCATTTCACACATAGCAAAAACCCAGTTCAATGAGCATTCACGGGCAAATACCGGTTTTTTTTTTATAGTATGTGTGATGACACTATCAGATATGTGTGCTGGATATTTTCCGGATTTAGCAAGCCAACAAATTACCAAGTCTTGGGTCCATGTTCCTGGTTGGTAGCAGGGTAGTGGGCCTGGGATAGGTTCTAGGTTTTTCACTTTCAGGCATCCAGAAACCCTGGATATATGCGCGGTTCACTTGAAAGACATGTTACAAGTATACATATTTATTTTCCCAAGAGATTAATTTCTCCAGAACTTATTATTAAAGACTTGCACTGATCTATAAATGGAGAAAAAGTGACCACAAGCATATCAACACCCCTGAGGAAGTCCCAATGGGACGAAACGCATCGGTTGATTTTGAAACTCGTGTACCAAGTGGTCTTCAGCATGGTCCATCCCGTGCAGATGCACTTGTTGTATTGATTTTAAAGATATATTAAACTTTTATATTGTGATATTAGTAGAGAAAGTTATTGTTGTATAATAATAGTTGTTTATACAACTATGATTCCAAATCAGGAATCCTGATTTGGATCTCACCAGTACACTTCGCCACATTAAGGTCAAAGTCTGGTCTGTGTTTAGACCAATATTCAATAACTCAGAAAAAGTGGACCTTATACTAGAGGCGAACAACCGTCCCTTTTTCAAAGCCTGACTGTCTTTAGACTTGGAATTTGGTCTAAAGGTCTTATGAATTAGCAACATTTCTAATTAAGATGGTGTCTACTGTTCATATTGCCCCTGATGAAGTCAAGTGTGTGACGAAACGCGTTTGGCCGCATGTGTTCTTTTATTGATCTTGACATCTGACAACTGTGAACAAAACACTCGATTGTATTGATCCACTGGATTTTTAATTTACTTTCAGATCAATATGTTATTAAATTTATGTGTTTAAAAAACTGTTGATTTATTGGAGAGCGCCCTCTGAACCTCTTTCTGCATTTCTACACTCCTGGTCCTGTCTGACAGGGGACCTTACAGAGGTGCTGCTCAATTTCAGTAGAGTGCGCAAGTTGGGGTACCCATTCACTACATATATATATATATATATATATATATATATATAAAGAGAGAGAGAGAGAGAGAGAGACTTTGTTGCGGCCCGGCACTCCTGCTTGCTAGTCCAGCTACCTCGGTGCCATCCGGGTTCAAAAGGTAGTTAGTAAAGGACAGACTGCGGCACTCATAGGTTTTTTCAAAGATATATTTCAAACGTGACCAAAACCTACACCTTGACAAAGGGGCTAGTCCCCGAAACGTTGGTTTTGGTCACGTTTGAAATATATCTTTGAAAAAACCTATGAGTGCCACAGTCTGTCCTTTACTATCTATCTATCTATCTATCTATCTATCTATCTATCTATGTTTTGCCTTTCTAAATAAAAGTAAAATTCTTCTGCAGAATTTTACATATGTACATACTCTGCCAAAATCAAGAGTTTCAGTAAAAGAAAAACATACAAAGAAACATATTACCACAGTAACATGCTAAATTAAAATGATTCTAGTGACCAGGGATTTGGATTTATCTGCCAGATTTGTGCTCAGAAGAAATGATATATTCACCGTCTGATTTTCTCTCTCTTCACGTCCCTGTCTTGTACGTATCAGCTCCTGGCTTAAACTCAATTTCCTGCAGTTAAAAGTTTATAAAGCTCAATGTTCCTGGGCAGAAAGCCATTTGTAATAAAAGTTCAATGCTCTCTATATTTTTATTCAGATGTCACTTGAAGATTCAATATTGTAATGTTTCTGTCATCACCCTTATCTTCATTAGAATATTCCTTATACCTCTGTTCCTGTATCTAGTGCCTGGCTACAAAACAAGGTTACCATCAACAATATTTCAAGTTCCTTAAATGAATTACTAATAACAGTATAATAGTCATCTCTGTATAGTTTTGTTAGCATTGGGAAGAGATTCTTACAGTACAATGTGATATGATTATTGTCTGTAACTATTAAAGGTCATTTACTGTACAAGGCAAAACCATGTTGGTTCTGACTTGTAAATGATTGCTGCTTTACCAATACCGGTGGACTCATCGGAATTCCCCAACAGCCTGCATCTTACAGGCTACTACGTATTGCAAATGGCGTGGAGAAATGCTATTAGAGAGACTTGCTGGTATGGATTAGTCTTATTAACCAGCTTCTGATTAAAGTAAGTCCAGGACCAGTGACACCACTAGGCAGCTTTAGGCATTTGCTTGTGGGCTCTGGCCACTGGAGAAACAGGAAAGCGGGTGCCCGGCACGTGAGAAGCAGGAAGGCAGGCATCCGCCCATTAATCATCCCAGCCGGTCTGGGGCATGGTCTTCAGAGAAAGGTGAGTTCTCCTTCACACTTCCAGCACCCTCCCCACCTATGGAGCAGGTCAGTGGCAAGCGCTGACCTTCTACTACTTGCGCCTGCACCCCCCACAAGTACATACCTCCCAACATGACCCATTCCAGGAGGGACACAATGCTCTTTCTCTGAGATTTCCTCTTAATGTATGATTGCCATCACCTGTGCTGAAACACCTTTCTTATGACTTAACCTGTTTAAAACAGGTGATGGCAATCAGACATTAACAGGGAAGTCCAGAAAAAGAGCATTGTGTCCCTCCTGGAGAGTGTAATGTTGGGAGGTATGCAAGTAGTAGCAATCACTCCCCACCTGCAACAGGTCAGCGGCGGCCGCACTCAAACCCCCTCCTGCCCGGAGCATGTCAGTGGCAAACGGGTGGCGCAGCATCCCCAGTGGAACGGACGCGAGTAGTACCAAACCCCTCCCTTCCCCTAGGGTTGAGGTTAGAGCCCCCCCCCACACACACACACACACACGCCACCCCCGAGCAGGTCGGCGCAATCGCGGTGGAGCGGGAGGCCGCAATTAGGAGCAAATACCCCCTGGAGCATGTTAGTGGATACCACCACCACCCCACTTGGAGCTTGATAATGGTAGCAGTAACCCGCTACCCCCTCCCTGCGCAAAACTGTGCCTGGGGCGCCGAAATGTCTTGCACCAGCCCTGAGTAAATCTTACCGGTATTAGAGGCACAGGGGGAGATGTATCGTCCCTTCTAGAACTAGAATTTCGGAAGTTCGTTGTGTGAAATGATAGAGTTGATTGGTTGCAGCTTGCAACTCAGAAAGAAGCTGTGTAGATCTCAGGGCTTATAGATGCACATTAAACAAGCTCACCAAACAGTACAAATAATATAAATATATATATATATATATATATATTTTAACTTGCAGCCCAATTAAAACTGTGTGTATCACAGGGCTTATATATACAGGTAAAAAACAACTGCACCAAACAGTACAAACAATATATATTTTTTTATGTTTGACATGCAGCGTGCCCCTATATAATTATTATACTCGGTCACAAGTATAGAGTTCTACAGCACAGCCAGTAATAATGTTTGCAGAGTACAGCGCAGCACACAGAAACTTGTCCCTATATAAATAACTATACTCATTTTTTGATTATAGTACCACAGCACAGCCAGCAATAATTATATTTGCAGAGTACAGCACAGCATGGAGAAGCGTGCAGTGCACCCCACAGAAAAGCCAGAGTCCCACAGAATATACAGTTCCATTAATGTCTGCTTAGTAACTATGATGAACCTGTGAATGTAAAAATGAATAAAGTGCAAGGGACTGCAGCATGCAGAAGTGGGTTTCTATGGGAAATGGCGCTGAGTCCTGGGAATTCAAGTCTTGCGAGAACCTGAGGTTGGGAATCTGACATTCAGATCACCACTGTTGGAGCGGGTTTGGATTCCATTCATCAATCATCAGTATAGGCGTTTAATATCAAGCATAGCAATCTCCTCTCCAAATTTGTCATGAGAATCAGAAAAAAACTCTGAATGCTGAATAAGCAATGAGGAGACATGAACCACTGGAGGGTGCTGACATGCTGACACTTTAGTTAGTGATCAGGTCATATGTAAATGAGATAGGGGCGAGCCAATCAGTGGGTTCAAGGAGGGGTAGACAGGATAGAAAGGGGCATGTGATACAGGAAGCTCCCTCGTTTGCTTCCGAATCCCCTCCCTCCCCTCCCTATTTCTTTTTCTTCGGCGGCGGTAAAGAACGGTCATCTTGTGCAGTTGTGTGAGTTTGTAGATAGTGGGTGCACTCTCCCTGACATCGATTGTCATGGGCCATGCTTCTGCACGTGGGGTGGCCGCACCATCTGCAAGAGTGGTGGTGCTGGGAGAGTGATCACCAGCGGTGTATGGATGGTATGGTGATGCTTACCCCCACTTTCCTATCTTAACCGTTCTTCGATGCCGCCACCATAGTGATAGTCTAATAAGTTGTCAAAAATAAATTTGACATTCAAATTTTGAAACGCCAGCACTTGTGTCTGTGTCTTTATTTTGGTGTTAAGTATTAATTTAGAGTTAATTTATAGTTGAAGTTTATAAAATGTTGGGCATAAGGATACCCAATGGTGAGTTCAAGCAATTAGTTTCATCCCTGTTTTATAGTTAATGGTATATTCACAGTAGCGCACGCAGGGGGGTTTCCGAGTACCCAGAAACGCCCCCAGGAGTCTAACAGTCATTGTCTGAAAGCTGAGTGTCCCCTCTTTCCAAAAATACAAGAATTTTTAAAATCGGACCTTGGGAACCGGAGATATCTGACTTCAAAGCAGTGGTCCCCATCCAAGCCTGTTAATTGCTCTTCCCAGTCAGATATTTCAGGTTCTGTCTGACGTAGAGTTTTTCCTTTGAAGGACACTAGAAGTTTGTCTCTACTGTTCCCAGAACCAGAGATATCAGCCTTCCAGCAGCTGGTTACTGCTCCAGCTCCACACACCTGGTATGTAGTTTTATATACTCCTTGGCAGATTGCTCTGCCTCCTGAACTCTGATCCCCTAGTCCTAGGCGGGAGAAACGAGCCATGCGAGGGGATGTGGTACACTTATATATAAGTCCATGTTGACTTTAATAGACACCAAAAAAGTGAAAAACTCATGTAGACCTTTTCGATGTCGACCTATCGCTTGTGTCAACTTTTTGAACATGTCCACCTTTTTCGTGTGTTGACCTATGGAATGTCAAGAAATAGTGGTCAACCAAATGAGTTTTGATCTTTGGTAGGTGGGATTCTCTAGTTTTTAATTCCATTAAAATCTAAGAAATCTATTTCCGGGAACTGGAGATATCTGCAGTCAAGTAAGCTGTCCTCCCACCAAAAAATGATGAATAATAAGCCCACTCCACTATACACCCCTCCTCTGCATATTAAACATCCCCTACCACCCTGGAAGTTATGTATCAGGGCCCCTTCATTCAGCCCAATGCCCCCTTCTCCCACCTCATCTGTGCAGTAAAGGGGTAATTAGTGGAAATTACTGATCCAGGCTCTACATGCTGAGCGGTTGATATAATACCTCCTACCACCCACGGGACATCAAAGCTTCCCCCACCCCTACCACCCGCGGGACATCAAAACATATACTGGGTCACCTAAGTGTCCATCTCCATACTTTGCTCCGCCCCTCTGGAACCCCCCTTCTGAAAATCCTGCATTTGCCCCTGATTCATAGAATGTCTGGTGAGCGTGTCGTTCTATTGCACCTTGGCTCCTGTTTGCTGTCATAGATGGCTCTCTTTACTTTGCTACCTCACATTGGATACGTGTCTCCAGTATAAGCAATGTATTTTCCTTGAGCAAGGTCCATGTTGCAGGACCGTAATGTTTGATATCTTTGCTATACCTGACAGCATTACTTGTATGTGTTTTTCTCATTAAAACTTCAGCATTTTTGCTATTGTGGGTGATTACCGTATATGTATTTATTTCCATTACCAGAATGTGGGAGCACTAGAGAATGACTCACCTTTACTCCGCTCTACATACAATTTTACTTACTTGTTGAGTATGGCTGAGGTGTGATATGATAACATTGGCAAAATCAGGGGCGAGGGTGCGTTTGTCAGGGCTGGTCCATGTTCCATGAAGGCAGGCATTTCCTATCTTCAAAATGACAACTTCTGCACCCGAAAAATTAGATTAGGTCTTAAGGTCCATACACACTGGGCGATTATGCCCAGCGTGTATGGACAGCGATGATCACTATCATCGCTGGTGGGAAAGCCGTTCAGTGCATACACACTGAGCGGCTTTCCCCCTGCCCGGCGCCATCATCGGCTTTGCATAGTGTATCGCTATGTAAATCCGTCCTCAAAGCCGCTCATCCCGGCGATGTTGCGGGAGCGTGCAGCAGCGCTCACAGCTCATCGCCAGGGTATACACACTGGGTGCCTTCTAGCTGAAAGACGCTCAAACTTGCTGTTTTCAGCGTCTTTCAGCTCAAAGTCACCCAGTGTGTAATTGTATGGGCCTTTATACAGTCTAGTTAATGGGACACATTTTGGGACATTATGTGTCAATATGCAATATTTGGTAGCAATTTGACAAATTCATACATAGAGTGGCGACTCCAGGGGGGAAGGGGGATGGGGGGACTGCAGCTGACTCACTGGCAGTCGGTGGATCCCCCCTATTTGAATTTTGAACTGTGCTGCCTCTGGAGCATATACAGTATATCAACATAATAACGATTATGGTTAGTAGCAGTCTGGTCACAGAGTTCTTTGTATACAATTCTGTAAATGTTGAATGTGGGAGCAATTACTGGTGATTCTGCATCAACACTTCCCCCCACTCCTTACCCCTACTGTGCAAATGTGTCCTCCTCATTACATGTTACTAGCAGACCTCCGTACCATCACTAGACTATTAGATGCTACGATGTTTCCCAGAATCCTATGCTTCGTAGGAATGTTCACATTAAAGGATCAGGAGTTTATTAACAAAGCAAACTTGAAAGAAAAAGAACTGAAAATGAATTTTTATTTTAAACAGTTTCTTTGTTTTTTTTGTATTTTGGCAACAAAGGGAACGTTCCCTGAAATATTAGAAATGAGTCTGTTTTTAATATTTTGTTGTGAAAGCATGCACTTTATGGTCGATGATTAAATCTTTGTATAAACTGTTTTTTAGAGATGTGCGGCGGCCACTTTTTTGAGTTTTGGTTTTGGTTTTGAATCTGGATCTCCCTTCGTGTTTTGGATCTGGATTGGTTTTGGCAAAACCACCCTTGTGATTATGCAATATATGTACACAGCTCCTGTACACTGGACACAACCCCTGTACACTGGACACAGCCCCTGTACACTGGACACAACCCCTGTACACTGGACACAACCCCTGTACACTGGACACAGCCCCTGTACACTGGACACAACCCCTGTACACTGGACACAACCCCTGTACACTGGACACAACCCCTGTACACTGGAAACAACCCCTGTACACTGGACACAGCTCCTGTACACTGGACACAACCCCTGTACACTGGACACAGCCCCTGTACACTGGACACAACCCCTGTACACTGGACACAACCCCTGTACACTGGACACAGCCCCTGTACACTGGACACAACCCCTGTACACTGGACACAACCCCTGTACACTGGACACAACCCCTGTACACTGGAAACAACCCCTGTACACTGGACACAGCCCCTGTACACTGGACACAACCCCTGTACACTGGACACAAACCCTGTACACTGAACACAGACCCTGTACACTGGACACAGACCCTGTCACACTGTACACAGACCCTGTCACACTGTACACAGGCCCTGTCACACTGGACACAAGCCCTGTCACACTGAACACAGCCCCTGTACAGCCCCTTGTACACTGGCCACTGCAGCCCCTGTACACTGGACTTGTGTACAGCAGCCCCTGCAGACCCTAATCGAGTGAGCAGCAGCAAAATAATATATTATTATTATAGCACAGCACACAGCACAAAGCACAACCACCCTCTTCCCTCTCCTATGCTGGAGTAAAGATGGCGGGGCGCGCGTGCGTCTTATATAGAATCCAGATCCCGCGAGAATCCGACAGAGCGATGATGACGTTTTGCCTCGTTTTCGGTCCGGAATTTAGGCGGGAACTCCCGAGCCGGCTCGGATCCAGACTCGGATCGCGATATTCGGATCTGTCGGATCCCGGAGATCCGGACCCGCTCATCTCTACTGGTTTTACAGTCCAGTGACGTTTAAAAACAAAATCTGGTATACAACTTCGCATTGCCGTCTGCGTTTATAGAAACTTTCTGAAACCTGCTGTTCTGTTATAAATATTAGGGCACGATATGTTATTTCTAATAGTAAGATCTCCTCTGGGGAACCTTCTGTTTGTGCAGAAACAATATTAAGCTGATACATCAAAATCATTTTATGTTCCCCTATGGTTTGTAAGGAACTTTAATTATTTTGTTTAAAAAAACAAAGAAACTATATTTTATTGAGATCTTCACTAACAAGGGGAACATAATTAGTGTCGGACTGGCACATAAAGGGCCTTTCGAGGGGAAGGGGTGCAGTGGTAGGGGGCCCATGCTTAAGGGTGTGGCAAGTTTTCAATAGGGGTGTGGCCAGCCAGTACAGGGGTTTGACTATTAGAGAGTGCATGGTATGGGCCCATTGATAGAAATATTTGTAGTAAACCCCGCTAGTGCATGCATGAAAAAAATGTACAACATTAACAATAGCAATGCAATGTAGAAAATACACCACCTCCCTATGCAGAATGAATAATGTAACATAAGTATAATGTATCATCCAAATGCACTAGGATTGAGTCTGGAACCGAATCACTAGAGGAGAAGGTGGGCCCACAGGCAGTGGGGCCCACCAAGAGTTTCCCTTGTTCTCCTGTGGGTCAGTCCGAGCCTGAACATAGGGGGAGGGATACAGAACAGACTATGGAAAGTGGATATGTTCTCTAGTACAATTCTTGGTACTTGTGGAGTATCACGGCTCCCACGACCTGCATCGTATGCAGATCGTATGCTAAAAATCGCATCGCATCGCATGTGGCATACGATGGCATACGATGCGATGCGATGTTTTACCGATTTTTGACCATTTTTGCTCAAAAATCGTATGCCATCGCATAACATCGTATGCCATATGTAATGGCATACGATGCGATGCGATGTTTTACCGATTTTTGAGCATTTTTGCTCAAAAATTGTATGCCATCGCATGGCATCGTATGCCATATGTAGTGGCATACGATGCGATACGATGTTTTACCGATTTTTGCGCATTTAAGCTCGAAAATCGTATGCGATCGCATCGGATGCCATACGATGGCATGCGATGCGATGCGATCGTACCCGCTTTTGCACTGAAATGCATCAGAATGCATTGAAATGTGTATTAAACTTGTGAAATGCCCCCAAATGCCATTTTTCATAGTGCACCACCCCCACTATCAGCGTCAACCCGAAGCGTGGCGAGCGCAGCAAGCCCGCGAGGGGCGGCGGTACGCGTCCTACGACCTTTTCATACCCCCACTATCCACGTCGGCGTGGAGTTGAGAATAGAATAGTGTGGCGAGCGCAGCGAGCCACCGAGCTCGAAGCGTGGCGAGCGCAGCGAGCCCCGCGAGGGGACGCGGATACCTTCACAGCTATACGCGTCCCCTCGCGGGCTTCACAGGTATTCGCGTGCGCTCGCCACGCTTCGGGCTCGGTGGCTCGCTGTGCTCGCCACACTATTCTATTCTCAACTCCACGCCGACGTGGATAGTGGGGGTATGAAAAGGTCGCAGGACGCGTACCGCCGCCCCTCGCGGGCTCGCTGCGCTCGCCACGCTTCGGGTTGACGTTGATAGTGGGGGTGGTGCACTATGAAAAATGGGGATGCGGTCATTTGGTCGAATGCATTATGGTCGAATGTCATTACATCGAATCCATTAGGTCGAATTGCTAAAAGGTCGACATGATTCTAGGTCGACATGGGAAAAGGTCGAAATGATTCTAGGTCGAAAGGTCATTAGTTCGACAGGTCATTAGGTCGACAAGGTCATTAGTTCGACATTGTCTAAGTCGACATTCACAAAGTCGACATGGGGTTTTTCACTGTTTTTTGAGCAGACATGTGCTGACAGGCGGTATTTCATGCCCTACCATCCACTAGGGCGTGGTGGGAGAATAAAATAGTGTGCCGAGCGTAGCGAGGCACCGTGCCCGACGCATTGCGAGCGCAGCGAGCGATGCGAGGGGATGCAGTGCACTTTAAACTGTGTCCATGTCGACTGTGTTGACATTCAGGTAAAAAAACAGTGAAAAACCCCATGTCGACTTTGTGAATGTCGACCTAGACAATGTCGAACTAATGACCTTGTCGACCTAATGACCTGTCGAACTAATGACCTTTCGACCTAGAATCATTTCGACCTTTTCCCATGTCGACCTAGAGTCATGTCGACCTTTTAGCAATTCGACCTAATGGATTCGATGTAATGACATTCGACCATAATGCATTCGACCAAACGATCCCAACCCGAAAAATGGTATTTGGGGGCATTTCACAAGTTTAATACACATTTCAATGCATTCTGATGCATTTCAGTGCAAAAGCGGGTACGATCGCATCGCATCGCATGCCATCGTATGGCATCCGATGCGATCGCATACGATTTTTGAGCTAAAATGCTCAAAAATCGGTAAAACATCGTATCGCATCGTATGACGCCATGCGATGTTTTACCGATTTTTGACCATTTTTGCTCAAAAATCGGTAAAACATCGTATCGCATCGTATGACATCGTATGCCACTACATATGGCATACGATGCCATGCGATGTTTTACCGTTTTTTGACCATTTTTGCTAAAAAATCGGTAAAACATCGTATCGCATCGTATGACATCGTATGCCACTACATATGGCATACGATGCCATGCAATGTTTTACCGATTTTTGCTAAAAAATCGGTAAAACATCGTATCGCATCGTATGACATCGTATGCCACTACATATGGCATACGATGCCATGCGATGGCATACGATTTTTGAGCAAAAATGCTCAAAAATCGGTAAAACATCGCATCGCATCGTATGCCATCGTATGCCACCACATATGGCATACGATGCCATACGATGGGAGCCGTGATACTCCACAAGTACCATTATTTTAACTTTTGCAGTAATGATTGCATAGTGTACCTGCAAACCCCCTCTGTTTTGCATGCAGAGAGCAGATATCCAATAAATGGTTAGCTTCAGTGTAACCTTATCTCCGCTGCAGGAGACACCTAGGGCCAAATGCAATAGGGTGTAAGAGATTTTTGGGAGAGTTTTCCCATTTTTTTAAAGCGGCAATCATTTACACTGGGGAAAAAAAACAGGTTTATTTTGCCATGTAAAATTCTTCCAAAAATTCTCACTTCTTGATTCTCACACATATTATATTTGGCACCTTAAAGTCCATTAGATGTATAGATCATTGTTGGCTCCATTAAAGGAGGCACATAGCAGGTGCGCCTGGTCTGCAGGTTTTCCTCTCCTAGTAAAAATCCTGGCATATAATATATGAAATGAGGTTTTTGACCCGTACCAATAGATTTGTCTACATATGTTAGTAGACAAATGCGCTTGATTGAGGGACTGTCTGTCACCAATTGATTGCACTTTCAATCCTCCCTGATAGTACGATCACTCAAAAGGATAGGAGAAGATACATCATGGTGCAGAAAATTTAATAACAATTTTAAAAAGAGACACTGCTAAGTGTCGAAACCGGTCGGCTTGCACAGCAGCAGGATTTCATGGACCCCCACCATATGGCAGCATCCAGGGACGCACGACTGTTTTACAACCTTATGCTATATTTGTCTGCATTTGTTTGTGGGCAAATACCTATGGTGAGAGTCCTCAATACCTGTATCTGCTGTTTTTATTATTTTTAAATTGTTATAAAATTTTCTGAACCATGATGTATCTTCTCCTATCCTTTTGAGTGATCATACTATCAGAGAGGATGGAAAGTGCAATCAATTGGTGACAGACAGTCCCTCAATCAAGCGCATTTGTCTACTATCATATGTAGACAAATCTATTGGTACGGTCAAAAACCTAATTTCATATATTATATGCCAGGATTGTTCTACAGTATCACACTATTGTATGTTATCTCTTTCTTTTTGGGTACCGCACAAACGGAGTCATCCAAACTGAAACTCAATAGCGCCTAGGGAACCTTCCAAAAAACGTTTTTGGTAGTGTTAGCGGAACGGAGTTCCACCACCTCTCCAGGACCACTTTAAGCCCTGATCCATTGACACATTAGACTTGTGCGACAATCAATGTTTTTGCAGTTTGCTTTGCACAACGTTCCCAGTATGTGCTACTGGATCCTAACACTGAAACCTCCGCTGAAATAAGGCCAACTCTGAGGATACTAAATATACAGGAATGTTGGTTGGAGCTAGTAACATATATACAAGCAACTATGCAGCCTGAGTGCACACAGAAGTATCTGCCAAATATATCTATGTTTATCTGTTCCATGATGAAGGGTAATTGGTTGTGAATCATAACGCTAATACCTCTTTCCTTTGTATAAACACTACTTAAATATTCTAGAGGATATTCCTTGCATTTGACCTCATTTCAGAGTCTGTATTTAAATGTGTTTCTTAAATGTAGATTAGTTCCCCACTTTTACATTAAGCACATACATACCTTATACCCATACTTGCCTACCCTCCCGGAATGGCTGGAAGTGTCATGAAAAATCATGCCCCCCCCCCCCCTAACATAAGCAAACGTGGGGGGGGGGGGGGGGGTTCTAGTTGCCCAGAAACCCCCCTCCTCTTGGCAAGTGGTTCAAATTATGAGAATAGCACTGGTATATAATAAGATTACTAGAGCTGCCGCCACATCATGCAGTGTAAGGGACAGAGCAGAGCTGCTGCACATGCCCAGTGTACCAGCTTCTTCTACCAAGTTTGCTGTGTGTGTGCACTTATCCAGAGAGCAGCTACCAGGAACAAGAGACAGGAGCCTTACCATGTGGTGGGAGAACATGAGCTTAGAAAGTGCAGCACTGGTTCTATTATGTTTGTGTATTTATTATGGGATGTGTAACCTTTCCTGATCACTTATTTATAATATATAAATGTGTTATACGGTCTATACCAAAGGTTCCCATACCTACAATAAAAGTTTCTTATTGAAAAATTTCGAAATTTAGAAATTGAAAAAACACTAGTTTTGGCTATAACAATTTACAATGAATATTAGTCATTTGCATTGGTACTGGACCGCAAAAAGGAGGCACCCCTGCAAAGGTACAGAGATACCCCAGGGTGCCACGGCACACAGTTTGGGAACCACTGGTCTATACCATGGGTCTTCAAACTGCGGCCCTCCAGATGTTGTGAAACTACAAATCCCAGCATGCCTTGCCACAGTTTTAACACTCCCTTATAGCAAAACTATGGCAAGGCATGCTGGGATTTGTAGTTTCACAACATCTGGAGGGCCGCAGTTTGAAGACCCATGGTCTATACTATAGAACATCTATACTGTTATAGATTAAAATTGTATCCATACAGTATCCAGTGTATAAAAAAACAATGTGTACATTATTGTCCAGGGTCTCTCCTATTGACTCCCACACTCACTCCAGTGTTCTGCAGAGTGGCAATTTGTGTACTCCATTTGGAAACCCCCCTCTAGAAATCCTGCGTTTGCCACTGCCTGGAAAGGTGGACAAGTCCCCCGCAACGTTGCCAGTCTCCTGCAACTCCCATAGGTTGTGGGGTCCATGAGGACCGAATCATGGTGGCCCCAACCCGCTTTGCAATGTCTGTAATACTGGTATTACACAGTGGGGGTGTGGTCAAGATAATGCAATCACAGTGACCAGGGGCGGATTTAGGGAGGAGGGCGCCCCTAGGCACAACAATAATGTTTACTAAGTAGGACAGTTTATAGGGGCAGTATCTGCATGTCCAATCCATTTACACTCTATTTAAGATGGAATATAGTACAGTACAGTGGATATTTTGCAGTTATTGGTACATTTTGGGCTGACAGTACTATCACAGGCATCCAAGTGCCGCCCCCAAACATGTGCCGCCCCTAGGCCGGTGCCTCACGTGCCTAATGGGAAATTCGGCTCTGACAGTGACCATATCCAGTCTCTTGCTTCTTTGGTGATCCCCATCACTGGCTCCACCACTCATACCACCCCCACTGGCCCCACCCCCTACTTAATTTAGAATTGGATGATCTATACAAATGATTATATGATCCAATAAAAATAATACACACAATATAAAAACATATCATAGTAAAAACATATTAATTGACATTATGCCCATATCCACAATATAGCAGCAAATAGAGCTGGATAAATAGGATAAATTGTAGATGCTGTCCATAGGTCCAAGTGGTCGGTCCAAAGCTGGCACAAATTATCGGAATCCACTGGCAAACTGATGGTTAAGTAGGTCTTGTATAGCCAAAAGAGATGGCACTGGTGCACCAAGGTGGAAGTCAATGGTCACCTAAAGGATGGTGGGGACCAAAAATAATTCAATCCTATTTGGCTGATTCGGACTGCAATCCTAAATGAGGAAGTGGAGGATGGGCAAGCACTGCTGCAGTGTCGGGTGCTGGAGGCCACGCCCCCATGTGTTAGGTCATGATGTCATGCACAAAGTGGGTGTGGCCATCCCCAGACATAGAGCCCTAGTTAAGGTGCCGCTAACAACTGAATCAGGCAGGTCCGTTCTCTGACTCCAATCCGATGTGCTCGGGACCGAACATTGGATCAAACTCATCCGATTTGCCCACTTTTCACCCGACTCTTGTCCTGATCTGTCAAAATCAGGTGAAAAGTGGCTAATTCAAACATGCGTATGGCCAGCTTAATTCTGAAAGGATGTTCCTGGTTTGAAAATAAATTCTGCTTTAGGCCCATGACAGTGAATAGAATGTAGAGCAGTAAAGAGCCACACATGACACGTGTCTACAGCCTTGTAAAAGGGGCTTACAGTCCCTGTGAGGCTGATTCTTTCTGGATTACTGTACAGGAAATGTCTGTGAAGGCTATGATTTGTGATAGTACCTTGTGACGTGATCTATGACTTATCAGTAGCCTGACCTCCTACTAATGTTCATATTCCTTTTACTGTACTGTATATGCTGTATACAGCAGCAGTAATCGGAGACACTTATTTTGTAAATGTTACATTTTACTTAGTAATAATGGGCTAGATTCTCTAAGCTTCAAAAGTGAGAGTGATAAACAGCCAGCCAATCAGCTCCTACCTGCCATGTCACAGACTGTGTTTGAAAAATGTCAGACAGGAGCTGATTGGCTGGCTGTTTATCACTCTCCATTTTATCACTTTTGAAGCTTAGAGATTCTGGCCCAATGTCATATCTCTTATATATTTGGCTACATCTGTCACTCAAAGTGTGTCTGGAGCTTTAACGCTGGGTTGTGGACTTCCATCTTAATTTATGATTGTCATCACCTGTTTTAAACAGGGTAATTGATAAGAAAGGTGTTTAAGCACAGGTGATGGTAATCCATAAATTAAGAAGAAAGTCCAGAAACAGAGCAATGTGTCCCTCCTGGAGAGGGTCATGTTGGGAGGTATGCACCTCCCTCCCTCCCCCCCCCCCATTCACGGCATCCCCACGATTAAATGGCACATGCAAAACACTGACATGGCTATGGTCGACAATGAAAAAGGTTGACAAGATTTATTTT